>NW_024582477.1:1368706-1372755 GCF_018398535.1 Haplochromis burtoni | reverse complement strand
GGGGGGGGGGGGGGGGGGACTTTTTAATCTCGGTGTCTCACTCTGCAAGAGCAGAAAATCGAAAACTGTAACTAGGGAACTGTGCTGGGTTTAGACAAACCCCTTTGCTTTTTCATAATGACAGCGCTCACAGAGCTTTTCATTAACGCGCTCGTATTGATTCAGCCCTATCACTAAACACAAACCTCAGAGGGAATGGGAATAGTCCGCTTCCCTAAAGAAAAAGGAATTTAGACATGTTTACTGTATCTGTTTCATTTGTCGCAAATGAAAATTTGTTCAGCTTGATATTGAAATTAAGCAAAACCTGAAGCCACTGAAATTAAATCACCCACAGTTTGAGCTGTTTGGGTTTTTTGTATGCAAACAGCATAAAAAAAGATTAATGAATATTTTAGAAATACCGCAAACACACCGGTTGAGGTATTTAATATAATGTCAGTACTTCTCATCATTTTGACTTTCGTTACTGACTAAAGCGGCTAAATGGATGTCAGTCTCTGCTGCGTAAACGTGAACTTTAACGAGGAGCCGCCGAGAAGCTCGCTCCACTAGCTGCTGCTAATTTCCTGCTTGACTAGCCGTGCTTGTGTGGAAACCATATGGTTTTGTGCGGTCGTACACATAAACAAGGAAACCTCTGAAGAACCATCAGGGCTCGTTTTTTTCACGCATCTGTGTTACTTGTTTGGATTTTGTACAGATATATGGAGCGGTAGCTGAATTTTTCTTTTTAATTATAAAGTAAAATTATCTGCCTTCGTGTGGTTAAGACACTGAAAACAAAAGCTGCGCGCCTTTCTCTTCATTTTCTACAAACTGTTCTTGAACTTACTTTGGAAAATTAGATGAAGATCTGTGATTATTCATTCTGAATTATTATTTTTTTTAAAAAGCCATCCAAGGCAACATTTTCATGTTTATGTTTACATTTAGGTTTGCAAAGGTGAAAATGATTGTCCTAGAAGTTTGATCCTAGAAGTGGAAGTGGTAAAAGTTATGAGACATTCTGGAGGACGCCATCACCGCTCACATCAGGAAACACAAACCAGTAAGTAACACAAAGTCAATATGCGCAACAGTCTTTCTACCACGGGTACAGAATATTCTCATCTAATATTTCTAAGTATTATATGTGGTTTTCTTAAAATGTAAAAAAAACATTTGAAAGAAGGGGAAGTTTTTTTCTCAGCGGATTAGTTTGCTTGCAGCTGGAATGAGTTTCTGTGCGTATCTGTTTCATAATCTTAGCCCCAGCCAAATGGCCTCTAATGCAGTTAATGGCATTTTCTTTGAGAGGACATTGAAAATTAACATATCTTAATGGTCATTGCGTTTAGCGTTGAACAGAACGATTTTTACCAAGATTCATCCTCAGAAATAAATGGGTCAAGTCTACTTCACCCAATCACCCTTTGGTTCATGTCAGATCAATGCTTTTCCTTTAATGCATAGGATCATACTCCTCTCTTCCTAAACTTAGAGCAGACCGAGTCTGTGTGAGAGTGCAGATCATGCTCCCAGTATTGATCTGTCTCCCCGCTAATATCTGACATTGGAATCTTAACAAGCGCCTACATTTGCCAGAGGATTAATTTTAGAGGGATAGTAATGGGAAATCATGGCTCCACGGTGTTTACACAAAGTCGTTTAACCCAAAGTGCAAGCTGAGATGTAGCCTGTATTGACTGTATGTAAAAGATGGAGGATGCTTTGTAATGGCCAATCCTGTGGTAACAAAAAGGATATCTGATTGATCAGTGGGACTCACCTGATCTTTGATCTCAGCAAACAATCTCCAGACAAGTTTATGGTTTCAATTACTACTTTTAAGTCTTGGGCCTCAGTCACACTAGTGTAAAAATAGGATGGCAATCCTCATCTGACCAGGAAAAACTGGTGGCTGGCGAGTGATTACATTGAATTTTTTCTGACTTCCACAGGTGGAGCGTGCAGCACCATCAAGCTCGGGCTTGGTGTTGGACATGAGAGGTCCTTTCAAACATGTGGGAAATGTATTTTTTTACATTTACAATTTTATATTCAGAAGCTGATTTTTGCTTGTGATTGTTTCATTTGTTAATGTGCCAAACATTTACCTTTGCAAGTAGTTCTAGTTTCACAAACAGGACATGTACTACTAGAAATAACAGAAGCAGCATCGCTGCTGTGATTTCCATTTCTAGCTTCTGCTTTTTGTGAATGTTCACAACGTTTTCAGCCTCTGACCACACATGCTAATAAATCCTTTGGATTGCAGTGGAAGTATATGAACTAAGCTCTAAACAATGACACAACACAGCAGAAGATGGGCAGCAGAAGAACGTGAATGAAAGGACCATCGTCTTTGGATTGTGGAGAGAAACCAATGCAGGTACAGAGAGGAGACGCAGCTCCAAACAGGAAGACATCAGCTTCCCAGGAGGTTCAAGCCCAGAACCTTCTCGCTAAGAAGTGCAAGTGCTAACCACTGCATCATCATGCCAAGCATCTGAAATGCTTCAAAAAAATCATAATTAGGGGACTGATGTCTGGACCAGAATCCAGGCAGTAATTCTAAAAGTCGTTAAAGTCATTCAAAACCTAAAAATGTGAGTGTCACAGCAGCACTGCAGGACAAGATTAGCAACATTATTACTGTTCATTGAACCAAACTGGGTTGTGTTTAAAGAGAGTGTACAGTGATAAACATGCATGTAAGAGATGGGAAATCTTCTGCAACTCACCCTGTTGCATGTGTATTTCTGTGATTTCCTTTATGACATGTAATTGCGTGCTAATTAAGCCAACATTTAGTGCAAAAAAGTCCTATTTTCTGTGCTTGATATCGAAATGAACTGACTACAAAACAGTTTAGCTTTTGTAAATCACCCATAAACCCTACCACACCTATGAGCATTATTTGGTTATTGCAGTATTGCAGTCACATGTAATTTTGCCCCATTTAGTGGACCGTGAATGTCTTTACAATCCAAGTTATAGCAGCTGAGAGGTTTCAGTCTTGGACGAAAGGCATGACAGCCTCTGAGTCGTTGCCCTGCTGTAGGTGAAAACCGTCGGACTCGCTGCCTACGGCTGAAACAAACGGCAGTATTACAGAACCTGTTACCTTGTGAGCTCGTTAATGGCACAGGTAAATAAGCTGGGATGACCTTCATAACACTCTCCACTTACATAATGCTTTCAGTTGCTTTGCATTTCAGTGACACTGTGTCCTTGTTGTCCCTGCTCCTTTTGTATGTACCTAATGGCCTTCCAGTTCAAGGAACTGCTATATCGGTGCCCCGAGGCTGCTTTGCACAGCACAGAAAAGTTGCTTGATTTTAAAATTGTGGCCCTGATTCATTTCCACCGTGCCTAATGAGTGAGCTATAAATGAAGTCCGTGGTGATACAGTAGATGAGCATGAGTCACTTGGACGGGCTAAATATTGAAACTAGTAAACAAATAGTGACAACAGAAGCGATTGCTCATTCATTTCACGGCTCGCGGCCTCTCCTATTGTCATCTTTGAGAATGCTTCAAATTGAAGGACAGCTTTTGTGTTTTTAGGTTTTTGTGTTCATCAGCCACACTGGCTCACAAATCTAATCGTGTTTGTGGTTTATTCACAGACTCACAATATGCAGATATTTTCAATGAGCGTACTCGTGCCATCGACTGAGAGTGCAATAAGAGCGCTGGGATGATTTTGAACTGACTGACTTTATGTGATTGCATTGTAAGTGCTGCACATTTGGATTAAAATTAAATAAAACCAGTGTGGCTTTATGAGTCTGTCTTTACTCCATGATCTGGAAATATACAGACATGGCACGTCATTGCACAGTCTCCTGACTTATTCTAGGTGCACTGCGTTACAGTCAGTGGCCTGTTGTGATCTCAAAACAACAAATACATGAAATCAAAATGAGTAAAAGCTATTGTGGTTACAGTTAGGTACATATAAACAATTACCACAGTCACGTGGTCTCCACTAGAGATGGACCGATCCGATATTACGTATCGGTATCGGTCCGATACTGACCTAAATTACTGGATCGGATATC
>NW_024582477.1:1362941-1368686 GCF_018398535.1 Haplochromis burtoni | reverse complement strand
ATCCAAATTTATGATATCGGTATCGGACATAAAAAAGTGGTATCGTGCCATCTCTAGTCTCCACACGGAACGGTGAATTAGCTTTAGCTGCTAATAGCGAGTTTCATGGCTAATCTACACCACTACACACTAAAAATACATAACACACAAAATAATCACCATATTCTCAATAACCCTGTGGATTTAACCTTACACCAAGGTCAACTTTTAAACATTTTGCACCTGATTCACTGAAAATATACAAACATAGTACATCTTTACACATTTTGTACACAGTCTCTAGACTTTTGCTAGGTGGCCTGGCCTATGTATGCCCACTAGAGATGCTCCTTTGTGGTGCCTCATTGGAAACTTGGGCAATCATTAAGTTGGACCCACTTAACTTTTTGTTTGTCCTTTGCTAGGACTGCACAGTGTTACTAAAGGTCAGTGGTAATGTAACCACCTGCACTGTGTTTCTTTTGCTAGTAGCAAGCCCTTTTTTGTGATGCCGATGTATCGTATGGGAGAAAATCAAAGCGGGGAAGTCGCCACAAAAATGTTCAGCTTGTTTGATTCTCTCCACTGTTGCCTGTGAAGGTGAAAGGACTTCCAACAGTCCAAACTCAGAAATGATTACAGGATTTTCATTTGCTCTGGATGGCAAAATAATGAAAGCAATACATCATACAGCAGAAAGCAAGCCTGCTTACACTCTGTTTTCTGAAGGAAAATGTATCTCACAGCCACCATTACCATATAGACCAATATTTCACACGCCAATTTGTCCAAAGCTCCTTAACATTAGTTCTAGTAATACAATATGTATACAGTGCCTTCCATTTCAATCACTGGGTTATCATGAGGACCAGCATGCTCCCCTTGGGCTTTCCCTGTTTCTCATTACTCAGAGGAAAGCTGGGGCTTACAGATCAGGGGGTTTAAAGAAGTCAGAGGGAAGGCGACGCTAAATGAAGATTTAACAGGACGTGAGCTAACCTCAAACTGTGACAGCTTTTCTTCTACTGGCAATTACACACAGTCTTTGCCCAGCTGTCTTCATGACAGTGTGTGTGGTTAGAGACATTCAGTGAGAGGGATATTTATAGCACATGTTATAGAAGTAATACACAATTTCTATGATCGTAGTACACAACATATATATGCTGCGTCACCTCGACACACACAGATCAGCACATTATCATATGACCCCCTGCGAGCAAACATTTAGCGACACTGGGAAGGAAATACTGAATTTTAACAGGAAGAAACCTCCGGCAGGACCAGGCTCAGGGAGAGGCTTCCTAACTTTATACTCTCTCATTCAATACATTAATTAGGTTTATTGTAATTGTAATTATATAAAATTAAAATTTTGCATGATTAACTGTTAGAGGATATACTTGTTTCAAAGTAAACCAACTTTACACATGAAAAGGACACACAAACAAACAAAAACATACCTGTTTGAATTCGGCTATCACTCAGGAGTATCTTCCTGTGTATCGGTGTTTATGATCCATCACTGCTGCTCCGTTCAAGTCCTACCACAAAGCCCCATTTTAATCGTATTCATTGTGTATCTGCAGCACAAGAGGATCTGCATTGGCACTATTAGCCTGTACAAATTTGTTGTAATGGTTAAAAAAACAATAATTACCACGGCCTTGGTATTACTTCTGATGTGCAATGCCGACACCTTAACTAAAAAACATTTTTTTTGGTGTCTGAGTCACTATCCAGGGAGATCACATGGTTGTATCAGCTTTTCAAAATCTTCATTCACTCAAAAAAAGAAAAGGTAATAATTTTGAGTAAAATGTAACTAAAAGATACATAAAATCAAACATTCTAATAATTAATAAGGAGACAGTGTTTGATAAACTGAATGTATACCAATCAAGTTCATTGCATTAACATTAAATGTAATGTTTGACATTGTAGTTATGTAACAACACTACATGGGAGATTTACATGTAATCAAATTAAAGTCAGCATTTTTGGCGTACATTTTTTTTGGAGCGTTCTCTCCGTGTTTGAAGTCTGGTCAGAACAGGACCTTAAAAAAAATCGAATAAAATCAATCAATCAATCAGTAAAAAATAGGAGCACTGCGAGCGATACAGCACTTTTCAAGGAGACGACGAGGGAGGGTCAAGTGGGAAGGGAAGAGCAGTAGTTAATTCAGGTATAGATTTCCACACCGGTCTTCTAAATCCCTCACTGAACCAAAAGATTGTGTGACCAGCTACAGAAGTTTGCTTTCATTAAAAAAAACAAAACTTGACATTGACCTGATTTGACTTTATTTTCTCTTTCAATATATACGTTAAGCTCATCTTTCTGAACACTTGTGGGGGTTTTTTTTTATTTGTGCTTTCCTTCATATATGGAAATCTGACAGCATCACACTTAACGATAGTCAAAGACCTCTTGAACAGTCTGTTGACATTGCGTTTGGCAAACATCAGCCTCCTGGCCGATTTGGACAGATATGCAGGAATATGTGGCCCACAGGACTTCAATCACCCTCCCTTGTCGCGCTTAATCCTTGAAGCGCTTTGAAAAAGATGACCATAAACCATCTTGATTGCTTTTTAAAAAAAATGTAGCATTCAAGATTTGGCACTTTTGATCTTGCCACTGGTAATCCAGAGGGTTTAGGTGTGTACCTGTGGACCGAGGCTTATAGGCAGGCTGTGGGGAGATCTCAGCTCTGACAGGTTTGTCTTTTTCCAAGATCTCCCCCTGGATATGCATGGATGAGAGAAACTACAGACAGAGCACTCACAGGCCTGCTTCTAATAAAACACCCCTCTCAATCCCACTTGGGCCTGAGCCACTATTATTTACATATTCAAATGATCCCAGGGATTAACTTGAACTCACTGAAGCAAATGCATTATGCATCGGTCACATGCACGGGCTTAGATTTTCCTAAATTAAAATACTAACATTAAGTGGCAACCTACAGTAGCTTTAGAGTTTACAGAAAAGAGGGAAAGAGGGAAATTGCACATGGTAAGCCGTTGAGAAGTTGTTTGTTTTTCAGCAAGCTTTTGGCAGTTTGCCCTAAAACAAGCAACATCCATGGTAATGAAGAAAGGAGCGTGGGCGTGAGAACAAAATGCTGAAGAGAAAGGGGAAAACAAACTCTGCAGGAACTATTTAAGGACTCGTAACCACCTACAGGTTTAGAGACTCTTGTTTTTTTGAGGGGTTTCTCTTTTTAATTTAACTAACAAGAATTTGTTTTAGTTACCATGCTTCGAGTCCTCGCAAAAAATGTGAATATTTTTTTAGAAATTTTCAAGAACAATGGGTGATGTGTGGAACAGCAGTAACTACAGAGGGATAAAGCTGATGAGCCATACTATGAAAGAAGATATGAAGAAATGGGAAAGAGTTGCTGGCGCTCCGTTAAGAAGAGTGAGCAGCAGCGCGGCTTCATGCTGAGAAAGAGCACCGCAGATGTGATGTTTGCTTTGAGAGCGATGATGGAGAAGTACAGAGAAGGTCAGAAGGAGTTGCACTATGTCTCAGTGGGTATACAGAAAGGATGTGATAGGGTGTCACGAGAGGAACTCTGGAACTGAATGAGGAAGTCAGAGGTGGCACAGAGGTATGCAAGGGTGATGCGCTGTGTATATGAGGACAGCAAAGATTTTCAGTAGGAGTGAGCAGCATTGAGAGGACTGGAAATGAGTACATCGCATCAGAGCGACGGCTCAGGTTGAGCGGTTTGGAGACAAAGTTTGAGCGGCAAGGATGCACTGTTATGGAAATGTGCAGAGGAGAGATGGTGGATACATAAAAGGTACAATCAGTGGTTATTTTGAGGTTATTTATTAGAAAAAATGTAGTTTTCATATATTCAATATTACTGTGTGATTATATCTTCCCAAAAAATGGGTTCATTCTCATAAACAATTAATTAATCCATTAAAAATACATAGCAGCGGGCTCTGGTTCGACCTGCCATCTTCAATACAGTGACCGTTCCACCTAATCATGTTTTATGTATATGGATAGGAACCAGCCACGTAGGTGGTACGCTTATGCTGTGGATGCAAATTTTAATTTGTGTCTGCACATCTAGACTCAAGATATGAAGGATCATACTGATGTTTTATTGTCCCTTTCACCAAAGACGGAAAAATGCAAAGCAAAGAGAAAATGCCCTAACCTGACTAAAATCGCAATAAAAACTCACGCTCTTCCTCCTCAGCCCAAGCTTCATCTTCTCAGCCTAAATTAGAGCTCTAACACACAAAATCACACATAAGTATTCCAGGTATTGCCACAGGTTCTGATTATAAACCTCAATATCGCTGTTGTCAGAGAGACGTGAGCTTCACTGACTCATCAATCTGTGTTAGACTCCTCTCACAAGGTTTCACAGCCTCCTCCAGAGTAAACAGATGTGGACGCTCTCACCTGACATTGACAGCTGAGCTATACAGCGTACACGGAATAAAGATAAATGGCGGTCAGACATTTTTAATGTCACTCGTGGTTAAAAACCTAAAATACAGCAAAATGTTTGATTGACACATATCCATTTTTTATTTCTGATTTATTGCAGAATTTATTCTTGATATTATTCAAATATACTAAAATATGTTGTGCACAAAAGTGATCTTATACACAAACAGTCAAAGAATGGCCACCCACAGCCATCATAGGAAAATGCTAAGTGGCTGGACTTAGTGTAGATTTAATGTTTTTGAGCGCTCTTGGATGACTGAAACATGTTTGTCCTACAGCAGCCACCGTAGCTAGCCACGGCTAAGCACTTGAATAAGGAGGGGTAAAAAAACAGAATTCATTTGACTTCAATCTGCAATCTACTGACATCTAGTGGTGAGATTTTAAACACTGTACTTTTAACCAAAGCAAAAGAAGCATTTTATCAAGCCAAGAAATATCTGATCCTGCGTAACTGTGTCTGGAATAATCCTCTGGGATGCTCTGGTCCACCATCTCTCATTTTTCTTGGCTTAGTGTGCCGTAGTGAGCAGTTTTCCACCTCAACACACATCTTAGGACCTTTGGAATGAGACATATTGGTGCTATCTAGGTGTGATTTAAGCCTGATGGGTGATATGGAGTGAATGTCGGTTAAGATGCCACAGGCAGGATTGAATGACAGTAAACAATAGCTTATCATGAGTGGAGAGTGGCTGCCTGCTTCCTCCTCGGTACGTGTGGTATATTACTCTGGAGGGGAGTGGAAGAGACACTTTTCAAGTGTGTGACTTACAACCTGAGTACATGAAGTGCCAGCAAGCTGTTTATGTTTTAGTGATCTATTTGGGTGTAAAGCACACACACAAATCCTGTAAGGTGTATTTATTGGCTTTGAGGAAGAAGAGCACGCTCAAGCTAAACTGGGGTGGCTGGCCTCTTATTTTACCTCGTGATGGTGTGAGAAAATAAATAAGCATGTTTGGCAGAGAAATATATATATATATATATATATATTTAAATGTTTGGACTAGTTCCCAGTATCCACACCAGTGAGGGAGACTCATACTGTTTTGATGGATCTTGCAGGACAGCTTGCTAGCATTAGCTGATAAAGTAGTAGTCCACATTCTTCATATATGGTCTTTTCTGGATGTAGCGGTAGACTACTGTTCCCATAAGGCTGTGTGTGGGGGTAGCTTCCGGGGTTACGAGTAAAGTTGGAAAACATCACCCGAACACGCTGCGTCCAGTGTCATCATTTATACGTGGTGTCAGAAGTGCGAACAGTGATCTCCA
>NW_024582477.1:1273998-1345868 GCF_018398535.1 Haplochromis burtoni | reverse complement strand
AACAAATGAGGGATGTGTATAATTTCCACGTTTCATGATGTTCCCCATTTCTGTTCTAGTGAGCTGTTTGAGACGTTATGAAGTATGTCTTTAGCTAAAAGGAGGAGGTGTAGCGGTAGACTACTGTTCCCACAAGGCTGTGTGTGGGGGGAGCTTCCGGGGTTACGAGTAAAGTTGGAAAACATCACCCGAACACGCTGTGTCCAGTGTCATCATTTATAGGCTGGATGTAAGAGAACAAGATAACAATGGCCAACATCCGAAACCCAAGTCTTCAAAAACGTGCTCCACAAAGCAGCGGGTGATAACTCAGTGACATTCCCATCTTTTACATACAGTCTTAACACAGCTGGATAGTGCATCAACAGCCACTGGCATTTCCCCAGTTGCCACTTGCAGTATTATAACAAAGCAAAAGCCCTTCAGCCAAAATAAGCTTTTTCCCTTTGGACCATTATTGCAAATGAGGTAACTATAAAACTGTAGGCAGTCGATACTATATAGATATGCATTACTTCCCCAGAGACAAGAAACGTCTGGTTTTCAGTTCAGCTCCCAATGTCACTGCATGCCCACTGCATGCTGTCGGCTACGCAGCATTCTGAGAATATGTAGTGGGCTGTGCAGTGCAGAGGAAATCACACAAGTTATAAAGTCATTCTTTGCTCATGCACCAGAGAAGCAATTTTTATTTAAACGAGTGGCTGCCAGTATCCAGGTCTCCTTAATACATCTGTGGTTTCACAGGTTTCATCGTCTAACATGGGAGCTTGTTGTAATATTAACAAAAACATCACTAACAGGAAGAAACAAGCCTGCATCTCACCCTGTGCGACACCGGCCCTCTGCATGTGGTCGTCCTCGTTTCTCCTGCTTGGCAGTGTGTCCACTCTCTCCTCTGCACATGCCCAAACCATCTCACCCTTGCTTCTCAAACTTTGTCTCCAGATCGCTTGACCTGAGCTGTCCCTCTGATGTGCACCTTTCTAACTGGTCACTCCCAATGAAAATCTTAACATTTTCAGCTCTGCCACCTCCAGCTCGACCTCCTGTACTTTTGTAAGAGCCAAACCTCCAAACCATACATCACTGCACGTCTCACTAGCATCTAGAGATCTTTCACTCTTGCTACTATCACCCCTAACACTTATCTCCACCTATTCCACCCTGCGTAGGCTCCCTTCTTCCTCTCTCTTGTGCACAGCATGTAGCTTTGCATATTGAACCCTGGTATTTAGACTCATCCACTTTCATGTGCACTGTTACACCTGCCTCCATCTCATCTGCACACATGTATTCTGTCTCGCCTCCACCCACTTTCATTCTTTTTCGTAAATTATGAATTTATTATTTCAATTGGATTCACCAGTATTAAACTATCCTTTTTACAAATGTAATGCACCAGAGATCAACAAGAAGCAAGTGATCTCTTACGAGAGTTCAAATGACAACTTTTGGCTCAGAATAAAAGAAACAAGCATTAAAGCTTGTGACTATCAAAACAGCTGGCTATCTTTTTGGGGAGGTATCTTGTTTGGCTATTCCTAGTCTTACATTATCCTGCGAGCCACATGCAACCCAAAAGTGCAACAATTTCCTTTTGCTTTCTGTGACGAGTATGAGTGTTAGCAATATGGTTACGACATTTATGAGCATATCAATCAACTTTTGCGTGCTTTGAAAACACCTCTGTATCTTTTCAAACCTTCTTTAAATTCTCACTGCAGGGATAGCAAAACAGAAATAAGTTAGTGCTGCCCCTGCTGTGCCGAGACCACTCATAAAATGCTGTGAGTACCGTGGAAAATCCGAAGCACAGGCTGTGCATGAACGAGGAACTTTGGCTGCTGACCCTGCATTTAAGGCCCTGCGGTCCCTTAACTTTAAGTACTTTGGATCTTTGGCTGCATAATCATAAGGTTTTTGTGTCAGAGAATTACAACAGTGGTGTACATCCGTTTTCCTGCGCAGTAGATGTTGAAATTTGTGGCTCAGCGGTAGTTGATGTTTGCATGTTAGTCATGTGGGATCGGGCTGACTGAGAAAACAGCCTTGCAAATTTCTTTCTTTCTTTTTTCCATATTTCTCTCTACACACGCAGCCTAATTGTTACACTCTGTTGTATAATGTAGCTTCAGTCAGCCATATAATGATAGAATTTGGATGACAACCTGGTCTGAGAGGCAAATGACCTTTTTGAAGCGCTCTGCAGGAGGTGTGATTACAGTTAACAATGTCCTTCAGTTTGACTCTACATCAACATGTTCACAATCCTTGAAAAACTCTCCTCATGGGCTGCCCCCGACATGCACGCTGAGGTTTGTACAGGACGGGCATTCCACATCACTGACACCTCCAGCTTTTTAAGCCCATTTGAGTGTAGAGACTCTGTGACTCTGAGCAACGTCAGAAAAGAATACATTCAATTGTTCAACTGTAGTCGCTACAAAAGTGCAAGGTTCAAAGAGTTATTCTGCCTCCCTGCGATGGGGGGAACGGTGTTGTTTTTGTCCGGGTCCTTTTTTGAGTCGTTGCATTTTTCTGTCACTTCTTCTAAAGCGGGAATGAACCAGCACGGAGAACAAAAACACAGGAGCGGAAATAAATTGTTGTTTGGTGGAAAACCTCTCCAGCGCCACAGCATGTTCTCTGTCGAGTGCCCTGATAATTAATAACTTGCCTCACAAATCTCATTAGAGCATAATGAGGGAACAAGTGCTATTAGAAAGACATAACGGAGACGGTTATCTTCTAAGACATATTGTAAGCCGTGGGCAGACTGACAGACTCCGCCGCGCTTTTAGGACAAACATGATGCAAACAGAAATCTTGTTTTTATGTTGTTTGATGCACTCGGGGGGTGATATCGACTTCAAACATTTTGGCTTTTGGCTTTTGTGACTGAACAGATATTTGTTGGTTCTCATCTGGGTTTCTTTTGAGACAGGATGACTCAGTTGTTTAGGAAGGTCAGTGCCTGTATGGTAAAAATGTGCAGCAGCTTTGAGCACATCCAAACAAATCCTCTGCTCCCTGGACGGTTCGAAAAATATACTTTTTGCAAAGGCTGTTACAGCCCTCCTCATTTCTGCAGCTCTACAAACTGCAGCTACTACAACGCCTCCAGTTTCTCATACCCTGGCAAATAAGACACTACGAGAGATGTGGCAGTAAACATTGTTACACAAGTGAATCGGGGAAGTGATCTGCTGTAGGGCAGTGCTTTCTTTACTTACGTTCTTAATACCAGAGGATTTAATCAAAACGGCCTAGATACTGTCGTGCAACACGCATTGTCTTCAAATAACACAGAAAGAAATTGAAAAACCAAAGCTCATTTGAGATTATGATTTAAAAGTGTTTCATTGTAATCATGAATGAGGAGTTATTTTATCAGGTAATCTCTTCCTCTGTCTGTTTAGATATCTGCTCACTTGTTGACGAGGCAAACGGCATCAAGTGGATAAATAAAAATCCAATAGCATCTTAATTGTTCTGGGTTTTCTGAGTAAAATTGGCTTGGTCTTTTCCATCTCGTGTTTCTTTTGGGATTGATCACTGATGCTTCGTCGCTCATTATCATTCAGGCCTTGGGTCCTGGCTGTTGTGTCGCTGGAGCTGTGGGCGGGTGGGTGCAGGGGGGCTCAGCCCCAGTGCAGGGGACCTCTGGTGCATCGTCCCAACTAGGGGGCTCTCTAACTGGTGGGGAGGTTGTTATATCTTTGCAGGTGGTCTCCTCTCTACAGGAGCTCACTCTGCAGGTGGGGGGAGAGATATAGGAGAGGTGGAGAATGAACTCAACCTGGGTGTCTATTGTCTTGTGTAGTTTGGGAGATGATTGGATGATGGGGTGGGTGCAGTTTTCTCTGGGGTGGAGTCGGGTGGGCTGCCCCGGACTCTGTGGGGCTGGGCGGTGCTGCTGCTGCGGGCCCCGGTCCGGATGGGCCTGGGCCCCCTTGCCCTGGTGGGTTCCAGAGTGTGGGGGTGCCTACTGGGGTCAGCGGGGGAGCTGGCCCCAGGGAGGGGCCGCTTGCCCCTCCCTTTCTTCCCTCCCCATCCTCAGCTGCCTCCCTATTCCCGCTCTACCACACCCACCCACACACGCAGGGCTTGGGGTGCAGGTATGTCACCAGGGTGCAGGGGAGGCACTCCCCCTCTGTCCCCTTCTGGCCGCCTGTGCCTCAATTTTATTCTGCAACCTAGACATCCACATTACTCACACTCTCACATAACACATACATATAGGGCCTTGGGGGTGGGCACGTTTTACAGCATCCAGAGGATGGTCGGTGTACTCCAACCCACCTCTGGCGCTGGTGCCCTACCCTCAATTTTAAATGCATTAGACACTAAGGGTTTTCGGGAGGAGCCGTGCTGCTCTCTGAGAGGAAGCTAGTACCATGCTCTCCTGTGTTTTAAATGCACTTTAGAACAGCACACAGCAACACTACATATGAGCGGGCGTAGGGAGGTTTGGGGTCTTCACTCACCCCGGTTCTGTTAGCCGTCAGGGCTGGGGGGCTGGGAGGAGGTGCTGGCCGTCAGATTGGGGTCTGGGATGCGGGGCCTCCCTGCTACTGCAGATAAGGAGGTGGTCCGCTTGCCTCCACCCCAGAGAGAAGGGTTACATCTCCTGGGTCTAGGTGCGGCTTGCCCCTCTGGGGCGGGGGTACCTGGACCTGGGATATAGAGTATGTTTGGGGAGTGTGACTGTCTGTGCAGTGTCTATTTGTGTCTGTCTACACGTTGGGTGAGTGCCGAGTATTTGGTTGTGCATATGGGGTGGGAATGCACGTCTGTGTCCGCGTGTGCCTGTTCGTCTGTGTCTATATGTCAGGTTGGGTCTTAGACTCAACCTCTCTGGGTACATCTCAGGCCCTCTAAAGTACGGAGGCCTATCTCCCCTCACCACACTCCCTGCCGGTGGCTGATGCCCTCAGACGTTGGTGTGTTGGTGGTCCTTGTCGTCTGGGGCTGGGCGCTCATGTATGTACCGGCTCACTCCTGGTGGCCGATTGGCGTGGCCCAGTTGGGCTCCTTCCGGGGGTGGGGTGCCCTCAGGCCTCTGGCCTCTGGGCCTGAAGCTCGGTCCTCTCTGGCACAGCTGGCTGCCGGCAGAGCCCGCGGGCACGCCACTGCAACCCCCTCTGGCCTCTGCTCCGTAGCTGCTGGGTGACCTCTCGTTTGGGGCTCTACTCAGCTCTTCCCAGGAGGGTGGCACGGTTCCCCCCCTTTGGTGGTCCTCCTCGGGTCCTTGTACTCTGGGGCCTCTGGATATCTGGGGCCTGGATCTCCTCCATACCTGCTTCATACCCTGGTGGACGGGGCTATGGCTCCCCACACTCCCTAGCAGATCGTTACATGGAGAAACCTTTGGAATACAAGCATGCTGATCCACACAGGTATGCACACAGGTGTACACACGGGTGTTCACAGACGCGGACTACACCTTTCTTGGCTGCTGCCTCAAAGCACATTGTGCGCTGTCTATCTTGCGTGCTGCACAATATCGTTTAATATTTAGTATCTACTGTATCTACTGCTAGCTAGTTTATTGTGATGGTGCTGTTTTTTATTATGTTGCTCTTTTTGTTTGCTTTCTCTTCTGTTTTTTTTCTCCATACAGGTGATCCAGGTGTTTTGTTTGTTTTTCTTTCTTTCTTCCCCCTTTCTCACCTCTCTCTCCCCTTTGGTTTTCTTTCTCTCCCTCTCTTTCTTCATTCTTTCTCCCTGTCCTATCCCCAGTCATGTCTGTCCCGTTTGTAGCAACTGAAAATAAAATAAATCATAATTATAATAAAGGTCAATCAAATGGACCAATATGGCAAGGCCATGATGATCCACTTGGTAAAATAAATCCGCTTGGCATCTTTCTTGGCCTTAAGACAACAATTCTGATGGCTAAAGATCCAAACGGGACACAAAAAAAACAAAAAAACCTTAGTGGGGGCTGTGTGCTTTGGAACTGGTCCTGAGCCTTTTTTCACACCTTTACTCATGTGACGACTCACATGTCAGTCAACAACATCAGGATCACCTCCAAAGGGGACAACTCCTACTAAGGGTTAAATGTTTGGGACTCTCCACCATTTGCTACTCCTCAGCTGTAACAGGCTGATGGGGTGTTGTCGTCACCCTGCGGGTAGGCAGCATAGATACTGAAGTTTGTGAACATGATAACTTGAACAGTATCTGAAAGTCATGTCTTCAAAAATAAGGGAAAAAATCCAGCAAAGATCCGATACAGGACATGAGAGTCGCATCATCAGAAATGGTCTCTGTGGAAGGATGGCTGTCGAGAAACCATTCTTAATTCTTGCCAAATTACACAACAACTGGACTGAAACTAAGTGCATGTGATTAACCCAGCTTTTAAATTTTTAGTTCAAATGGCCATCAAAATATGCAGAGGTGGTCAGGAGTTTTACTTCAGCCAGTGTTGATGCGGATTTTGTCAAAATTGATGGAATTATGAACCCAGAAAAGTGCCACCGGATTTTCAAGCGCCACACAAGCTCATCTAAAAAGGGTGTGATTAGTAACAGCTTCATTTTTTTCAGCATGTCAAAGATCCCAAACACATTGGCAGTGCAGTAAAAGCACACCTGGAGAGAAGGCACAATGAAACACACACAGAAAATGGAACAAAATCAGCCAACATCCAAAGAAGAGTTTGAATAGCCTTCAAGAAGCCTGGAGAACTATTCCTGAAGTCTACTTAAAGAAATGATAAGAAACCTCGGCTAAGAGAGTTCAGGCTGTGTTGAAGAATAAAACGAGTCATACTAAATATTGACTACCAGGGTAGTTAGAACTGTTCAAACTCTGTTATTGCATTACATATTTTATTTCTATTTATTTGTGCACACTTCAATAAATCAATACAGCTGTGTCCGATTTTTCTAGCAAACAATAAAGAAACAACTGGTCACTCAGTTTAGATAGAACTGTACGTCTACAAGTTGTAAATAGAGTTTGGGTGGAACGGAACAAATTTGAACTAGAGATCTGATAATACCGACTAATTTGTCACACATACACACACAGAAAGCAAACTCCAGCACAATATAGTAGAAGAGAGTCCAATAAACTACACAGCAAAGCCATATTATTTGTCAGAATAAAAAAAAAAATGGTCCAAAGCCTTCCAGAGGTCTGGTGCAATAACATAAAATCAGCCTCTAATCATACCCCTAAAAAGGCATGTTTGAGCATCAATAAATGTAAAGAGGCGACTTAAAAATAAAGATTTACCTCCTTACAGTTGACTGGGAGGTGGAAATCGATTAAACTAAATTTACAGAATGAGATAAAATTCACTCATTTGTGTGCACCAGTTACCTATTATTTATTTATTTTTTTATCAAAGCTAATGGTTTACTGTGTTCATGACCAACTGGTCAAACACCAGAATCTGTTGGTAAAAGTTTGACCTTCGAGTCCTCCAGGCGAGTTTGGTCATTTAATGTGACATTGAGGTTGGTTGGAGGGTTGGTGTTGCTGCTGGGTTGAGAGCAGCACAGTATGAAACCAGAAACAGGAGTGTGAGCTTTGAGAGGTAGATAAATGAAATGGCCCTCTGAGTCTTTGTGTGTAACCCAGCTGAGCTAGAGTAAAAAAAAGGCACAATTTCTTGGACATCCTTGTGCCTTCTGCTGAGTTGCTCAGCTGAATTTCTGGCCATGAAAGCAGAAAATACCCCAAACCCTGGGTGAAAGAGTGGTTCAGCATACTCAGTCAGTACACTTGAGCTGGAATGGGTGGACATTAAGAGGTCCAACGCGCGGGCAGGGAAGAAAAGTAAAAATCCTTGACAACAGTGATCGGAGCAGTTTTAGCTACATGACGGTTTTAGGCGACCTTGAAGAAAACTGGAAGCACTTTTCAAAAAGCACGGCTGGAGATTTAGATGTGGACCAGTGTCATTTCATCTTTTAACACAGCTGAGCAAAACGCTCCACATGATCACTTTTATCTACGATTAATGGGCGCACACCACATATTTTGGGATTGGTCCAGTGTACTGTGAGATTGTTGCTGTCAGGGAATGAATGGCTTGAAATAAGCAGCTGCTGACATTTTTCTGAAAGGCTCCACGTTAACCTTTTCTCCAGACGGAAGCGTCTCGCAGCAGTTTGCTGACATTCTTGCACTGTGCGGGTCTAACGAGGGGTTTTAGAGAATTTAGGAGACTTAAAGCTTATTGTGTCTTCATAATCAGTACAGTATGCATACAGTTTCAGACTTGCATTGACTGTTCAGGTAATTATTTATCGACAGTCTGCAGGTGGGTTACTTGGCAGAAATTTAATTGCGAGTTTCTTTGTGACAAATATTTGAGCAACAAATCTGGCTGCATGTCCAGTTCATAGCTTGTGCTGCAGATGGACTCCCAGTTTTTATGGTCTTGTTTTATGGTGAAGGTAGTCGCTATTCTGCTCTGCAGCCGCCGTGAACTCAGCATAGCAGCATAGGAACAAGCGCTTCACCTTCAGCAGCTTAGAGCGGCTGAAGGTGAAGGTTAGAGAGGATCTTCACAGAGGATCTCCAGAGATGGAGATGAAGGACTGCAGTCCCTCATCAGCTGCAGTCTAAAGCCTTGATTGTACTCTGTTGCTGACATGGACACAGACAGCTGGAGACAATACAACACAGCAGTCATTCCTGTAATATTTTGCTGAAGTCTTCTTGAAATCCACCTCCCTTGGGTGTGTGAGCAGTATGTGAATTTTAATGCAAATTCTTCTACGACAAGTCAGAAAAAACAAGCAGGTACGCAGACGTCCACGCAGATTCTCAGCGTCGTTATTGACTAAATGTATGTCTCACTGACCCGAGCGCGCTCTGGCAGACTCAGGTTTTATCAGATGCAGTCTAAAGCCTTATTATACTCCACTGTGGACATGGAAAGAGACAGCTGGAGACTCCACATCCTGTAATACACAAAAAGAATCACCTGATTTCAAAGGAGTATTTTTTTAAGTAATAGACATAGAAGCTTGCGGTAAATTTGAAAAATATGGTTGAATAGTTTTACATACAAAACTTCCAATCTTCACAATTGTTTGAATGAATGTGTTCCCCTCGTGAAGCACAGCTTATGTCTATTTGATAGTCCAGCTCGCTCCATACTTTTGTGAGCATGTCTGGAGTCACTCCAGCCGCTGCTTTTGTTATGCTATCTACCAGCAACAGGGTGAAACTCACAAATCCCCTCTTTCTAACAGTACATGATTTGATAATTACTGGTGAACGGCTGCAGAATGAAAGTGCTTTGAAATAGGATTATCCTTTTTGATACAGCCTGTAGAGGTCTGCTAGCAATCTGGCACCTGGAGCGCATGCGTAGTATCTAACTGTAATGCAAATTCTCCACAGACGAGTCAGCACAGTCGCAGCGTCTGATGGCCAACTTTCCATCACTCAGGCTTAAGTGGACTCTAGTGGATTTTCGGATACAGAAAGAAAAAAGGCCTAAAAGTAAAATTATACTTCTGTGGTTACTGTGGAACTTCGTAACAAAACCCTAAACCATAACCTACGGCAAAACCAGACATGTTGCTGTCTAGAAATGTAACTGCATGTCACCGCTAACGTTAACAAGTATGAATGTGGCCATGGTGTCAGCCACCGGCGTACGCTGTATCATAGGTTCTACATAGATTCACCACAGAAGTCTTAATGAAGCTCAAGACTGTAGAGTTAAACTTTGACCACAGATTGAGCGACTCAACCAAGAGGAACCTGAATGATAATGAGCGACGAAGCATCAGTGATCAATCCCAAAAGAAACATGAGATGCAAAGGACCAATAGCTAAACTGTCAAACTATGAGTAAGGGGACTGTCTACAAGTACTTTGGATGAATTTTTAAAAAGTAATAATAGTCTAAGATGAGATATACTTTGGGGGGCCATTAATAATCTGGCAAACCTCCCCAATAAAGTCTTTGCGAAGCACTAAAAGTAGTCTGCTAGCTAATGTTAGCCTGAAGGCTAGGATTATTGCTGTATTGTGAAAAGCCTTTGCTTCATCTTACCTGTACTCTGAAACTATACAGAAGCTGGTTGTTTAGCAGTCAGCCTTTTAAATATCCTCTCATCAACTTCTGGCTTCTTGTAGATTCTCCTTTAATAGACGTTGTAAAAATGTTGAGTCGCTCTTTGAGTTTGCAAGCGCTTTGGGGTTTTTAAAAGTAGTTCTGTAAACCAATTATATTACTGTATATCCTGGGCCAAACACTGATTCTGACCAATGTCCAAGACTGCATTTCTCCTTAAAATGTTGGGTGAACTGGAGATTATTCATCTCAGAAACTGCTTTGGTCAGATCTCTTTTAGTTACACAGATGATTAGATGTCTCCTGGATACAGCATATCAAGTATCACTGAACTGCTGACTTATGAAGCCTTCACCACTGTGAGCAACATATCGTAATTACTTTAATATGTTATGGAGTGTACGCGGACATTCATCTTGTAGCGGATCCATGTCAGTGGATTTTTTCCTGTTACAGACATCAGATGCTTTTATGTAATTCAGGCAGAACCTTTAAAATAAAACAGGGCTGTAAAGCGCTGCCAGCACTGCCTTGAGGAATCACAAGGCAAGACACCACATGGAGCTAGACTTCCCCTGTTTTCCCTGCACACTCATTAAACAAATTCTCTCAACCCTGAAATGTTGACAGGAGAAAGTGTTGGCGAGTAAGCTGCTAAATCAACACAGAATTTCGCAGAATTGCTGGAAAACAAAGTTTGTTTCAGAAAGGTTTTAAACTCGATAATCTTACCGAATTATTTACGAAAATAACAAAACAAAGCACGCTTTTTAATCATTAAGTCATCAGACTCTGAAAATTGTCCACTTTCCGATTGTTAGCTTTCATCTTTTTCTACCTTTTGCATTCACGCCACAGCTTTCTGTTTTTGCTGATTGCTCAAGAAATAGAGAGCGACACCAAATGATATGTCTCTGTTGTTGTGCTAAATGGGTGGAAGATTTTAAAAAAACAACACCAATCGTTGTGGCTTTTACAAAATACATTTTTTATCAGCTCTGAGATGATGCTAGTCCAAGCTGAGAAGGAGAAAGAGACAAACACAAGCCAAAAATAAATGAGAAGGGAGGGGGGTAACAAAAATAATCATCATAGAATTTCACAGTGCAAAAATCTATTATGTACACAGTGTTTGCTTGTATTTACATGGGCATGAACAGACATACAAAATATATAGAATCCAGAATCCACAACACTAATAATATGTCTTACAGTGTGCACAAGATCCAGGAAACATCACCATAATAAAAATGAAGAGGAAGATGTATTTCATACTAAAATAAATAATTTTTCTCTCATACTAAAACATTTGAATCAGTAAAACCTATTCTGCCATCATGATTGTCTCTCTACGGTCCTTCCTAGTTCCTTACAGCCAGCTGGTAACATAAAAGTCACTGAAATATGAAACATATCCCAATGTCTGTTTTATGCAAAGGGGTGGGGGCTGTAAGAGGATTTGACAGGTGAAGCCATGAAAAGGGACTGAATGCATTCAGCTTGTGCAGCGTGCGGTTTATGTACTGTAGAGAAGCTGCGCCATTACAACTAGTAAATAGTGGCATCCCTGATTTGAGTAATTTCATCAAAATGATTTGATTTTCTGAACTGATTCATGAGTGACTCTGTGTGATTCGCTCTCAGTGGTGAGTGCTCAGATGTACTCAGATAAATCTCCTATATAGCTATGAAATTTTTTTTTTTAAATGGTCTGCATTCATATGATTTTCCTCTGATTAAAGAAAGCAAATACTTACAGATTAATGAATATCAACAAGCCAATTCTTACAATCATTAGAATGTACAAACTTATTCTGCATGGATACCTGTGGAGCATCTCTTATCCATAGTGACAGTGATCTCACAATGTCTATGAAGATTAGATATATTTAGAGCTTTTTCTTATTCTAATCTCTCACAGGTGGTGCCCGACAGTTGACAATGAAAAGGCAAATAAAAATTGAGCACACATTCAACAAATGCACCACGTACACATAAAATGACAGTAAAAATGTTTTCTCATTATATAAATATGTGTGTAGCCAATTTAGTTTTTAAACACCTTTGAATTGATTTTTGTGATTTCAGAATTATTAATAGTGATTCTTTGTTCACAGTTGAAACTAATCTCTAAAATGATCAAAGGCATCATGTATTGAGGTTGGGATTTTAACTTGTCTGCCACCTTAGGCGTGCGACGAACATGATGACAGTGCAGAGTCAAGTGATAAAGGCTCCAGTGACACAGGCCTACAGCCTGGTCAGTGACTCCATGGCAACAAACTTGTGTTTTGGTTGCCTGTAGTTACATGCAACACACTCACTTGCCCACAAACACTCACAACTCTCTGAGCAGCAGTGAAAGTGCAAAGAGTGCGACACAACCTGGCAGCAAAGACCGTTTTCCTTCACAGTAAAAGCCTTCAGAAACATGTTGGGTGGATCGCTAACATTTACTTTGAAGGTCAACCTTCAACATCAAATTTTGATTTCATTTTAGTCACAGTCTTTTGACTAAAACATAATTTAGTTTTAGTCTAGTCGTAGTTAACTAAATGTTATACGATTATAGTGGACTAAATCTAAGCTGGACTAAAATAAAAAGTCTAAAAGTTTGTTGAGTTGCTCCACACGGTTTACAAAACATCTGATCTTCCTTGACATGAAATACAAAAAGCGTCCATAAGTCTTTGCTTCTCTTCCTCGTCACTATCTAGTCTCCCTCCCGAAGAAAAGAAATGTAATTAGTTTTGATTGGATCTCGTTTCAGATTTTTTTTTCTATTCTATTTCTATTCGTTGGCAAAATGTCAACATGTTTCAACATAGTTTTTGCCCTCGTACATTAGTTTTTATTTAGTTATCACCTTGTTTTTGTCAGAAAAATAAAGATAATTGACTGAGCGGAACATTCTCTGCTCTCCATCCACTTTGTCAAGTCTTATTACATTACTACTAGTTGGTGGTTTAAAAGTGAGTGTTTGCAGACAAGACAGTCTGCAAATTTACAGGTGACCACAACAGTTTGATCACCACCACAGCAATCATAAGTGTTCTGGTGCCGCGTCCTCTTTGCATTCGATTTCACCAAGTGACAGCCAATCACTTGCTAAGCACTTGGGGAACACACACTTCACAATCGGTGGTTGTATCACGTCCAATATGGCAGACAACTCTTGAGCAAACCTCTGTTTGAGTAATATTTTTTTAAAAAGGTTCGAGGTCTCCCCCTCCTCCAAGTACTCAGCCTTTAGTTTAAAGTACTAGATAAGTAAATGTGTTTACATGTTAAAAGATGTACATCTTTATTTTGGAGAAATCAGCACGAGCGCCAGCGAGAACAACTCACGCTGACGCACTGCTGAATTTCTGCTTACTAAAAGTGCAAAAGATACCGAGTATCACCAGCTTTATTATATAAGATGGTACTTCTACATGCCTTTTACCAAGAATTTAGCTCAACTTGGAACGCTTTTCCATTTTGACAATGTAAGCAAAGAGAAGTTGCTGCTAAGGAGGCAAAAACAAATCACAGTAATGTGAGCAGCCAGAGGATTTAATAGCCATTGGCTACATGCTCTAGAAATATAAATGTTTTGATCTGGTGGAACTGAAATGTCTCTTATTGGACATGCAGTTTAAAAAATGACCAGATTTGAAGGACCTTGCACAGATAAATGCAAGACACAGCATTTACTAAGGTTTCAACAAACCCTTAACCAAGCCTAATAAAGAAAAGGCAGAGGAGTAATAGGAACGTGTTTAGGACCACTGATGGATGAGTTTAAACATCATGTTCGTGCAAGACCGTGACAAAGACGCGAACATGCATTTAAGACATCGGTAGGTTTAGTGTGCGCATACAGTTTGGATTTCATCTTTAGCGAGCCTTTCTCTTTTCCCAGATAAGAGCAGGTGACAGATTAGAGACATCATGAGCTCACAAAGGATGGCTGAGGATAAATTAGAATCATTGGCAGAGCTGACTGAATCATAACTCAGAACACAGTGGATCAACTCCGGTGGCTCTTCGGCCTCAACAGAACGGTTTTATTTTTAGCTTTGAAGTATTTCGTGTGTGTGCATTTTTGCGTCACAGCCCTGTGAGCTTCAGCATCGGCACAAATACAGCAACTGCATAACAACAAAGCAGTCAGGGATGCAGCATCACGGGACATTTACTGAGCACGTACTAGGGAATCGGCAAGGATAAAACATTGATAGAAAGTGTGGGTGGGGGGAAAACAAAAATCTTTTTAAAACATTTAAAACACTTTTTTTTTTTAAATGAAACATGGTGAACATACATTATGTACACAATTCCAGAGGTTGGAGCAGAGAGGGTCTTCTGAAAGTTGACCTCTTTCATGGCACATTTGATCAGGTCGATGAGGTTTGCTGACGTTTGCGTGTGTGTTTGCGTCCGTGTCTTTTGCTTTATGGCACCTGTGCTTAGCTGGACATAGTACGCCCCCCCGCGGTCGTGACCACCAAACAGTACCCTTTGGTATAGGTGAGGTTAGGAATGATTGGTTCGTCTACTTCGCTTTGATAGTCATCATCAACACCATCGCAGTCATTATTCACCTCTACATCATCGCTGTCACCTTCAGCACCGTCAGGAAAAGAAAGAAAACTTTGCTACCCTCACACAGTCACAGTTATTTCCACACTAGTGCAAGCCTCCATCACTGCGAGCGGGCACACGCAGTTTAGCAGCTTTAGGAAGTTGACACATGTCAAAAGCAGCTCTCCTTACGTCACAAGTTCTCAACATCAAAGTTCTGAAAAAGCAGCTGCAACAGCAATGTAAAGTAAAGTGTCAGCCTTGTAGCTAATCCACGTCAATGAGCTTTTTGTTTTCAGGCCTCTATCATCCTCCTGAGCTGAGCAAGCCCCGGAGATTTAATCGCTGAGATATGGCAGGTGAACTGAATTCATTTTCTTCTTTTTGCTGTACGTTTACTTTGTTGCTCGTCCTCGGCTTTTTCCACTGCTACGCATTTTATCCTCGGCGTTACTCAAGCGTACGTGTCTCCCGACTTTAGCGCCACCAGCTCAGAGTCCTCCGTGTGGCGCCCGTTCAAGTGTTCGGTGTTACAGTCGTGATGGTACATGAAGGCGGGTACCTCGGTGATGGAGGTAGCTGTGTAGGACGTGGAGCGCATCGAGCAGTGGTCCTTTCGTCTCTGACCCCACTGGGTTTTATACTGCATCCACTGTCTCTTCACAGCTGCCTGCACCTGGATGTCACACAAGCACATAAAAAAGGTAGTTTAGTGTCTCATAAGTAGACACATGCAGCCTTAATAATAATATTTTACATCTAATTTAATTATTTGACTTCACTGCAAGCTTTGTTTTTGTGTTTTGAGTCGGAGAAGTTTGTGACAACACTGATCCAACTGACAATGATCTTAACTGATGTGCATGTTATTACTGCAGCATGTGTGGGCCACTCAAATTTCAATCACATTAGCAGATGACAGCTATAAAATGTAAATATCCATTTTTGGGGGGCGGGGGTGGCCAGGTTGTGCATGTGGCCAGATCATCTCACTATAAAAAGAGATAAATACACAAGGTTTATCTTTCTAGTTCTGGGCAGGAACCCCATTTGCTTCAGAACTGCCTTAATTTGTCGTGGCATACAGTCAACCTGGGGCTGGGAACATTCCTCTGAGCTTTTTTGATGAGTGAGTGAACTTATTGTCATGTTCAAGATACCAGTTTGTGATTAACTGACATTTGTGACATGGTACATTATCCTTAACAACCATCAGAAGATGGGGTACGCTGCTGACATGGTCAGCAACACTACTCAGAAAGGCGGTGGCATTTAAACAGTGCTCAGCTGGTAGTGAGGGGGCCTAGCAGTCTGAACTATTGATACAAGGCATGATCAATGCATCATTGTTGTTTACACCAAAGTCTGAGCTTACTATCCAAATACTGCAGCAAAAATCAACACTCAGCCAACATGTTTCCAATTTTTTGTCTGTTGTCCAATTTTGGTGATCTTGCACAAATTGTAGCATCGGTTTCTTCCTATCTGACAGGAGCATGGTCTAGCTAAGACATCTTGCATGTTCTACTTTGGTCATTGAAGCACATCTACCTCAAGTATCAGCATTTTGTGCTTTCAGAGATGCTCTTATGCATACCTTGGTTGTAACTCTGACCAGTCTCCTCTAATCTGACATCAACAAGGCATGTGTTCGCCGGGTATTTCCTCATTTCAGGCCCATTCTCTATAAACCTAGAGATGGTTTGTAGGAAACTCCTAGTAGACAAGCAATGATGATGCAGTGACAATGATGCCACATTAAAAGTCACTTAAATTACGTTTTTCCCCATTCTGATGCTCAATTTAAAATTTGGGAGGTTGTCTAGACCGTGTCTAAATACTGATTAGATATATGCAGCAACAAGCAGCTGAACAGGTGTACATAATGAAGTGATCTATAACCATGTTATAAATAAACTTACTTCCACACATTTCACCTACTAAATCTAACAACAGTCAAATGGCATCTTTCCACCGATGCCATTCAAAGGTATGAAAACATGACCATGATTATCCCAAAGGATACATACAATTTTCTCTTTCTGGCATCCTGACTAAAAAACAAAGTGCACAACTTCTTTCTCTTCAGGCTTTGCACCAATTAAATGATCAGAATATGACTGTAGTGATTATATAAGCAACAAATCTTCCAGCACTTTTTGAATAGGCATGTTGACAACCATTGTTATCTTGCTGCAACCATTTGACGCATTAAACACATTAATTTACTGTGAACCAAATCCATTTGTGTCATCACAAAATCCATTACTACCCTCGTGACTTATAGCACGTAACCCTTCATAATCCTTCTATTTAAGCCTTAATGCGATCATTAGTCACAGCGTTACATGCAGAAACTTCAATCAATCTCGCCCCAGTCCAAAATTCAGCAATGCTTTTCCCTGTCAGCTTGCTTGAGAATCGTGTGTCTGATATGTCTTAGAAACTATGAGGTCATTGAAATAACAAGGAAATATGGAACTATTTTTTTGTCAATAGAGTCTTCCTGCGTGTTCCTTTACAATAACAATCACAAATAATTCAAACTTTTCAGGCAGCAGCCCTGCAGACTGGCCGCTGGCGCTGCATCTGAACAAACAACAGCAACTCTTTGTCATGGTGCTGGGTCGTTGACCCAGCGTTTTGTGTTTTCTGATTATTTTCCTCTGTTCTAGTTATTCTGTGTCCTCCCCCCTTGTGTCCGGTTCGGGTTCTAGATTTCCTGTTTTGTTCTGAAGGTCTCCGTCTGTCTGTCATTGTGTTCAGCTTGTCTCCTCCGGTCATCATGTGTATTGGGTTCAGCTGTTCTTCCCTCCTGTGTGTGTGATTACCCGATTACCTTGTGTGTGTATATTTAGTGGGTGTCGGTCTGTGTTCGTTGTCGGCTCGTCTGAGTTCTATGGTGTTTCGTTCCTGTCTCTGCGTCTCTCTGCCCCGCACCCCTTTTGTATGCTCTCAGGTTTGTCATTTAGTTCTCCCAGTTTAGGTTTCTTCAGTTGTTTTGTCATGCCTCACTGCCTGTTTTTGCCACTCCACCACTTGTAAATAAACGTCACTCGAATCATCAGTCACTGCCGCATTTTGGGTCCTCCTTTTCCTCCAACACCACACAGCTCACCCCGCCAGCCGTGACACTCTTCGTGGAAACCAATATTAGCGTCACACTACATGAATGCTAAGTTGTCTACAGCATATGGTAGAAATCTTTCTTCTTCCCAAAACACAAACTACTAACGGTGCAAAGGTAATCATTTTATTCAGTCATGTCTTAATACCACTGTAATTACTGTGAGTACATTAACACAGAATGATCTAATGATATAAATTATGGCACTAATTGTCATTCTGAGACAAATGAGCATCTGAGTCTTACAGCTTCATGCTGAACGTCGTGCTTGGTGTCACAAATACAGTTTGAAAGCTGTTTGTCTCACTGACCTAACCTCACAATGGGGCTATTGAACAAACAAGGCAGGTCTTTGTAGTTTGGCCTTGAAATAAAAAAAAAAAAGAATTGAACTCAGCCCAGGAAACCCGTGTCCTGATTAAGAGAGCATGAATTGGCCATTATGCCGGTGAAGCAAACAAACCACTGCATTCCCTTGTGACAGTTCGTGTGTTCACCCTTTACACGTATGCCCTATGCATTGATTGTGTTTGACAAATTGTTTGCATCCTTTACGGTGATGAGACTGCTTCCTGTCTGCTCATGTACGAGTTAATAAGTGACATATTTTCCAAGCTGGATGCATAAAACAGAGCTTGACAGTGGGTTGCTAGGTCCTCTTTGCCAAACACCTCATGCTAAGTGCTCTAACACTTAGCGTGGACATTGTGCTGTGGAATGCGTGCGGTTGGCGTAGGGCTGCGTGAGTCACAAAAACACCACGATGAGCTTTTGTTTTAATGCTTCCAGTGTTTTGAGGGGCCACAATTCTGTGAAACTTTAAGATTCTTACCTAGTTTGTGTGATATGTGTGAGTTAGGATGATGTTAGCAGATGTATCAGCAAAATAAAATCTGATGCTGGAGTCATTTCCTTTATGCTAGCTGTCGTCAGTTCTGACACCCAGAAGTGTCGGTACTGGAGGGGGGGAATCAAGCCTGGTCTATTTTTATGTTTGCAGAGGCGCGATCCCTGGCTCTATGCCTGGTGTAGCCAGTTTCACTGATTATTGTGAAGGCTTATACCGCAGCCACTCTGCAAACACATTATTCCACTTCCTGACCTCCAAAACTTCCATGTTGCTTTCACTGTATGTTTTGGCTCATTGTTCACGTGTGAGGTGCTTCTGTTGAAACACAAACCAATAAATTGGATTTGATTTAACCTGAGCAGAAATTAAAATGTTACACTCCAGAATTCTGCTTCTGTCTTTTCTCAACTCACAAAAAATGAAAACACTAGTGAGTGAACATGTTCACAGCACGTGTTTGCCTTGTCACAGTACAGAAAGCACAGGTGGACTTCAAGATGTCTCATGTCCATTAGGTGCCGCAGTAAGCCTTAAGAATGGAACGGCACAGACAAAAGCAGGGAATTCCCAAAGTGGGATGTATTTTTCCTACTGTGACAAATCAAAACATATGCAATGAAAAAGCATACAAGCTGATGCCATCACATTTCCCCCACATTGTTTTACAGGTGATGGTATACTGTATGCTTTGGATCATTTGCAGATCCAAGCATTTTCCATGCATTTCTTTCTTCCCATCCTCCTGCCAGATTTAAGTGTTATTCTCATCTCTCCAAAGAATCCTTTTTTAAAATTGCTCTGGTTTCTAAAAGTGTTTTGGCAAAGTCTAATCAGGCTGTTCTATTCCTGGAAAGTTGCCTGACTCCTGGAAAATGTTGGGAAATTACTTTTTTTCTTTATCATGGAAAAGATCCTACGATCATCCACCACTGTCTTCCAGAGATTTTTGTTGTTGCTAACAAAACCATCAAGCACTCCTTGCTTGGCCAACAGCAACAACTTCCAAATATAAGAAGTGTACATATAACAGATCCACAGTGGTTTTTTTTGCCTTCTCAGGGTTGTTGCTTGTTATACAAACTCAAGCAACTCTGGAAAAGCACCTTTCTCTGGGACACCAAAGCCTCTTGTAGCTAACGTCATCATTGTAAAAATCAGACTTTGTTGGAGATGAAAACAATTATTTTAAGAAATATCAAGATCCTAAATTCCCATAGTATTTTCCATTTATCCTTATCAGGGTCGCGGGGGAGTGCTGGAGCCTATCCCAGCTACCATAGGGCGAGAGTCAGGGAATACCCTGAACAGGTTGGCAGTCAACCGTTCGCTCTCACATTCAGACCTATGGGTAAATTAGATTCAACAATTAACCTGACCCCACTAATTGCATGTCTGTGTACTGTGGGTGGAGTATTTTTTTCATTGTGAAATGGAGAAGAAGAAGAATTGTACAGTAAAATTCTTAGTGCTTCTGCACACAGACATCACTTGCTTTGCATTCTGAAGGACTGCATGAGGGCAGAGCCTGCACAGCAAATGGTTGCTCTTAATGACAGCCCTCACAGTATGGGACCGTACAGTAGGTTCTGGCTAGAAATAGGACCCTGGCCAAAACTATTTTCATGGTGTGAAGTGATAAGCACAGGAGACCAATCCATACAAATTTATTTCACTTGGCTTTAATGTTTTCCATAGCTTGTGCATCTCTGCAGTATTTTCCACTATTGCAACAAAACACCTCATAAAAAAGCATCAATATTTGTTAGGGGAACACAATTTACAGCATAAATATTTCTTAATTAAACGCCTTAATTAAATATTACAGATAATAGCAATTAAATAGTTGTTTAATTGCTTGATGTCTACGCGCCATTCACACACTGGTGTGGACTAGCAAAATGCCTGAAATGTGTCCTCTAATGTTACAACCCTTGTGGAGACTTGAGCTTGAAAGCATCTTTCACACATTGAGTCTGGAGAGCTGTGAGGTCTTCACAGAATTATTAACCTGAGGTCTGCGTTTAATGCAACTCCAGCTCATCGGTTTGGTGAAGCATTTCAATCAAGTTAAGGATGCTGCTGTCAGACAGCTGCAGACAGGCTTAGAAAGGCTGACAGGAGAACGAAGAAAGAAGAGTCAATATTCAGCTGAGCTTGGAAACCACACAGTCATTTATAAAGTGTGTCTTACTCCTCGCCTGACATGACCCTTCTGCTTTTACTGTTGTAGCACCAGACTGGTCTCAGAAGAGGAAAAAGCGGAGGAATGTTTTATAACCTGCTACATTTGGAATTTGGAGAGATCTCTGCGAAGCTACAGCTATTTTACCCACGTACTCAAGGCCAAAACCAAAACTATGAGTCTGTGTTTGGTATTCATGGGTCACTTCTCGATACAGATGGAAGAGATCTGACCTGAAAACAAATTTTGAAAATGTTTTACCTGATGCAGTCTGATGTGTCATGCATAATGTCATAAGGGATGAGCGGTTTTTATTACACAATCACTGAAAAGCTCCCAGAGTAACATGTGCAGGTTGACCTTTCCAAAAGGCCAATTGCTCAATCAAAACTACGCTATTATGATGTCAAACATGGCACAGGGGTACAATATTTTTTAAAGGAACTCTCAGATATTTGGGGGATTATTCACTTTCTTGCCAGAAGTAAACCGCTATGATTGATACCACACTTAAATAAAAATATGATACTCATAATCAGGCATGTTAGCTTAGCTACACGTAGCGACTAAAGACTAAGACAAGCTTCGTCCTGGGGCTAATTTCCCTTTGTTTCCGCTAAAGCTAATTTATTAATTACTTATTGATTAAAGTGAACCAATTGTGTCAGACACACAGCGGGTTGCGAGCACAGCAGCCCCACCACCTTTTCAAAACTTGTTTTTGGAAGGGCTAGCATATAAGAAGAAAACTGGCTCAGAGAGAGAGGGAAGAAAGGAGCTAACGCAGCTTGTTTCAGATACTGGGAAACCCAGAGAGCAGTAAAATAGGCGAGTATAAAATAAATAAAAATGATTTTGAACTGTAAATCTTGCAACACTACTCTAGTAGGATCCAAAAATAGAAATATGGAATTGGAAATGAGCATCGTAAGCGCCCCTTACTGCCTTCTTACACCTAGCAACAAATGACACGCGAGCAGCGCTAATGTTAGCTAATGAGCTAACTAAATGACAGCCCTTACCTCCCCATTGAAGAAGCAGAATATGGTTGACACCAGCAAACCCTGAAACAAAGATGGAAAAAGGAGATAATCATTTCTTTTCTAGTAAATTCAGTTTGCTTTTTTACATCTAAAAAAAAATCACAACAGAAGTAGTCTCAGACAGTGCAGCCATCTGCTGAACCGTTGGAGGAAGGAATTGCTTAGACACATGATTTATTTATTTATTTATTTTTTACAGGGTGTGACTTTATAGAAGTGAGATGGGAAAGCAACTTTTAAAGAGAGAATACAAAGAAATATTGGGGCAACAACAGAATTATCTAATGGGCCATAAATATTTCATGGATTGTTTAACTCTTTCCCCTGTGAATGCCTACCAGGGTCAACCCTCATTTCTTTTTCCTGAACTGAGCGGCTTCTGTCGTATTTCACGCCCACCTCCTTCAAATGTCGTCTTTTTGGGGGAAGGAGTAAATTAAGAAGCTACTAAAACATAAAACAAAGCTAAGGTTGAACCCAAATGTTTTTTTAAGGGAGTCGCATGAATAGATAATAACAACCACAGGGCAGAGAACGATGTTTTTAAGGGCGTAAAAGTTCAGTCATGCAAAATTAAAAATCAGCATCGTGAGCCTGGGGAGCCCAAGGGTACGGACAAATCTAGGTTGTACACTGTCTCAGTTTTGCACTAAGGTTTCCGTATAAAGTAAAGCTCATGCTAAGCATATTTATTGCAATAATTTAATTGCTTTTTTCAAGGTCATTATGATTTAAGCCTGAGGTGCAAAACGGCTGAATCCCCAGGGCAGTGAAGCTGCACTAGCCTCCTTTTTCAAGTCGTTGTTAGATTACTCTGAACTGAGCTCCTGTGTGTTTGCTGCAGCTCGTGCCTACCTGGTAATGCATGAGTATGTGCATTATGTACTCGTAGACTTCACCAGCCAGCCGGTTCTCCGGCCTCCAGGGAATGATGACAAACTGTATTCCCAGCAGGGGAACCAGGATCAGGGTGGCTCTCACTGCCTTCATGTACATGTTGGACTCTGCCCGGTGCGTATCTCGCAACTTGGTAACCAAAACTCTGATAATATTTAGCAGGAAAAAGAGATTGACCTACAGAAAAAGAAAAAACAAATCATGAATTAAACCTAAATGAATACAAAAATATAAAGACTCATCATGTAAAATTAGTTTTTCGTGCTTTTTCTGTGCGGAAACAGTGGATTAGCAGACTTACAAGAAGTGCTGCCACTATAGGGCCATGGATGGCGTAGAGCAGATGGGTCTCCACACTCATCCAACAGCTACAGAAGGAAAAACATATCAGTCAGTGCTGTCAGCCTCCCAAAATACACATGCGTGCACACACATATGAAAACGCGCGCGCCTGCACGCTCTCACTCTACCGCACACAGCCCAGCGCAAATGTAAACATCTTCTGTTTATTTGCCGAGGTTTCTGGAACATTACTCACTTGTCGTCAAAATACTTTTTCCTTGCCACGGCGTGGATGGATACAGGCACTAGAGGAAAACCTTGGAGAGGAAAAGATGGGAGCCATATGAGGTCTTGAGTGAGTTTTGTGAAATTGCATTTGTCATTAACACAACTGTGAAAGCGTGGTTTAGCTTTGTTTGTTGGTCTAATGAAACTTTCCTTGGAAAGCTGGGTCCTCCTTATTTCTGCAAACTCTCCTGCGACAGCTTTATTGTTGCACCGCTAACAACAAAGACAACACTACCACACGGTTAATTTTCTGTTACTTTTCCCTCTAATTTGACATTGTGTAGGTAAACACCCACTAGACACTGGGCACAGATTTTTCATCTTTTCCTCTGGATATAAACACAAAACTCCATGTAGGGTCCATTTTCAATGAGGCCCTGCAGTGTGCTGGCCACAGATGGATCTGACAAGCTGGCCTCCCTCCATCCATCCACACACACACACACACACACACACACACACACACACACACACACACACACACACACACACACACACACACAGCAAAGACTTTACTCAAGGTTATCCCAACATTTTTAATGATGATCATCCATCCAGTTCCATTGCCTGCTTTTCTTTTTTCTTTTTTTTTTTGACAGACTGTGTTATTCCTGTTTGGAGCAGTGTGGAAAACAAGACAGGAGCAGCACCAAGCGACAGGAGGGCCAATAAAGCTGTCAGCATGTCCACAATGAAATACCTTTATCCAAGACCATGATTTCTTGCTTTCACATTCAGATATTACAATGCAAACTCTGCCCTCTGATCAAACAGACGACTGCTCGCGAGCATATTTGCTCTGCGCTTGCTCAGATCTACGATATACTGCTGCTTGCACAGATTTCCTGTGATCCAGTCTAATCCACCTTCTTGCATGAAAGGTGCTTGTTTGTTTATCAAACTTCTGGGTCCCAGTCACTACCTCTGCTCACTTTGTAAATTTAATAAAGTGACAGCCAGCTTAAGGGAAAAATAAATCAGCCAGCCTAAGAGTCAGTTCATTGTTTTATTCATTTGTCACTAGCAGTCTTGCTCATCTAATGAAAAGCTTGATTTAGTACATACAATAAGTCTACTATAGTGTGTTCTTCTAAATCAGCGGTCCCCAGCCTTTTTTGCGCTATGCACCGGTTTAATGTCAGACAATATTTTCACGGATGTGTCGCGGATAAATACAACAAAATAAAATGATACGACCAAGACAAAAACGGTGGTATTTTGTAAATATAACAATAAACGCGAATTCAGTGTGTAATTGTATAACTTTGTTAACAGCGTCCTCCTGAAATGCACCAACAACATTGAGAGTAATGTCCTCCTCTCTGCCCCTTAACGCTTAACGTGTAAATATTTATTTCAAAATAAGACAGACAACTACAAACACCAAGTTGACAATAAAAACCATGAAACCATAAATTTCACACCCAAGCCTCAACTCTTGCGGCCCAGAACCAGTCCATGACCCGGCGGTTGGGGACCGCTCTTCTAAAACATATGATGCATGCATGTATATAAAATCGTGACTGTACAAAAGGAAGGCACAAATTTCTAAGTCAGAAAATATCTGAAAATATCTGTTCCTAAAGGACTCTCACAGAATTAAAGCAAATGTACTCATAAATGGGGGAAAGGACAATGTCATTGGTCAACACCATATCTAAGACTTGAAAGGACAGTAGATGTAAGTAGGAAATGTGAGAACAAAGAGCTGGGGAACGGCATACGGCGAACTGTCTTCTTTGTGGAATCCCCACCACCACCGCAGGGTTATCAGCTCATACATAAAGATGCATGAGCAGGACTGGAGGTCCAAGAGCAAGTGAACAAAAGAAACTCGGGTGCAAGGATGGAAATGTTTGCAAGCATTTGAGTTCAGAAGACTATTAAACTGAGTGCAGACGTTTAAGGGAGAGCATTGTCTGAACAGGAAACGTACAAATGATGCTCTTAAACTGAATGACCGCACGCTTGATATTAAAATAACCTCAGTCACAAGAAAATTGTTAGATTTTACCCAATCTTGTTGAACTGCTTCTCTGGGATTTTTCAAGCTGCAAGAATAAGTTTTTACAGACACACTACAGCAAAGAAACAAAACAACAAAACGGGACGTGGTAAAAATGACTCACCCCAGCCCAGGAGGTAGTACCAGTGCAGGTGCTGCTCCTCTGCAAACACCGCCACCACGATGAGCGTGTGCAGGTAGATGCCTTCACAGAGCATCCAGAAGTAATTACAGCCCAACATGTACATGTGAAAGAACTGCAACACCTTACAGCCAACCTACAGGGAGAACAAAATCAATCATATCAACCTTTTTTCTGCTTTGCAGTCTTTTTTTTTGAATAAGATGATCCAGTTGAAACAGACGTGACATCATCTCAGCAGGAGACATAAAAAAGATTTAATGGGATGTTTCAGCACTCGTGGCACAAAATCATTAGCCAGTATTATTCTTTTTCATACTGAGAGGATGTTTATTCATTTACCCCCGTCGGTGGTGGGTTAAGTTGGGAATCATGATTTCTCTTTGTATTTGGAGCCCTCTTTGATTGTGTTCGTCTCACAAAGCAGTGGGATCAAAGCCCCGCTCCACATTAGTGTTTTATAAAGAGCTGTGCAATTTTCTATTTATGCATCCACCATAAAGCGACATCATGTCTCGTTATTTTTTCAGTTCCTTTTATTGAGAATTGAGACGTTATGATAAGAGATGATGACTTGATGACACATTCTTGGTATGTCCGTTTAAAAAAAGAAACAAAACAGTTGATTAATGCCATAATTATCAAGAGTATCTGGTGCAGTGCCATCAGTTATAATTCCTCTAATTAATGCCAGACAGGCACCAATAAACCTGCCTGTGTTCAGAATCTACTAAAAAAAGAAAAGAAAAAAATCTCACAAACTTTTCTCCTAAAATAAGTTAACTTCCACAACATTTGTCATTACCGAATCTCAGGAGATTCGTTAAGGAAGCATGTTTTTGGATGGGAATCTCTGCCAGTCACATCAGCTTTCATGGCTTTTCCCCACTCATCCAAACACAGATTGCTTCCACTTCCCTTGCGCCCAAGTTTGGATTATGCGGTTCTAGCAAAAGCCAAAATGGCACCAATTGTGCATTCATCCAGAGGGTAATGGGTAATTTCACAAATTGCAACTACCAATGCAATACATTAGTGCTTCTCTACAGTCTAAGATACTATTTATAAAAACTATTGAGCATCTACCTATTTTCTTCCACTTATCCTATTCTGTGTTGTTTGGGGGAGAGAGTGGGGGTCCTTTATGGGTTTATGGGTTCAGTCACTCATTTCATATGGCATAAAAATTTATTTTTTCTTCACATTCATGCTTCTTAAAGCAGGATTATCAGCGGTATGCTCCCTGACTAACAACTTGTGATTGACAAGTCATTAGCCAATGAGTGAACAGTTTTACGGTCAGACCCACCGCTCCTCGTCACATCTATTTTTTTTTAAACCAAGATGTAAAAATGTATTTATACAGTTTTAACAACAAGAAACTAGTCACAAAGTGCTTTACAGAGACACCAAAAACAAGCTCCAAATGAAGACACAAGAACCAACAAAAACAGAGGAGTTTAAAACTGTTTTTTTAAAGGATGCCACAAAGTCAAGGGTGCGAAGAGAGGGTGGTGAGCTGTTCCACAGTTTTGGTGTGGTAACGTTGGGAATGCACAGTCTCCCCACTTGTTTCCAGACAAATACGTGGAATCACAAGAAGACCTCCATCTGCAGGCCTAAGGATCCAGCTTGGAGAATTGGGGTGAAGCACACTGATGATAATTGAGGGCTTCACCTCATAAAGAACCAAGATTTTAAACTGATACCTAAACCTAACTGGAAAGGAAAATAGCATTTTCTCACAAAGCCCCTTGAACATGGAATAATTAACAGACTGACCCAAGTTTAAACAGGCCTCTATCTGTCGGTGAATTTAAAAACATGATAATGAATGCAGTGAAGGAGACCTGTGGATATGTCTTATAAAAATCCAGTCAAAGTTTTAATTTTAATGTGTATTGTTTGTGTCTTTTGTAAAAGAGACTGTGATCTCAGTGGGACGTTATGGTATAATAAAGGTAATAATAATAAGAATAATAATTAATGAGAGTGAGTTAAAAACTTTTTGTCTTTTTTACATCTTGGAGCGGATTAATATTTCCTTTAGACAACAAGAAAATAGAGAATTACAATAGTAATAAAGCAGACAAAAGCAAAAACACTAATCTCGAGGCTTAAAGCAGGAAACCACCGTATCTATTAGGGGTGCAACGATACTCGTATCGATATTGAACCGTTCGATACAGTGCTTTCGGTTCGAAACGCATATGTATCGAACAATACAACATTTTTAATTTATTTTATCAACTTTTCTTCTGACGATGCTGTCTGTGTTGAACGCTCAGTGGATCTGCGCTCGACAGTGCAGCCTAGTCGGAGTAGTCGAACGCAGATTCACTGAGCGCAGGGCAAGCTAGCGAGACAGAAGTTAAGCTCTTGTTGCAAAATGGTAAATTGAACCTCCCCCACCCTCATTCAGATCTGGCGTTTGGAACTATTTTGCTTTTCATGTGAAGTATGACCCTGAAGGTAAGCGCGTCATGGACAAAAGTAAAACAGTATGTCGGATGTGCCACGCAATGCTCAATTACATTGGTAGGAACTAGTGTGTTAGCGCAGTTAGCTCGTTAACGTGTTGGCCGTCCAGCCCCACGCACGGGGCGATCCGCGGTAGCTCGTTAATGGAGATTTGCCGTGTTATGGTGTGAACATAATTTCAATGAGATTAACGCCAACAGCACTAGTGGGAACACAACGAATATGACTGCACATTTACTCCGACATCATCCTAGTGCAAAGACAAGTGGAAGCAGAAAAAAACAACAAGCACGCATGCTACAAACTTTACCCGAGTCATTTAGACAGCCGTTAGCACATGATTCTCCTTATGGGGACCTGATATGTTTAATATGCTGCTGAGAATATAGCCCAGAAGAAGCGTATAGTATAGCTTTTATTTTGGAAAGAGACATTTCTCTGTAATAAACTTTCTTTTCCAAAGATGAGTGATTCCTCAATCAGATTAATTTTTTTATTACTTTGTTGTTTCAGCAACATTAAATTTAAAAACTGTACTTTTGAGTTAAAATATATATTTATAATTTTAATAAATGACAAATTAAAAAGGCATGAACATTTTTTTGTATCGAAAAAGTATCGAACCGATACCGAACTGTGAATTTTGTGTATCGTTGCACCCCTAGTATCTATGTCCACCTCTTATGCTGTCCATGACTTGAATATGTATGTGCGATCTCTAACTGCAAACAAACAGGGATGAAGACAGATGTTTAATAAAAAGTTGTTTTTCACTGTGTAATAATTACAGTTGCAGATTGTTTCAAATTAATCAGCCAGACGATTGCTCTGCTCTTCAGGCCACTTGCTGAAGCGTTTCTTGAGCTGTTGCTCATTACCGCTATCACACTCACCTCTGTAAATTATATAAAAAGGTTGGTTGGTTATCACTGGCATCAGCAAAGCTGTGTTTTCATTATGCTCTCATATCCTGAAATCCCTGAAAGATTTGTATGGAAAAACCTAGACAGATGAATTCCTTCCTAGGAATATATATTTATTTTAATATTCACATTGGGGTTTCTGGTTTGTAGTCCTGTGGTGAAAGAGCATGTGTGCAGCCGCAGTATAATTCAGAGATGCTGGCATTGCTATTAACTGCTCTCTGAGGTCCTCTTAGCTCAAAACACACAACAGTTGTTCACTTTGAAACTCTTCCCCATATTTTTTCTCCCTTCCTTTCATACGTTTCCCTTTCCACTTCACTATAACAGACAGCCGCTGCTGTCAGTATCTGCGAGTTAAGGGCGCATAGTTTTCACTAATTCAGGTCTGCAGTTAACCAAGGTTTGTCTTAAGTTACTAACAATGTTCTGGTTAACAAATCAAGCTGCTATAGATCATGTACGTGTTTGTCATGTTTTCAGCCTCCTCCTTGGTTTGACATAAGCTTTGGGGATTCACTCCCACATAATGCTGGCAGGCCAAACCAGACTCTATTACCACTCCAGAGAGACAACAAAGAGCTTGTTTTCTCCTAGAGTGCAAATCTCTACTGCAATCCACCGTTCCTAAATCACCAGCACTGAAAACATGCTCATAAGTTTCACTCTGGCATCAGTAAATTTCAGAAATGTTTCCTCACAGACGCGCACGGGTCCCAACCAGAGGCGCTTGTGCGCTCTCTGTCTGCTCCCGCCTCGAGAACCAAGGCCACGGTAACTAATTTTATTTTGACATGCTGCAGCAAGTTAGCACAACTTGACCGTACTACATCAGAAAGTAACAGATTCAACACAAACCTTTTGACAAATGATGACAAGGGGGAGATTTGAAAGGGGGCCACCGCACAAATACACGTTTCCTCACGTTGATTATGACGGCTGTCATTTCTGTCTGCATCTTGGATACGTTCAGCTCAGCCTGAGCCAGACAGATTCATTGAACGGGGGGAAAGCAGGACTTAGAAACAAACTAAAACCCAGCTGAAGCCTCTGCTGCGTCCTTGATGTTTCCAGTGCTTTGTCAGGCAAGCGATACTCCAGCTGAAAGCAGGATATGGCTGATGCGATTGTGCGCAATGCGAGCCAAACTCTACAGTCCTATCTGCTGGGTTTTTTGCTGTATGGCACTTTGATCATCTAAAGTTCTTTTTTAAAATTATTTAGGACCGTTTTAAAAATATTACAGATTGCAAGGAGGGTGTTTATTTTTACAATCTTTTGTACGTTTTTTAAACAACATGTTGTCAGTATTTATTGACTTGGAGGGACTGAATGCGTTTGATTTTATGTGGCAGTAAAACAAAAAATATGATCCTTTTCTGGAGTTACTGAATCTCTGCAATAACAGCTTTTAAGAGGCAGCAAGCAGCAGCTTAACAAGCGTTTGTTATTTTGATTTCCACAAGTAACATACAAATTTATGCTCAGTCCTGATATCAAGGAATTCCCACAAGACAGATTTATTACCTCTACCTAAGCTGACCTCAGAATTTCAAACAATTCACAAAAGACAAAAAGTTAAATGGAATAAAAAGAGAATCTAAGGCACTTGGAAAGAAAAGCAACTAGATTTCTTCTTGAAGACATTTCAGCTCTCATCTGAGAAGCTTCTGAAGAAGTGAAACGTCTTCAAGAAACTTAAAGAAGTCCAGTCACTTTTTTTCCAAGCTATTTTGGATTCCCACGACCTGGATCACTGAGAACCTACACAGGGATAAAAATAGAGAAACAAAAACTGTACGTTGATTGTGTAGCAATTCCAGGATGTTGCAGAGCAGGATCTGTTTTAGAAAAACTCAATATCAAGAAACAGACCAGATCTCACTTTGTGTGTCCTGCACATCAACTACAATTAAAATAAAAAAAATGCTACCACAGTGTTCACATTTTTATTTGGCTTTGCATAAATTGAATGAAACTATAGATTATTATAAATGAATGAATTATAATTATATACATTATTATAATTGTAAACTAATTACTTAATAATTAATAATTCATATGAATATGTTATAAATTAAATACAAATACATACATTTGCATGTTTTGTAACCAACTTGTCCCTCCTGCATGGTGTTTTTTTTTCCTTTTCCTAACAAGCACTAGTGTCTTATAGTTCAGGTTTGTCAGTGGGTCAGTCAGCCATGTGATCTTGGTTATATGGACAATGAAATACATGGAAAACAAAAATCTAATAATGCTATATAAAGTATTCAAAAGTATTTTTCGATTATAGCTAAAGACTTATTATTATTATCTTAATACGCTAAACTAAAGACAGTGCAGTCGATGTTAAATCTAGCAGGAGGGGCCTAGCACTGGAACTGAGGATTTGAGTGTGCTACCGTTAGCATTTAGCAAATGTCACGTAGCTGCTTCCAGGACCTCCAGATGTCCTAATTCACAAGAATAAGTTTATTTAAAAGTACTTAGCACTTACTGAACTGAAGCGTGTCCAAAAAATATTGAATGAGCCGCTGGTTACAGGAACTGAAATTGTTTTCCTTGAGTTAGAGCCATTCACTATGACTCAGGGTTGATGTTCACTGTGCAGTGCATTCATACTGTACATAAATGATTTTCCATCATGGTCCTTACGTCATAGATTCGTTAATAGAATTATATCTTTAAGCATGTTGGCATTATGTAGTTTTGAAATTGGGGTGGATCTGAGTCTGCACTGGTAGAGCACACAGTAGCAGCCTGTAAACCAAGGTAGGCACACCATAAAGCTTAACCTGCTTTATCATTCTTTTTTACTCTAATGGGAGCACAATTTACAAAGGGAACACCATGCTGATTTAAATAAGAATTGAGAATAGTGATCATGACCATAAACTCATCAGGGAAACTTTTCATTGCAGTCATAAGTCAAGTGAGCAACAGGGGCGTTTCCAATAAACTTCTGCACAGTCTGCAACCAGAGGAGTCCCTGCATTAAGACATAAGACAGGCTTTCCCTTCCCTTTTCAGACTGAAAGAGTAAATGATTCACTTTACAGGTAGAGTTCAGGTAATAAATGTGTCACTGTTACAGGTTGTTGGTCATCAAAGTTGAAGCCTGGGAAACCATAACCCTCTCGTGCAAACCTCTCTAATAGTCACTCTTTTATGATTTTGTGTGTTGGGGAAATCTTCTGAAATAAATGTTGAAGGTGTTCAGGTGACTTTGTGCTGTAAGTATAGCTATCTGAGGAATAAGGTCCTGTCGTACAGGTTTAAAGACCAGTTGGCAACCTGGGGCAACCTCCGGTCATTAGGGAAAAGGTGAATTATAAAACCAGTTGGTTACTGGCCATCGCCTGATGAACTCAGTCACAAAGAAGGTGCTGCACCAAAAACCTTGTCATTGCTTTGGTCACTAGCAGGTGACAGCTACCAGTAGTTTACATGGAAGTTGCGGTAAATACGTAAGAGAGGATCTACTCACTGGATTTCTGGCCACCACTTCAGGATTGTTGACAACGGCAATGAGGTGGATGAGAGTAAGGGCAGAATTGAGCACGAAGGAGCAGAAGAGGTTCTTGTGGAGGGTGATCCTTTGGCAGCTCAGACTCCTGCGTGCAAGGATTAATTAAAATGCTGATAATACTGTTCACAAATGTGGAATAAAACCTTTTCAGTCACACACAACATCAAAGAACACAAAAACTTGGTGCAACCGATGACACGCACAGGAAAGAGAAGTGACTAGCAGGCTGATAGTTTAATGAGATGTGAAGTGTCACATAATTGTTATCTTTCATCTCAAACGGATTTTTTTTGCAGCTGTCAAAGAAAAAAAAGTGTGGATCAATGAGCTGGATTGTCTCTAAATGGCCTGAACAAGCTAGAAGTGCTGTTAAATAATGCATAATGGATCCCAAGGGTGCATTCACATTAGCTTGACTGGCCACTCAGGATTAATAGCGTAATAAAATGCATTACGGGCAAAGTGAAAACAACTATTAGAATCAAAGTCACTCATATCAGTATTATTATTATTGCTTTTGATGGGTTTTTTTTCTTGACAGCAATCAAACAGACTGCATTTCAGAGCTGAATGGAGTCCGGTAGCAAATTGCTTTTTTACAGAACATACCCTCCATTAAATACCCATTTTACAGTTAAATAAGTTGTATCCATATACCTCTCATGGCCAATTTTATCTTTGATGACTCATAAATCCCCCTGAGACCAATGAAAGCACTAAATGTCCTGAAAAATAGCATAGGGCAGCACATTTTCACAGTGGCCATGTAAAAATATTCAGGCATTTTTCTTTCTCCAGTTCCTGACAAAAAAGGAAATGTAGGAATTGTTCATTATTTATGTAAGTTTTATTTATACAGTACAGCCCATTTCATTACACGTAAACCCAATTTTCTTCCCATAAAATTTTTTTTAAAAAACTATGTAGTTTATATAGGGAGGACTTATCAAAAATGGGGCCATGGCAGCATCGTTCAACTGTCACAGGTCCCAATGTATCTGTCAGAATTTCCACCAGCCCCCATTTTTCCACAGAAAACTGGAGTATTTTTATCTGGGAATCCTGACAGCGTTGATGTAGAGTTGTAAATAACAGAGTAGCGACTATACAGCATCACATACCACTGTGAGCTTCACATCTGGATCTTATAATACAAAATCCAGTAATTTAAATGTTTTGGCAGTGAATATATTAAGTAATGGCTGCAAAGAGAGGAAAAAAAAAGATAAGACGGTTTCAGCCAAACACCTTGTTATTTTATTGAAATCTTAATTTGTTAGGACTTTAATCTCGATGAATCTTGACTGGCCACTGAATTGCTCTGCAGCTGAAGAGTTTGACTCTCGGTGGGTCAGCGGGTTTTGTGATTATGCACCTGCCCCAAACTCGGCCTCTAGATTTATGAGTGCGTATAAAACTTTGCTGCACAATAACGTTCTCTTACAAGAACTGTTCTGGATAACAGCTGTGTTTAGGAGGTCAGCAGACTTCAGCACATCAAAATTTATAACTGCAACAATCGCCAACCACAGGGCCAACAAGCCAGTGTTTCCAAATATTGTTTCAGAATGTAAAAAGCGTCTTTTTTTATTTGTCGCTGCTTCAGTTAAATGGGAAGCCTCAGTTCTTTTGAAATAACACTGATAAGCTCCTCACTTCCCAGAGAAACGTAAAGTTTCACAACTATTTTGTGGCACAATCATTAAAATATTATAGATTATTCACTGAGTATTCAATTTCTTTCCCGCTAATCTGGTTTGTTATTCTTAACTCTTATCTAATTGAATTTCAGCTGAAGCACACTGCTTAACTTTGTATTCTCTTCCGCTGGGATTAAGCATCTGTATGGATGAACATCTATAATGAGCAATAAACTCAGGTGCAAAGCACCAACACATTCTGCTCAGAATTTTAACTATGCACAAAAAACTGAAGATGTGTGAGAAAGTAAAGAAATGATTTACACATTCTAGAAGTAACCTTAATGACTCAGACAAACTAAGAAATAGGAAAACTTAGTAGACTAGTATTACTTTACCTTACAATATAAATCCACATGAGGCTATAAAAATAAAACTGAATTGAATTGAATTGAAATATTGGTTTTCTGGTGATTGCACAGACGTTTTTTAGGCCAGAAACAAGCTGCAAATAGTTGCACTGACCAACTAGTTGTCTAGAGGCTGAGACTCTCAACCCCTGGGCAACCACCTTGGATCACAATGGGATTGCCAGAGTCATCAGGGTTGCCAGGTCTCCTGGTGGGAGTCTGACTCAGACCAAGTCCAACACTCTCAGATTGGTGAGTTGCTGCAAAAAAAATGCTGATTTAAAAACACAGACAGATTGCCAACATGTCGTAATGAGTCTGAGTCAGTCTGTGCTGAGGAGTGCAACTCATCTGTGACATCTGTGTGTCTTTGCTATCCAGCTGCCAGTTGTTTTTATTCGGGTTATGTTCCTATGTAGATCCTGAGTGATGGCATCATTTTGCTGTTAAATCACCATCCTGTAGCAACTATGTCCCTAATCTGTTTCAGATTTATGAGGTTCTGGGTGGACCCTTAAGTAGCTAATGTAAATTTACAATTTCTGCCAGTTTATCACAGTGAATCACCATATTATCCCAAACAAATTGCATTTAATTGCCAATTTGACGCTACTCAATCACAAACTGATAGCATACTGACTCTGTTTTAATGCCACTTTATCACCATTTTGATGCAGCAAAGTCCCTTTGAAGATGGCAACTGACTGTGAGTGGTCCTCAAAGACAACAAGTTCATTATAGATAGTTCTAATAATTGTGGTTATGACACATCTCCAGCCACTGTTTTTCCTAGTATGACTATAGTGTAAGAGAAACTGCAGTGTCAGATTGATACTTTGCATTAATTTATGACAGGGAATAATATTTTTATTACAGTCTGTCTCATATTTTGCTGACTCCAAATAAGGCAAAGACAAGAATCGTGCAAATAATGAGTAAGGACAACATCACTGTGCCTGTCAGATCATGTCAGGTAAAGATGATGAGTCATTAAGGATGACAACACTACCTATTAATCATCATTGCGTCATCAAACTACAGTTGCATTCTCACAGTGCTGCAGTCTCACATGTAGGAAAGATTCATCACATTGAATCTTTTACCTGAAGTAGAAGAAGATGGCCAGAGAAATAAGCAGGGAGGCTATGGATAAAGCATGGCCCACGATGGCCATGTAAAACAGGATGTAGGCGGACTGTAAAGCAAAACAAAAAAACACAAAGATAGAGATACTGTGTATTACTAGACAAAAAGAACATGTTTTCTTATCGACAAGCTAACTTTCAGGTCTACCACAAAATTCAGCTGAATTAATTTGATGGTTTTTACTTTTAGGACAAAACGCTCAACAAGAAATGTTGTTGCACTTTCACAATCCTGAACCCGATTTCCAATACTGATATTTTCAATGATAACTTTAGTTAGTTTGAGTAAAAAGGCAAACAGGAGAAGGAAAACCATTCTCATTATTTTCCAAACTAATGCTGTTAGCTTTGAAGTTTATTCATGTTTATTCATTATAACTTTCTCACACAGGCTTAGAGATGGGTTAGCAACTGCCTGCCAATCACTTGCCTATAAGTGAATATTCCCTAAATAGCTGGCAATCGGTTTTCGGTGGTTGTTTTCTGTTGCTAAGTGAAAGTAGTCTCAAAGGGATCCCTTGTAATTGCTTTGGTCACTAGAAGACTGCAACAGCTGCCTGTCGTTTGTAGGTAAGACTCTGGGGCAGCAAACTCTTTGCAAGCGATTTCACACCGCAGCCTCCAGTAACCACCTTCCAACTAGTCGGGGAACGCCTAGTGACCAAATTTGAGAGGGCGCAATCTACTTCTCCGAGAAGTCAGAAGTTAATCAAGCATAACGTTCAATATGTTTGTGTTCAGGAATGCAAGTAAATAAATGAAATTTGGCACCTTAATTTAAAAATAATAATGTGCTTTACTATTTAGTCTGCTTTTTTGTAAAACAATAATTATAATTTAGCATTTGCAGCATAATTTCAATTAAGGAGTTTACGTATACTGGTGGAATAACAATTACCAAAGCATAAAAATGACTTTCTAATTACTAGTACTCTTAATTTAGGGCAGCTAATACATAGACCTTACATTGGGTCTGATACATTTGTTAAGCGCCGTGTGGGAAGAGGTAACTTTACACCATTCGATTCCATGTGTTCCCAGTGAGGATTATAATTTGTCAAACAATAAAACATAATGGACCACAGCTGTGCAGCCCAATCGAACAACAATAAATTTGAACATTTTAACCCCCCTACGATCAAACACACATGTAACAGAGATAAACAAAACCTGACTTTTCTACTTTTCCCACAAATATGAATCTTTTTAAAAAAAAATTCAAGTAAGAAATTAACTGGAGCTGAAAGAGGAATGTTTGAATCAAGATAAAATATTATTTGAATGACCGAAGCAGGTAGAGGTATCAATCAGTCAGTTATGATTAGTGCTGCAAACATTTTCTATCTCTGGCACAATTTAATCCCCAGGTCTAACTCTAACACCTTCTGTTCACTGTATAGCCAAAATATCCATTAGTAAACAAAACAAATTGCAATGACAACAAAATTGAAACGGCTTTTGGGAGATTATGAATGGTCAAGGTCAACAAATCCAGAAAGATTCCAGATCCAAATTTAAAGCCAGCTGCTGAACATTTTTGCACAAACACAAATGGTTTGGCATAAGAGTTGATAATAACATGCTTGCCCATAAAAGAGGCACAGTCACTACTAATTAAAACATTTCCAAAATGTTTTACTAAAGTTCAAACAGTCCATCTGGGTGTTTGTATTCCCAGTGAGAGTTCTGTGATGCTCTGGTCTGGTTTTCATGTGGAAAATGTTGTTAAAGGCTTCGTTTTGTAGCCGTGGGCTGTTGGTGATGAGAAGGTTGTTAATATGTGAAGATGTCGTCGTAACACTATTACTAAGGAGACTTCCTGTGACTGTATAGCCTGTGGCACAGGCTATTGGGAAGCATTTATTAGAAGCAAGCTTCCAATAAATGCAAACTCTGTTTGTTCAGTCAAACAAAACCTACTTTGTCTGGACTTGGCCCCATGAGATAAGACCATTACATGTACAAATTCTAACTGTAAGCAGGTAATAATGTAATTTTAAGCCTTCCTGCCTGTCATGTAAACAAATGCATCAAACTCATGCGTGGTCTGAAATGTCAGCTATGCTATTTTAGATCAGTATCACACCAGTATGGGAGAGTTATGAATCTTGGTAGTGCAGAGCCCCTGGCACAAAGGAAACTATTATGCTGACCCATCACACTGTGGCCACAATGCAGCAGATTAATGATAGCAGAATAGTTTTAAATTTGAAATAAATTACCTTCAGCTTGGCATTGGTGTTTTCATTGCAGAGTGTGTAGTTAGACCAAGTTCTGTTGGTGTCCGGGTGACGAAACCACTGCCCGTCCTCTCCACAATACTTGGTTGCTTTTTCTGAACATATCGGTCATGAACTAAGTTAATCGCTTCAAATCAAAAGAACTTGAAAGAAGCTAAATGCTTCAGTCTTGCTGCTTACCCGTAGGGTCGAAGTCATGAAAATAATTAGGGCAGTTTTGGAAAGTGTAAGTTCCCGCTGGAGTGTCGTCCCAGCACAGCCAGCCATCCCAGTTGCGACTGCAGTACAAACCTATAACATCGACGCAGTGTGATGACACTTAAACATTAAGAGGGGAGTAGAGAACCCCAGATTTTCTTTTCATTTGATATTCTTGTTACCTGATTTGTTATAAGGCGGATCTCGATTCATTTTCTCGAAGCATTTGTACTGGTTGTCGAGGATTTTTTTCCTCACTATTTCCTGCTGCTCCCGATTAGCCGTGGGACTGACCGTGGCCTCGTCGGCACCGTTGACCTCAGTGTCCCTGGAAAACTGGGCGGCTGCCTTGATTTTAGTGAAGTTTAATATCACACATACACACACAGAGTCATGCTCAGTTAAACTAAACAATGACCAAGGAGAAAAACGGTATGGAATAATTGCACTTTATTGTTACATTACCTTTAACTTGTCTTTAGTGTTGATGGCACAGAGTGTATAGTTGGTCCATGTCTTGTTGCTCTCTGGGTGGCGAAACCACTGCCCATCCTCTCTGCAGTACCTGGATGCCCTTTCTAAAAAGAATGCTTATGTATAAATATATCGCTGTACACAATTTAACACTCATTGAGTTCTTTCTTTAAAAATATAATTCATAGAAGACGAAAAAAGGTTAGCAGGAAAGCAGCAAATCTTTAAACAAGCAACCATGTTGAATTTTACCACCTACCAGTGGGGTCAAGGTCAGAAAAATAATCAGGGCAGCTCTGAGAGACAGTGGTTCCTGCCGGAGTGTCGTCCCAGCACAACCAGCCATCCCAGTCACGGTTGCAGTACAGTCCTGTAGGACCCACAAAACATGATAGCAAATGTGTATAGGTCTCAAATTCACATGGATAAATGTGAAACTTATAATTACAGGGAAATCTCACTGGCTAAAAACAAGACACACTAATATTTACTTGGACTATCTTTAGGTTTGATGCAGTCACTTTGGCATTGTTTTGTGCAACCTCACATTTATTTCCATCTTGAGTTGCATTGTGTTTTAGACAAGATCTTGTACTGACAAAGGGAGCGTTAGCCTGCTGGGTACAGTCTTCTCCACTGCATCCCAAAGATTCTCAGTGGTTTTAATGTCTTGTGGTCCATGAACCACTGTTTCACAGTTTGAGCCTGTTGAATGATGACGTTGCCATCTGGTGAATATTCAGGTGGTCATTTGAGCTCTGTACAACTGAAGCAACCAGAGATCACAACACCTCCCCCACTGGGTTCTACGGTAGGCATTAGGCACGAGCACCTCATCCACCTTTCTTTTTTTACCGTTCTTGTCCATCAGTTTTGAACAGGGTTAATCTGGACTCATCAGACCACAAGACTTTTCTGTTGCTCCAAAGTCCGATCTTTATGCTACCTGGGAAAATGAGGCTTTTTTGCGATTCGCTTCACTGATAAGTATTTTTTCTTAAAGCTGCACAACTGTTCTCTTTTGTTGGGAATGCTCTTACTTTCACCAGTAAACATAGCTGTGAGTTGTGCTGGTGGATTATTTAAATTTTTTTTTAATGATTTGATGTCACCAAACATTTACATAACCTCTGATCACTTCACCATATTCAGAATTTTTTCCCCGATTACATTTCTTCCTCGTAGCAGTCCTCCCAGGTTTAAATAATGCATCGGGAAGTTCCTAATCCAGCTTTAGTAATTTCCGCAATATCCTCATTGGTTTTTTTTGCTTAATGCAGGTGGATAATTTGACTTCTGAAACCGAGTAACATCTTATTCACAACCATGGGATGCATCACCAGACATGGCTGTTTACGAACTTGGAAGCTACTCACTGCATCCCTTGAGGTTAAATAACTTTCTGTAAACCAAAACATTAATCATCATCATCAGAAATTATCCAATGGAAGGTTCTTATCCAATTATTTTGTGAAGTCCAGGCACTGAATTTCTTTGGCCAGGTAGTGTAAAAGCTCAGCACTGTGTAGAAGAAAGAATCAGTTTACCTGTTTTTGTAGACGGTGGCTCTTGTTTTATTTTGAGGAGACATCTATATTCACTCTCAAGCAACTTCAGTTTCTATGCGGAAAGAATGAAGATTTCAGCTTTAAACAGTACTGAACAGACAAACTGAGGACCATGTGCAGGGACCTGTCAAATAAACACACATCAAACAGTTTATTACATTCAGCACATGTTACCCTCTGCCTTTTCTCATGGGTGGTTGCACAGAGCGTATAGTTGGTCCAAGTCCTGTTGCTGTCTGGATGTTGAAACCACTTCCCATCTGCTCCACAGTACTTAGTTGCCTTTTCTGTAAAGAATAATTCCATCACTAAATACAGGCGCTTTTTACTATCCATCCATTCATTCATTTTCTTCTGCTCATGGATTCAAACCGAGGACCTTACTGTGTGGAAACAGTGTAACGCTTCCTCTTCTTACTTAGATGTTTAGATATTGTAACAGTTTATCAGATGAGCAAATCCTCTTGAATGTCTTTGCTCACCTGTGGGGTCGAAGTCACCGAAATAATCAGGGCAGTTTCGGGAGGCGTACGTGTCCGCTGGAGTGTCATCCCAACACAACCACCCATCCCAGGTACGACTACAATACCGCCCTACACCAGGAAAAAAAAGCAAAGAAATGTTTACAGGCCCATTATTCATAAATTTGCAAGCCTGTAATGCAGATGCTGATGAATGTGATATATTGACCTGGTTTTCTATAAGGTGGATCATTCTTCATTTTCTCTTGGCATTTCTTTTCATTGTCAAGGATAATTTTCTCTGTGCTAACCCCTGGAGCCTCCGTGGTTGGCTCTGCTGCTGCATCCCTTTGAAAATCAGGGATTTCCTTCTGGGAAAGAAAAATATTAGCCTGCTGCATATAGAAACTGATGCAAGCTTTGTCTTGTTCAATCACTTTCAGAGAAAAAACAAAACAATGATCAATTACCTCTAATTTGTCCTTTAAAGTTTGTTGACAGGTAGAGCCAGTCTGGATCCAGTTACCTGATTCATCACAATATTTGGTCATTTTTTCTGTGGAAAAAAAAGGAAAAAGCCTCACTGGCAGTGCTACAACAGCATTATCCATCAATAATTTTCCTAAAAGCCTCATATACCATATTAAACGGCTTACAGGCACAGTCTACTGCTCCTGTTTGTTTAGCAGAGAGTTCAGTAGAGATTCTTTGTATGCTTTGGCTGCGTCTTTCAGTGTTTTTCAACAGTAAAACATTGGCATAGCCCAAACACATAAATCTAAACCCGAACCTTGGCATTATGAAACAAATGCATTTAACTTAGCTCGAAAAATATCATCAGAAGTTAGTCACATAGAAATGTCCACATTTGGAATAATTGTACGGTCATTTCATATACGTCAGGTTTTAAACCACATGTAGTGGAGATCCATGGCTGGACCTATCAGTGAGATCACTTTGTTCTTGACATCAACAACTGCAGTCCGACTGCCTAGTCCTCTCTGGCAGCTCATTAACTGTTCAGCAACCACTTCCAACTGTACGTCTTCCCAAAGACCTCGTATCAGCAGCGTCAGCTTTCAAGGAGTCATGTGGGTACCCAGGCATTTTGGGAAGATCCTTTATGAGCCGTCTCTTACAAAAATGGCTTCTCTGTTCCCACATTCATGTTCTCGCTCCCTATCCATCTGTCAGGAATCGAGCGTCCCTATATATTTTTATAATTCCTCCCTTTCTTTTCTTTTCTTTTGCTTGTCTTTTTTTACCCTTACATATTCCTCATTCATCTCTCTGTCCTCTCCTTCACCTCTGCTCTCTTCGTCATATTGCATCTCCTAAATCAGACATGACTTGAGTCTGGAGTTCTTCAACTAGACATTATTGAACCTTGTACTACTCACAATGTAAAAACTGCACATTCTTTGGAAACGCTTAATGCTGCAATCCCAACATCAATTGTACTTATATAATCACAGTCAAATTCAATATGAATAAATCTGTTTTTCTATCCTGCCTGACTCAAAGAGTACAGTAGGATCGTGTTTTACCTTGTTTACAGTGTATTAATCTTTTCTCTAGCATGTCATACAGAAGCAAATATGATTGGGCTTTTTCATGAATCTGCAACCAAGTAGTTATGCAAAGTTATGCTTAATCTCTACAGACTAATATCTTTATATAAGTGCACATAATCTGTAGGCAAGCAACAACATTTTTGCTATTGGAATCTTTCTGGTTTTAAATTTGTAGTGTCCAGAAGATTGGCCAATCAAATTTGAGCATTTAAGCAAATAGTTAGTATGAAGTTAAAATGTATCAACATTAATAAACAATGAACAGAATTGAATTATTGGCTTGGATATCTGCAGGTTACACCGAAACCAGTTGCACAGTTGTGCTTGAATGAAGATGGTTACCGTCTTAAGATCGTATTACTAAGCTGAGGCTGTGTGATAAACAAAAGCATTAACCTTTGACCTGAGGAGGGGATTTACGTAATACATAATAGATAATCTGCCTCAGCTAAATTTCACATCAATCACTCTATTGCTTTATGAATAAAACTGATGATACTTAATGGCTGATGCGTGGTTTCCATGCATCAGCCATTAAGTTTAAGACATATGTCTAAAAATAATTCTGTTATGCATAAAATTCATAAAACCATACACTAAAACTAAGCAGAACTCCGCAGCTGTGAAATTTTAAGTCCTTACAGAACAAAGTTAAGCAAGCTATCTGGCCTCTGTGAGACACGATTAGCCATTTTCCCGATGTTACCCAGCAGGTCTCACTTCAGACTGCCTGTTGCTGTAAATCTAGTGAGAGATGCGAAAAACGTTCTTACCAGTCGGGTAGAGTTGAGGATGATGCGGACAATTTTGTGTTACTGATGTCCCGGCTGGTGTCTCATCCCAGCACAACAAACTATCCCACATGTAATCACAGCGCACCCCTCGAAGAAGGAAAAAAAAAAAAGGGGGGGGGGGGGGGTAATTACTATCATAAACACTTATTTTTCTTACATAAGTATACTATTAAAGAAAAAACTTAAAAAGGGAAAATGTCCTTGTCTTTTCTACATTACGTTACAATTTAAAAAAAATTTGTATTATTCATTTATTTAGTCAGAGTAATATAATGTAAAATAATGTCTCTACAGATGTGATTACGTCTTACGGCCTAAACTTTAAAAGCCCTATTGGGCCAGTTAGCTTGCAGCAGTACCACTATCATCTTTAACAAGAACACAAACATTGTTCTGGTCCCATTCAATAGTTTTACATCACTCCACCTGCAAAGCCCTCCCAGAGTTAATGGATTTGGTCTCAAAAAGCCTGAAATTAATTTGGGACCTCTCACCAGTTCTGCTTTCTTGGCGGCCTTTGCGGGACAGCTCGAGACATTTGTATTGACCCTGGCTCAGCGCCTGCACACTTTGTCCCTCTACAATGCTCTGCTGAGGACTGAGCGATGGGTCTGAGATTGAGTCAGTGCCTTCCGCTGTCCTGCACTGTGGAGACAACATGAATTAGAGTTGAGAGGAGGACATGCCCTACACTAAGTGCAATACGTGCCGTGGCCAGGGAAGCATCATTGTGTTGTTTGCGGTTTCTGCTCTGATCTACATTTCTTTGATCGTCCAAAAAAAAAGGTAAATATCATCTTGAATGGTGATGTAGGTTTCAATTATAATATCTCAGAGTTTTATTATGCTTGGATAAAGATGTGCATTTGGATAAAGGATAGAAAAAATGAAAAAAAGTCAGCATGGAAAGTTTTTGAAGCATCTTCAAAGCTTTTCTGATGAGGATTTCACTCTGCTTTGAAATTCTACTCACGCTCCATTTGTGTAACTCATTAAAATGTTTGCAAGCTCACAAAGGACGTTAAGCAGCTGACTTTCTCCCAATGAATCTTTTCTCTGCTCTATTGTTTGTGTTTGGAGGTAACATTAAAATGGAGAGCCCGCTGTGTGAAATGCTGATTCTGATAATGCTGTTCACTGAAGGATAAAGAGCCCATCTTGCTGTGACTTATCTTCCTTCTTTTTTTGGCTGAAAATTAAGCCTCTCGAAGGCTCGTGCACTTGCATTTTCCAAATTCTTTGTGGAAATTTAGTACTTTGCTTGGGAGATTGTGTCTACATATCACAAATGAGATGCAAACCCACAATCCCCTGGTTGTCTGTGGAGGAAATACAAATTGTGACTAGATCAAAGTGTCGTCCTTACCTGTACGATAAAAAGTTTGTAAAAAAAAAGAAAAATACAAAGCAGGTTTTTAAAAAGTGGCTTTTGTTTGAGAGCTGATGTCCCATGTAGCAGTTTAGCAGCCGTACATATGATGTCACTCCAAGCATTGAAGTAAATGACGTCATACATACGACCACCAGGCCACCACCAGTATCAACAGCTGAGCTGAATGAGAAAAAATAAAACAACTTCGCATGTCATGGTCTAACAGCTTCATCACCTACACAAGTCTTTTGTATTCAACATGACAAAACCACACAACACAGAAACACGTGGCAGACCTGCACAGGTACATCAGGCATAAATATTTAGCTGGAAGACCTCGTCCTCAACTCAAGCAGAAAAGCAGGCTGGGAAAGAAAACATCCATCTCCCTGCGACATTGAAGAATACCAAATGATTTTCCATAAAGCCCGTTGACTCAAAAAAATCTGTAAAAAGTTCAAAATTTTTCACCCAGTTGGTGTTGAAGATCATTTTATTAAGACCTTAATTATTCAACTAACCATAATTTGTACAAGCTCCACTTCAAAGTTTGACTTTTGATTGTAATACCTTAATAGGGCACATCATTACATGATAGAACACCATGCCAAAACATGTCATCCCTATATGACATACGGTTTGTGTTACGCTCTGTGACCGATGATTACAACAGCCCCATTAAGCTAATTGATGACATTCCTCAAAAGCTGGGGCTGGGGAAATGTCATAGCTCTCCAAGGTGCATTAAATATCTGATCCTGGTGTTCAGAAGAGCCCAAGATCAAGATTTGAGGTCAAGATCTCCATTAAGAGCTTTCTGCTGTAGGCTGTTGTTTATATGGCACTGCTATTGGACATTCATATAATGTCCAGAGATTGGTTAATAATACGAGATTATTGCATTAGGTTTTATTTCTTTTATTGCCTCTATTAACCTCTAACAGGAAGTTTACCTCCTGGTGTTTTATGCATAGTGAATCTTTAATCCATTTTTCTTTGATAAAGATCACAATTTCTACTCTCCACTGCCTTTCATTATTTTTTGCTATACGTGTATAGCCTTTATTTTGAGGCCATGTACATAGCGGCACAAAAGTGGTACAAAAATAAAACCAAAACTAAAAAGTGACTTCTTTCTGTGGCTGATGAAAGGATGTGCTGTTATCATAATGACAAATAACTTTATTAACATAGCACTTTTCAAAATTGCCATTACAAAGTGTGTTACAAGAGCAACAGAATAAATCCAGAGTAACAAACGTAAGAAATAAAAAGACAATTTAAAGCTAATTAAAGCTCAAATAAAATCGGGCAGAGCCTCGTCATTAAAAGTAACCTTGTGACTGACTTCCCCAATCCTGTTCCAGAATGCAATCGTGCGGTTAAGTGCTTTAGACAATGAGACCGTTTTTGTTATTTTGACTCTGAGCACCAACACAATGGATTTTAAATCAAACAAACAAGATGTGATTGAAGTGCAGACTTTTAAATCAAGGTTTTACAAAAGTATTGTATTAACTGTTTAAAAATCACAGACATGTCTATACATCGCCCCCAGGCTTCAGAGGCTCAGAGTAATTGGACAGTTGACTGGCAAGCAGTTCCATCTTCCCTCATTATTTTTTTTATCACAAATTAAGGAGATAAAACATCTGGAATTAATTCAAAGCGTTGAACTTTAATTTGGTAGCTGTTCACTTTAGCTCTCCAAAGAGGAAAAAAGAGATGTCGATATAAAGACAAAGATCATCATTAGGATTGAAAAACCAAAATAAACTTCACAGAGAGAGAAAAAAAAACTTTAGAAGTGACCAAATCAGCAATCTGGTGATTCTTAAACAGAAGGAGCGCAGAGGCCAGCTCAGCAACACCAAACGGCCTGAAAGACCACAATGATGTGGATGATCACAAAATAATTTCCATGGTTAACAACAGCATCCAGTTATTTCAAGAAAAATTCAAAACTCTCAATGAGGTGGGCGTGTCGTTGTCAGTCAAGAGACACCTTCATTAATGTAAATACAACAAGGTGAAAAACACTGGTTAACGCTCAAGAAAAAGAAGTCCCGACTCTGCTAGAAAATACCTTAAAGACCCCATTGAGCAGATGGACGGATGAAAACAAAGATATTGAGGAGAAAAACAGCTTGAGTGTATTGCATCATCTGTCAAACACAGTGGAGGAAATGTTATTGCATGGGCATGAATGGCTGCCAGTGGAGCTGGGTCACTGGTGTTTACTGATGGCGTGACGGCTGATGGAAGCAGCAGGATGAATTGTGAAGTGGACAGGGCTATATTCTCTACTCAGATTTAACCAAATGCTGCAAAACCGATCCAACAGTGCATCACAGTGGACGTGGATAATGACCCAAAGCTTACTGCAAAAGCAACCCAAGAATTTCTCAAGGCAAAGAAAAGGAGTATTCTTCAATGGCCAAATCATTCACCTGAATCTCTGCCTCCACTTATGAAAACTGAAAACAGAAAGACCCGCAGTATGTCATGGTCCCCCTGTCCTCTCAGGTTCTGAGTTTCTTTCATTCTTTTAATAATTATAACAGCTTAGATTTGTACAGCACCTTTCAAGAAACCCAAGGACGCTTTACAAAAGAGTATAAACAAACGATCTTCTCCATTTGCTCCATCTCTCTTCTCTCTATCGTGTGTGTGGGCTTGAGTATTAACTTTGTTTACTCCTCCCACAAGTAGATCCTCATCTGCTACCAGCAGCAGTATATAACCCTTGTTCTCCTCTCTGTTTCTTGTAGGAATGACTAATTTAGACCTCTTACCTTATTTGCTTGTTAACTTGGTGACCAGTGCGCCATACTTACCTGACCTGTCCTCCTTTTTTTGCAGATTGTGTCCTGGTGTGCCTGCCTGACTTACTCTTTTTCTCACAAAAAATACTTACCTGTGGGTTTGGAGGGAACTTACCTGCACTAGCGTGTGTGGAGAATATGTCGCAGTAAACACAGCTGTGGAAAACAGAATTTTACCTGCAGTTCTACTCGTGAAAGCAACCAAAACCAAGCTCTGCCTGCAAGCTGAGAGAACAGTGAACAAGTGGTAACTGGATTTGAACCTACAAAAAGAGAAAGATTTGAAACCCAGTGTTTCAATATCAACTTTAGTAGTGTTGCGAAACGCTGTAAATACTTACCTGCTGTGAATTCAAGAGTGTTAATCAAAGCCTTTGAACTTTTTCCAGCCTGTTGCACCAACCATGAAAAAGCAAGTGAAGGCTACTGCAGTAAAGGCCTGGCAGAGCATCTCAAGGGAGGAATCCTAATTTGTCCAATTATTTTTGAGCCTCTGAAAATGGTGTGCTATGTATGAAGAGTTAATGTAACACAAATAATAAATTAAACCTCTTGCACTAAAGCTGAAAGTCACGCTTAAATCACACCTTTTTGATCTTTTGATTGGAAATCCACTAAAATATTCATAAGTTTAAGAAATGACTTGTCCAGTGTGTCTTTTTGCATCTGAAGATGTCATTTTACATTAAAACTGTTGTGATCTTCTGCATAAAGGGCAAGGATCAGCTATATTTTGAAGCAGAAAATGCACATCTATACATATATATACTTGGCTCATTTATATTGGGGGATATTTAAACTGGGGTAGTTCTACAGTTAATTTTACAGGGTGAGTGAATTTGCTGGTTAAAGAAAACCACTAGACCACAACATATTATACATCCCTTTAATGAGAATTGAATCTTGTTCAGGAAACATGTACAGCATACAAAATTGGCAAAGTGAGAGATAGGGCCTTCAGAAATATATGCCATTGTACATCCTTGTGTAAAAAGTGAGCTTACCACCAGGAGAAACCAAAGGATCCAAATGGAGCCCATTAACCTCATATCTTCCTCTCACAGGGAGATCTCTAGAGAGAGGGAGGAGAACAACATGTTAAACCTATCAGAAAAATAAATTGTCTACCGTGAAGGTGACTGACTAAACAAACAGTGTGCTGTTTCAAATCAGGATTACAGCTTCTCAGGAGAAAACAGTCACAGCAATCAGTCATCTGAAATGCAAAACACTGCAGCAGCGCTGCAGTTTGTGACATTCCACACTCCTCGCCTTTGTGCGCGTGCCTGGGAGATGGTGAGACAGCGTGTCTGTCAGGATGCGAAACAATGGCATAAAAGGAGTAACTTTACATTGTGAGAGCAAAAAGAATGACGAAAAGCAGAAACACATTCGGACCGAAATAGTTGATGCTCATTAATCATTTTGCGCTGAGCCTCTAGCGCCGCAGGACGACAGGAGCTGGGCGGACGGTTCAGTAACCGAGTGCATGTGAGATTAAAATTCTCTTCAGGTCTCTTTTCTCAGGCTAACAGAGTCCCTGTTGAAAACCCATCATTCTGCAGTTTGAACAGTTACAATGACCCACTGGTTGTTCTCCACACCCCACAGTGGCCCAGGGGGTACGATACGCATGCATGAGCCAGTCCAATAAATCACCATGAAAGGACAATTTATAGTATTTGTTTGGCTTCAGACGCACACGGATGGTAGGCTACTTAGCTTTAGGATGACAAATATACCTGGATCAAGAGTGTAAGTCTAGCGATGCTGATGTCTGAACAGGAATCCCTTGAATCTTTTCCAGTTCTTATGTTTCGACGTTTCACTGGTTTCCTTTGATGTGACCTGTTAGTGTTAGACTTGATTTGAACATTTTATTGCTGGCTTTTAAAGCCCTTCATGGTCTGACTCCTGTCTATACCTATGAGATGTTAACTTCATATGATCCGGGCCGCTGCTTGACATCTTCTGACCGAGCCTTTGTTAACGGTTCCAAAGGCTTTCATTAAGACAATGGGAAACCAAACTTTTTCTTTCTGTAAATCTCTTTTTGAATCACACGGTTTATCATTCAGTTTTCTATAGCTGCTCATGGCTTTATCAAATCTTTTTCACTTTTAAGACCCAAAGACTGTATCCTTCTTTTTCTTTTGATTTTTAAGTTATGTTGAATTGTTTTTAACTCTAACTCTAAATAAAAGTATTTTACAAAATTTTACAACTTACAGTTTGTGATTGAGAAAACAGGAAATGTTTTCTACCAGTCCCTTTGTGGAAATACATGCTGACATTTACTGACTAGTTATATGTATATATATATGTATATATATATATATGTATATATATAAAGTAAGTTTTATGCTCATGGCCACAGATTTTTTGATAATGCAAATCGAGTGTAAACCAAAGCTCAGTAAACACAAATGACACAACACAATAAGACTGTCACAGATACACTGATCCATTTGAAATTTGGGGTTTTAAAAATACAGAAATCCAGAGCCCACAGAGGTGATCTTAAATGTACAACTTGGGCTGAAAAACTGCTAAAATCCCACAAATTAGGTTTAACCCTTTAAAGCCGGTTGGAGGTTTTGCGTAACTATTTTTAAATCCCGGTAGCACTGCAACCACGTAAGTTAGCGCAATAATTTTTTTTGCATATGAAACTGGAGGAGTTGTACTTACATCTTATGCCATCAGCTTGTCCTCGGTCACAGTTTCCTTCCACATACAGCTTTGCAAAAATTGCATAAAAGCACTTGCAGCAACAAAAACATAATATTCCAGAAACGCGGTTTTACCATCAGGGCCTTATGAGCCCTGGTGTTTTTAAAAGTTATGTTTGACTTTATGACATTCTGTGTCATTTCTGGGATGCTTTGGACTCATATTGCACTGCTGTTATATATAGTTTAGCTTATTTTGATGCATATGCTGTTTTTTTGGCAAATTTGCAATATAATATTTATTTTCGTTTTTCCTGCAGTATATGAAAATTGGTGTATTTCAAAAATAAAACTATGAAGACACTCAAAATAAATTTCCTGTGGTTGGAAACTATTTTGTGCAACTTTTTTGTATTTACAGTTTTGAGAGATAAGCCTCTTAAATTTCTCTAACTAGAAATATATGTTAAAAAAAACAAAAACGGTTGTCAATTTTTTTGTAGTTTATTGCACTTTTTTGCAATTTATGTAATTACTATGCACTTAATGCATACATATTATTAAAATGTGGGCTATAATGGTTGTATTGATGTATATCAACTTGAAATGCTCCCAAAAATGGCACTACAGCATGTAAAACTATAATATAAGCTCTGGCGGATTTGGGTTCTATGGTAGGTCTTAAAGGGTTAAATAACAATTATAAATAATAATAATAATGAGTTAGAGAATGACTGTAATTAGCCCACTCCTAATCACCAAACATTTTCAGTCCAAGCCTAAATGCTGCTCTATATTTTCCCAAAAATAGACCAGAATTTACTGGACTATTTTTCTGGGTCCACCTCAGTGTCTAAAAGCTGAAGATCATAACGACAAAGCAGTTTTCACCGCTGCTTTGAAAAGAAGCGGGGAAGGAAAACAAAGAAGCGCACAAATATAGCGATCATTAGGAAAGAGATGAGACATGACAGGCGAGGGAGAAGTATGGATCCCAAAATTGCCTCTAGGAGCAGAAGATCCATGAACACTACTATTACTGCAGCACAGAGGTTCCACATCAGTCACTTATCCTGCTAATCACCACTGGGTGATCACGCGCATGTGAATTTATCTAAAAGTGGATTAATTGCATATTCTGTGAGGCAGAGACTTTCCACAACGAGTCAAATAACAGTTAAACGCTGTTAGGACAAATGACATTACTCACTTCATGCCAAGTAGAAAAGGCATCACTGAGAACGACTGAAACTGTCAGGCAGGAAATAATGGTATTGTATTATTTCAATTATTTCATATATTTTATGTATGTAAAATAGGAAAGCACTTTAAATTTTAAATGCCACTTTTAATGGCTCTGTGAATATCAATATTACTCTGTCTGTAAAACGAGGATAGAGCTACAGAAGGTTTTTAGGCTAGCATAAACACTGGAAACATTGGGTATAGCTAGCCATTGTCCAAAGTAAAAAAACAAACCAAAAAAAGTTAATTTTTATTTTTTTTAGATGGTAACAAGAATTCAAACAAAATCAGAAAATACACCTATGGACAGGTTTTTAAGGCACCTATTGCATAATTGAAGTAGTGGAGAGCTGCTATGTAGGCATTGTTATAAAGATTATGGGAACTGGGTGTGTACTCGGTGCCGGGTAGGTAGTTGGGACTGTTTGAGACATCAATAACCCCTGGAGCATTTCAACATTATAGCACACTCTCTGCCCATCAATAATAAATTTGCACATTTCAAATCTTAACAGCTCTGCTTCACACGTGACAGGACTCAAACTCAAATCTCCAGGCTATATTCGACTTTCATCAGGGAAGAGGTTAGGCTATCCTTTCCCATTAGCTCCATGTACGTGTCTAAAAATAGACCCCAGAGCATTTTGTAGGCGGATGGGTCCAATGTGATAAGAACAGTGAGGCATGAAGCTCCGCACACTCCCCGTAGAGAAGATGAGAGCGAGCGCTCAAACAGGATGAGGGGGCACAGAGGAGAACGTAAACAGTATAACAGCGCTGTTTAGGACTGGAAGCTGATGCAGAGCGAGCATAGCTGCAGCAGGTTAGGTGCAACATTAGTTATACTCTAAATAAAATACAATAAAATACAATGAAAACCATTTATTTTCACTTTAAGGGTAAGCTAGAGACTAAATGACTGTTAAAAGCAGTATGTCTTTAGCTTTTATATATTAAATGAATTCAAAATGATGACATCAGCTGCTTCTATTATGTCTTTTGTCTTTATTGGTGATTCCAACAGCAGATTTCTTTTAAGCTTAGAATCTAGATTTGTGCCTTTTTTATTTAAACAAACTGCAAACGTGTAAAGGGCGCAATGTCAACTTTGTGTGTGCTGCTTCTTATTGGAAATTTATGTGTTTTCCCTCCGTTTTTCCTTCTCCTCCTCTCCCCTTTTCTGCCTCTCTTTATGTCGTCCCTATATCAAACTGACAGCAGCAGACAGAGCCACCCATCTCTTCTCTTTCCTCATGCAGCGAGCGGTCACAGGCACTGTGACAACACAGATTTGTGCTGACATCACATCGGTGATGGAGGATGCGGCGGCCCGATGCAGCGTCTCCTCACTCACCGTTTCAGACCCCATCGCTCAGGCTGAAGGGAGCAGGCACACAGACGTGCTCTGGCACGCCGTTGCCAGGTTGCGATAAATGAGCCGGATCATGATGCGAGCTCAGGTGGATTAGTCTGATAAACTGACAGATTGTGAATGTTACCCGCAAGGCCGTTGTATAATTCTTGCTTAAAGAGCAAAATATTTGAACTGATTTATAAACTGCATGATCTACAAGCTGAGGAATTTCCTTACTGCTACTCAAGTTTACAACACATCCATAACCGCACTTCCCAGGAAGTTTTATGTATACTATGTGACGACCTCCTGTGCTGTCAAAGAGAGTGATAAAGATTAGAAATAGCGTGTGGATGATACATCGTACATATACACATTAAATAAGAGACAATGTTCACTCATTAAGAGTTAACAATAGAATCAGTGTATATCCAGTATTTTGGTATTGGTGGAAAAATACAGTGGCCCTGAGAGGCCAAACGGACTGCAACTTAAGAAAACAACAGCAATAAGAAAAACGCCACAAAAGCACACAAATCACAACGGAAACAGGAAAAACGGAAATATAAAAAAGAAGAAAACAGAAATAGGAAAAAAATGATTTCCAAAAGCACAAGGGAAGTGTTTCTGGGGAGACAATAACCCGACGGACCAGTTGCAGGAACCAAAACATGCTAGGTAAGTGTGTTTGTTTCTCATGATTCATATAATACTGATGATGGATTTTTAGGCTAATAATTAAGCTAACACACTTACCTCTCATCTTTTCTTCCCTCACAAAACCGATAGATCCTCCACTTCTTTTAAGTGTCTCCCAGCGCAATTCTTAGCATATTTTGGTTCCTGCAACTGGTCCGTCGGGTTATTGTCTCCCCAGAAACACTTCCCTTATGCTTTTGGAAATCAGTTTTTTTCTATTTCTGTTTTCTTTTTTTCTTATTTCCGTTGTATTTTGCTGCTTTTGCAGCGTTTTTTTTATTGCTGGTGTTTTCTTAAGTTGCAGTCCGTTTGGCCTCTCAGGGCTACCGTAGAAAAACTATACACACATGCAACAATACATAAATATTCATATATAATCCTTAAAGCGCCTCATAAAATAAAGCACACTGGGATAAAATAACCCATTTTCTTAAAGGTAATCTATGAAGCTGATGAAGTAATGTTACTGTGTTATATAGCACAATGAGGTCTGTCTCTTAAACCACAATATATCAATATATTCCTACATTTATGTGAAATCTCTTTTTTTCCTGCAACAGTAAGCAAACTTTGTGGATTCAACGCAGCTTAAATCCGTCACTATAAAAGCCTGTTTATATCATTCAAAGCACAGAATTCAATTTCACAGATTGAATGTTTACCAGCAGAGTTTTCACAACCATTTCCTCCAATAAATTGCATCGCCCTGGGCGAAAATAAATAAATAAAAAAAAACGCCTTGTGATGAATAAGTACATATATCGCCAGCTATTTAAAGTCTCTGCAAGTTTACTTTCAAACTATAATAAACTTTAACAAGACAAAGCATGCCAACAAATAAGAACAAGTAGAGAAAAATCCAGTGAAAATAAAAACCTTTGCGCTGCTTTGCCCGTGTGGACTGATCAGTCACTTCCAACACTTTGCTATGAGTCACGTTTTAAAGTTGAAAAAATGTGAAAAGACTTGTTCGTGTTTTTTAGGTTTATCCTCTGTCTAAAAATATACCAAATGTTTCTCCAATTAAGGTAAAAAGAACAGCTAGAGTTGTTTCCTCTCCATGCATTTACCTCCTCCACCGCCTCCATATCCCACTTTTCTCAGCGTTCTGATTTCCTCTCTGGCCTTTATTTTCGTTTCCATATATCTCCAGCTCCTTTAATCTTTTCCCCCTATCACCTCCTTTCTCTATCGCTCTCTTGTCCGCCTCCCCCTGTCTTCACTCCGGCTCCCCCTTCTCCTTGCCCTCCTTCCTTTCTCTTACAATCTCCTGCTTTAAAAAAGCTCTGCCTTTCCAGCTTCTTTTTCAAAGCTTTTTTCTCTCACTCCCAAGGCAAGCCTAAAATATATGTCAGCTAAAAAAGTGGTTAAAACATTAAACAGCTTCCTGTTATTTTTTTTCATCTCACTTGGTTGCATTTTAGAACAGTGCTATTGCTAATTGTTGTTCCGCAGCATATTTCACAGAGAGATCAGAGAGCACACACATCAGCTAAAATATATACTCCGGTGAAGCAGCGCACTACTGTTTATACTGGATTAATATTATAGTCATTTCTCAGGAGTGGGCATGATGCTTAAAAAGTGCATGTATGAACACGTGTGTTTTAGTGTACAGATGGAGCCTGTTGTGTAAAGTCCTCTGAGTGCTCAGAGTATAAAAACACTACATAAATAGAAGTCCACTGTAAGGTGACATTGAGGGTCTGAAAGGTGCCTATAAATAAAAAAAAATGTATTATTTACCATAGTTTCTGTAGCTTAGACAAATGAGACTGTTTTTCAGTGTATGGGGGATAAAATGCAGTTAGAGCACAAGTGGAAGTTAATGGCTCCGGCTTGGGGTGTAGAGATTTTAATACGGTACTAAAATAAATACCAGCGTTCGGTTAACTACATTGATATTACAGGCAAAATGATGTCTAAAGCAGGCAATTATTCCACGTATGCGTTATCTCGGTATAAATACTTTAAGCTCTTTTCCAGTATACAGACCAGATTATGCTGCTGAATATCTCACAGCGGAAAGGTTAAATATTTTACAGACATGAGAAATTACTGTTGTGTGACCATGCACCTGCCAGTAATGATGCATAATGACAGACATTCATTAGTGTCACTAATTTCACTTTACCTGTCACCATAGAATGGCTATTAACTAACAGGCAGGAGCAATTAACTTTTCCCAAGGGACCACATGAGAAACTGGGACTGTTGTGGAGGGCCACACCACAACACTATTAGTGTTGCACCATTTTCTTCTGTTGCAATGAAAAACCTTAAAAAACATATATATGTATTTGGGCATACAAATTTTTCTTATTTAAACTCAAGAAATATTACAGAGCAAAACTTGATCCGTTGTGAAGACTTTGAATTTGAAAACATTACAGACCGAGCGCACTGCAAAAAAGCAACTCAAAATTCAGATATAAGCTTGTTCTGTAACGTATAGACACACTCTACACATTGTGTTTTTGCGGAAACTTCTTCAGCATTTAGAAGAAAATGAAGTCGACATCAGGCAGTGCTTTAGTCCTGATGTTTCTAAACAAGAAAAGGAAGAAACTGAGATTCCTGGTTCATCCAATTCTCAGGAGAAGGCAGCAGCAGAGGAAATTTCATGGTTTTTCATGGTTCAAATGAGCTTGATGTGTGCATGTTTTGAGCTAGAAGTGCACTTGTTGCCATGTGCAGTGGTCTGATTGGTCACATTTGTTTATTCAGAATGGGAAAAAAATCAAGCTCAGTTCAATAAAATAAATTTTACAAATTCATCCAGTGAAATTACACGGTCAGACTCACGTAAATATTAACGCACAAAATCTTTGCACAGATTTTACATGTCTGGTGTGTAAAGTCTGGAGAGTTTTGAGGGCAGCTTATTGTGGCGGCCCTCCACAACAGTCCCGGTTTTTCATGCAGGCAACACTCTGCTGAGCCCAGAGAAAATGAATTGTACATATTAAGATTATTCAGGGGCTGAAAGATGGGAGCTGATTTTACATGAAAACGCACTTGAACTTATCTAAATTGCTGTCAGACAAACAAACAAAAATAAGTCGAGAATCGCTGTTTCATAGGATCATCATGTGCCACTGAGTCTACACCACCCACACAGACCATCCAGCGGGACTGTCTCCTCGAGCAAAACCAAGGCCGCTGCTGATTCTGTGGTGCGAACTGTGGATGACCAATGGAAGACCAAAAACGTTTTGACAGGGGGACTCATCTCCATGATGAGCAAACAAATCAAGATGCAACTGAATACACAAAGCAAAAGTGATTGTACAGTTAGCTCCTCCAGCACAATGTGTCTCATCGTCAGGATTTCCTGCATGTCTCATGCATTTTAGGCATTCTACAGTAGTTCTCTGATTACCTTTCAGTGAGTGCACAAAAGAGATCTTCATTTAAAATCCCTCTCTTCACCCCACCTCCCCCCCACCCCCTTCTATTAAAAGCCCTGTTGTCTGCACTCAAGTGCCTTTCTGAAACCAGGCCTGTTATTTAGCAGCGAAGTGGCAAGAATATGGTAAGAGGGGGATGAAGCAAGGAAGCATTGTTTGGTCTGTGTTCCAGCTGGTCGGGACAAGTCTCCTGTAATAGAAAGACTCTCCCTGGCTCTGTGTAAACAGTTGATTTATACCTGATCTTTAACTCCATGACGTCCCACACACTTCCTCTCCTAGACTAGAAAGAAATTAAATAGGGAGACAGTAGAGAGAAACGAAGAATTATAAAGGCAGGTAAAGAAGGGAGACATGGATACAAGGAACAGGCCTCTTTTGGGAACAGTCTATCATACTCTAGACTTCCAGATACAGTTACTTAAACTGCTGCCCATGATTCCACTGTTTCAGTTTCTTCTAACTAAAATGGTCTCTTTTAAAGCACCAGAAGCATACATCACATGTTTATTGGAGTTAACTGGTGTTTGCCAGGCAGATGGGGAGCCATCTCAGCATTTCCCGCACAGGGTTTAACTGTGACTACATGGAACAGGTTGGAGGCTCCCAAGCCACTCTTCAGCTCCAACAGCTAATAACTCAACTGTAATGAGCAGGCAAAGGTGTGCCTGTGCATCTTAAGGACAACTTTTCTTTTTCCCTCCATCCCAAAGTGAAAATGCTTTTTTCCCCTCCATTTTTGTCACATGCCTAAACTAGCCTAAATTGGGCTTTACAGTGGGGTCCAGCAGTCTGCCCAGACCATGCGTTGGAAGGCTTTTTCACTTACTGTATGTCTATAAATAAAATGCAGTGTGGATCTTTGCTTCTGAGCTCTGTGTCTCTGCAAAAACAACAAATTATTTACACCCGCAACCTGTTCTTGGAAATCTCAGATCAAAGAAAATGTAGGTCAGAGCAGAGTATCACAAGAGCCGTGGAAGGCAGTGCAAATGCTTGGCCCGATAAAATCAACCCTTCTGGCTGAAGAATGCTAAGTATCTGCAACTCGTTTAACCAGAGACGTCTCTAGTTGGATTTTTCCAGCATCAAACACAACACTGACAATATACAAATGTTATAACTTTAGCAACCTAATCAGTATCTATTCATACATTCAGCAGTTGTGCATCCATAAATGTAGTTTCTTTACAGCTGAATGTCTGGCTTGTTTTCCTGGCGAGCACATGCAATCTCCTTAAATTTCCTTTTTTGCTCTGTTTTGTTCTCCACCACCTCTGAGGAAATGATTTGCCTCCTAAGCTCCTAAACTAAGAAGCTTCTCTACTGACTCTAAATTTGCGGCTGTGACACTTCCACAGCACTGAGAATTAACCAGAAGAAATTAAACGCTCTGCAGAGGAGATAGGAACAGATGGGTGATAATTCTTGCACATGCTAATCGGGGATTGTTTATGAATACAAAACTACTTGTTTTCCTCTTGGAATAAATTCGGAAGGAAGTGCAACTGAGCTTGAAAAGCAAACTTCTCCCACGTATTGAGTTACATGTCCTGTATGTATCCTGGCAGCCATTTAGCTTTGATTTTTGCAAACTTCGCCCACAACTTCCTTCTACTTCTCGCTCTTCAGCTCTCTTTTTCCACCGTCTCTGTTTGTCTATCAAGGTCATGGTTGTCTTTGCATTAATGTGTGGAGGGACCACCAGGACTCAAAATTCCCCACGCGTCTCTGTCTGTTTTGCAGCTGAACCAACCGGCCGGTTGGAAAGCCGGCGCTCTTTGTTCTTTCTGCCCACAATGTCATGAAGTAATGGCTCTTTCCTTACATAAATATAGATTCTACATGCCTGAAATAATATAAGTATCATCCTTGTATGGATACGTATGCCACATATCTAATAATGAAAGTTTTACCTGATGAATTGCCTTTAGTGACATTTAGTATTGCATCATGCACAAACTTATTTATTTATTAGTACATTTTTATGTTTCCTAAAATTTCAAAACTTCTCAAATAAAAAAGAACAAAAATCGATTTTCTTTTTTTTATCGCTTTGTATTTTCTATGAATTTTCAACTTGAGGTTTGTCAAGCTGTGTCTTTTCTTTCCAAGTATGCAAATAGATAAATATTCCCTTCACGTTCACAAGTGATTGTTTTCTGATGGAAACTCTACTACTGTGGGTTTACAAAAAATGGACCATCACTCAGCATTATGCTTATAGGCTAAACATGGAAAAGTCGCCAGCATTGATAAGGTGGCAAATTTTGCCGGCTGACTGGTCAGATCGCACCTGTGGATGTGCGATTGGGGTGCGATGCTGTCTCGCAGTTTCCTTCAGCTTAAAAAAAAGGCTGATATGTAAACTTCACAAATAAGCATCAATTTCCTATTACTTTTATTAAGTCATCTTTTTGAAGTTAAAAATAAAATCCAGTCATGATTTTATTGGGTTCATTTCACTTTCATTTTTTTTGTTCTTTTTTCAGAAAGCCTGGATTAGAAACTGGAGTTTAAAGGTTTAATATATAAGCTGGCATTTAGGAAGCATGCAGGATTAAGATGTCACTGGGTCTGTCTGACCAACCAGTTTCTGCAGGATTTTTTTTTTTTTGTCTTTGTTGTGTTTTTGCTGCAACAAAGATATCTAATTATTTTTAGATAATAAATATCCAGTTCTCTTCAGATGCTTTGGAAAAGCATCCTTCTGATCTATTTTTCTTCTCTTTTTTTTTTTTGGCAGAACACAGTCACCAGCAAATCAGTCAATCAAGAGAACAAAATCATTACAGAATAATAAACAGATGTTAAACACTGCTAGTCATGCAAACAGCCCAGTCAACAAAAGATGAACACTGGTGTGATTAGTGCTTTCAAAGCTTTCACTCATTTGCATACGGGTGATTAATTCCTACCAATGTCATCGGATCCCGAGGGCCGCTGCTGAAATGGTGTTTAGTTAAAGACCTACTTTCATGGCGATATGATCTCTCAGTTCCTCGAGCAGAATTGTGCTACGCTACAAACTCTTGCAAACTTGCAGAGACACTGGCTTATAGCAACTGAAATCATCGTGTTGTATGACCATTAAACAAAAAGTAACAAATTTACAAGACACCTTGTGTAATGGGTCGCCCCTTTGCAACCGGTATTAACCAGTACCACCGTAAAACTGCACATACAAGACGCTGCACTCATGTCAATAAACATGTCAGGATTTCCAGCAAGTCCAGAGACCACTCAGCTGTGTTTACGGAATATTCACCCAGTTATATAATCCACCCGAATTAAATTTTCTCCTCCTAATACCAGTTAACAAAGAAGTTTGTTTATGAAGGCAAGCTTTGTTCTGTCAGATGAGCAGCGCCCTCCCTGACACTGACACCTCCCCATTAAGGTTTTGTTTATTTCCTGCAATGATTAAGTGTCACCTTATACTTTCAGCTTCTCTGAGGTTCAGGTGTTTACAGACGTCTGCCACTGAACGGAGGGTATTTCCAGGGGATGAAAGTCCTTTTATCTGTCAACCTTTCCTTTCCCCCAGCCCCTTCATTTCCTCTTGACTTTCCACTGAGCACATATCTCATCTGTCAAACAAGTCAATGACATTTGTTTGTCTCATTTCCCAAAAGCAGAGCGTAGAGGACAGATGGCAAATGCAGTACAGTCGCTTCCAAGTTTGGGTTCAGTGTTACAGAACTTCACTTCAAAAGTTCACTGAAATATTTGCCAGATAGTTTGACATCATGGGGAATACATTTATTTTTATTTTTGCCCTTAGTAAAATAATTAAAAAAAAAAAAAAACATTCTCGTGTCTATGTGTTAAATATTACGCTAGCTGGAAAGCTGGAAATTGTGAAGTTACTGCACCAAACGGCACTGTTACTGACATTTTCTGCCTGCAGAGAAGAAAGAAAGATTGCCAAAGACATACAAATGACTATTTTTACACTTAAAACATAATCTGTAATAAATTGTCCATTTCAGATGTGCTGGCAGGCAGATATATTTGGACACAGCATGGCTAGTCTTTTCAGCTATGCTAAGATGCTATAAATTAACCATCTGGCTTTAGCCACAGACATGAGAATGGCATCACTACTTCTCAAAATGTCAAAGACAGCTGAAATGTCTATCTAAGTGAATAACTGGATAACCTCTGCGTGTTACCCATCTGCAGATTCTTGGGCTATTTTTTCCCCCACGTTTTCCTGTCGGTGTCAGAAGCCCGAGCTTGGTTTCTGCAAGCTGAGTCTTTACTTACACGATCAAAGACTGTATCTTTACTCTAAAGTGCCACATTGAAGGCATTACTAAATAAAAGAGAACAAAATGAAGCTGTGCACCAATATTGTGCCTTTTGTGCAGAGCAGAGAAGAGTTGCTACAAATCAAAGATAAAAGATAAGCCCCCTCTGGACCAGGGATCACAATCAGACCTAAAATGGATCCCAGAGGGCAAGATCAGAAGACCCAGGGGCAGACAGCTAACTTAATCCTGCTACTCAATCTTGAACTCAAACAAGACAGTTTAAAAAGCAGCAGAAAGAGAGGGCTTATTCGGATGGAAAACGATAGGCGCCTGTTGGAACAGCTAATAGCTCTGGGATGTACACTGAGTAAATGGAACAAACATTCTCAATGATAAATCAGGCTAGGTGGGAGGAAATAAAAAAAATAGGTTGACAGAAATATCCCTGCTACGTCGTATAATCCAATAAGTCTTCAAATTGAAGATAGCGCGACACGCAGTGGCATTCGCACGCACACACTGAAAAACGCTCACTTTTAATGGATGCAAAATACTATAGTTATGTTTGTAGCCCTTTTACAGCCATCAGAGCAAAATCTTTAACAGATATGGAAACACATTTCCAAGAAACCAATCATTTCCCTCAGGCAATACACAGTCCGCATAAATCCCGTACTCTACTATATCACTGTTATTGACGCGTTTCGCCTGGAGAGAAGAAATCCACAATGCCAAGGACGACCATTTAAAATGGCCTGTCAGATGAGCAACTGCGCAAAAATTGTATGTGCAACATAAATACGGGAAGGAAAAGAGAAAAAAAAGCCAATCGCAGTGCTCGTGCCTGCAGGGCACTGCAGCACAATAGCCTTTTTTGCTAAGCCCTATTAAGGAGTAAACTATATGCAAATGATATCAGATGATACAAAAGCTGCAGAAAAATGGGAGAGGAGGATAAACTGTTATCAAAGATTTCTTCTCCGGGCTGTACGAGTGAGTGTGAATGAGAGGGATTACAGTATTGCACACTTTCCGTGTCTGCTCACGCGCGTGCGAGGAAACAGCGTGAGTGGATCTATAATTACCTTCTACTAAATTTATGGCGAGGTGCAACTGTGTGATTGCATTCCAAAGTGTTACAACCTACTTAACACTCGTGTAAACACACCACTGCTGCACGTATGCGGATCCCAGAGTGTGGTTGGAGTGCGTGAGTGTGTGTGGTCCAGGTACAACTCACATAAAAGTGTTTATGGAGGGTGTTTTTTTTCCCTTAAGGGGACAAAAAGCAAGTATGTTTTAGGTTGATGGCATGTTTTAAGGTCGAGATTCGAGTGAGATTGCTCAGGACATCAAAGTAAGTCACTGTAGTGTCCTCTGAGGACAGACAGTGCTACACTGCAGTACATTTAACTGTGCTGTTACATGTCTGTGTGTTCTACAGAGGAATATTTACTATAAAGGCAACTAGGCAATAAATATATGAGCAACAGCTAAAATATTTCACCTATAATGACTACAGCAACTAACTAAACAATCTCCAGATGTCTTAGTTAAGTCAACTAAATGCTGGCTCTCCAATTAATAAATCTATGCACTGTAAAAAATAAAAAAAAACAGACAAAAGAATCTCTCTTTTGATCTCTGTGTTCTTCCCAGTAAATGCTTTCCTGCTTTTACTGTCACTGTCACCAAGTAACAACATAACTTATCACTGCTGCACTGACAACACACAGCTGTAACGGTGATGCACATTATCCCATGTAACCTCTCTGGAGAATTGCAAATTGCTACAAATAGCTAAAGTGAAACTTCTTCATCCTTTTTGGAGATCTGGACACAGCCCGCATGCTTTTCTCTTTATATGGGACTGACAATCAGCCATCCGTGTTTCTCCTTGCAGGAAAATGCAGCCCGAGTTTCCTCGCTGGACCAAGAGGAGACACGCTATCTCGTTCCAGATAAAATATAAATACATTTCTCTGTAAAGCACTTTATTTAGCCTTGTTCTTAACGTGTTCTCTGCAGCATAGCAAACTACCACTTGCCACAAAGAGGGTATATTTTTTTATGGCAGTATGATCTTGATCTCTGATCCTGTCCCTGCAGGATATCAAGAGAAAATTCAGTTTTTCAGCCCAGATCTCTGATTATTGTTTTGTTCTGGGTTAATTGCATAAGTACACAGAGTCCATCAACGCATTCAATCTGTTCATTTTAATGCAGAGGGGGGGAAATGGCATTATGAAATGTCAAGTCCTGTTAGCGAACACAAAGACCAAAGACAAATGTCACAGTGACAGAAAAAAAAAAAGGTTTTATTTATACTGGCATATAAAGTGTACTTCTGTTTAAGTTATCTTTATCTGAAACTAATAGCATGCTGAAGACCAGAAAGGTTCTCCAAACTCCTTTCCCATTGTTCATCAGTGCAGCCTCAACCTGAGCCGCACACTCATGCACACAAACATCCACTTCCACTAGCTTTAGCCATCTGCTCCGCTCGCTATGAATATGAATGTCTCCCGCAATTACATCAATTTCACTAATATATGCCGAACGAGGAAAGCTACTTCACAAAGTTCAAAGAAAATGTTGAAAGTTTTGAGAGATGGTAAAAAAAATCAACCTTGATTGGAGGCAATAGATAATGAAAGACCCGAGTGCTGCTGCCTGAGCAGAAATGTCTGGAATGAAACCAAGCCCACAGAAGGTTCCCAAATCATGCGCATACATGGGCGAGAGGATTTTTATTGTGCCTGAATAACAGATCTAATTACGTTACAGAGAATGGAAAGGAGGCGGCCTCACTACGCACGCATCTTTCACGATATTTTAAATCATATACTCTCAAGATTTGCTTCCCTTAAGCATATTTCCACATCCTGCAGGTGGCTTCGTACGTCAGCATGACACCTTTTAAATCTTCTGTGTGACCCAAGTTTGAGCGGCAGGTAGGTCACGCACCGCATGCAGAATCTCTTGTTGTAAAGTTCACTGACTCTGCAAGAGTGATTAAAGGAAATCGTTGGACTGCACCTTTACTTCCAATGCGGTGCCATGTTTCCTACAGCATTTGCAGACCAAATGCACAAAGGCTTGCTGCTAACTGTAATGTGAAATGGGGGAGTAATCTAGTGGCACTCTATGATTGGTCATGCCCTGACTGCAGGACCACATTAGGCTCACTTTAGCTGATTTTTTTTTATTTATTTTTTTGTATGTAACTGCAGCTCAGAGAATCACTCATCACTAAACTCTTCTATTGCATGTGCAAATAGCCAGGTCCGCTTCTCTTCCTCACCCTCTGGGAATATTTTTACTTGCAGAAATGATCAAAAAACAGAGAGCCGAGGGAAAAACTGACACTTCTGTGTCCTTCTTCAGAAGCAGGAAAACTGACTTCAAAATAATCCACTAATAGTTATAATAATCTCAATATTTAAAAAAAAAAATACAACCTTAGATCAGAGCGCCTCTTAAAACTGTGTTGTGTTTAACTTCGTGTTCCTAGATAAGCACAGTTATCTATTCAGAATCTGTGTTTTCAGCTGCCTGAAAAGCTTTGATTTTTCCAGATTTCTATGATAGTGGAAAAGAGAAGACGTGCGTGGGGGGGACTTGGTGCAAATATATCAATCATGTTGCTTTGAGGACATCTTGTCAGGTGTGCACAGTATCAAAGAGTGAAAAAATGCCTCGAGATCAGAGTACAGTTTCTTCAAAGTGATGGATGCGAGCACTGTCTCGACAAACAGAAGCATAAATACATCATGGAAACCTGTTGTCATGCAAAAGAGGTTGCCGCAAAATGTGCACATTAAAAACTAGGCTAATTCCAAGTCACTGCTCTAAAAATAACTAATGCGATGTAATTTTTTAAAGCTGTCTTTCATTTTTCTTCTAAGGATCTTTTAAAGCTTCTGTGGAAAAGCTCTGACTTTTCTTTTTGTCTGGTCTGCATGTGCATTCAAATGGCGAATGGTCGGAGTGTTTTATCACAGCGTGAGTTCTTTGTCTGCAGCGGCTGAAGGTATTCTTCTGCACATGTCCTCCTGGCTTCATGCATTAACTCACTCACTCATCCATAGACACACACACACACAAACCCCCCAAAAAACCTTGCATACGTTTGCAGAGGTGAAGAGAGTCACCCGGTCTCCCCATTTCCTCTCTCTGATACCATTATCATTATCTGTGCCATGCTCGTGGCAACCATTTAGAGCCCAGGAAGAGTACGGCCAGCAAAGAACACTGCAAATTGGCCTGCTATTAACTAATCCGTGGATGAATGTACATTGAGATGCCCGGTGTTGTGCTCTGTTACTATTACAGTCAGTATCATAATAGTCCATTAGCACCATCCAAATGAAGTTTCATTATGTAGATGCGCTTGTGCAAAGTGCTTCCACCGCGCTACTCAATCTGCAGAATCTTCACTTTAATTGAAATCAAATTGATGGACATTTTATAATTACTTGAGTAATTTCTCTTCAGTGAAAGGTTTCCCAGTTGGTTAATTTCATCTTGGCTGACATATAAATGTTTAACAAGTTGCACATTATTCCTTAAATTTAATTTTACCCTTTTAGCTAGAGTCTTGTTCTTGTTAAGCTGCATATATTAAAACGTTGTTTGTTTGTTTTAACATTTATGCATTCATGGAAAATATAATACACTGTATAAGTACAAGGGTAAAAAGATTTTACATAAATGTTACAAGCAAACAAAAGAGTTGTTACTTAAAATGCAAAATAACCTTATTATACTGCTCTGGTTAGTAATTGAGCTAAATCATTCCAGTAAAATCAAAATATATTTTTTATAATACTATCATGAAATATTAGGTCAAAAGTAGGACTGGGAAAGATAGCACAGAAATATTTCAACCACATGAATAGCTTGTCGTGAAGCATACACACATACAACTGTACATTTTAAATGTGCAACAAAAAATGTATATGTGGCTGACATTTAGATCCAAGCCCCTCTCGCATTTGTGGATGTTCTCCCCAAACCCCTGCAGTGATTTCAACAGCAAAATCATGTCTATTTCTGTAGCAGTGCCACCTACACACGACGGCGATTCAATGCTTTTGGTTACATTTTTGGTGCTTTTATGAATGTTTTACATTTAAATAATGTACAGCAGATGACAAACTCCCCTACATTTTTATATGGAGACACATTTGCTTTTTATACTTGTTGAATTATTATCCCATGCAGTTGTCTAAAGATTAGTGAACGCGTTCCATCTTTACGCCATAAAAACTAGGCCTCGCTGGGATGCAGGAATTTTCCCCTCCAACTCTTGTTATTATTGAGCAGCTGGATTTGTCTCGCATTAACTGGCTGAGTTTATGCCAGTTAATGCGACAACAAAATGCAGCTGATTGAACTGAAAACCTCGACTTTGTGGGGGTCAAAGTTTGCAGAACTACGAACGCTGCTGGAATCCACAGCTGTGCGTGTTCATGGCGCTTGCATTTTCACCTGCTGGACATCACTACCTGACAAGTTTAACTGTCTTCAGAACATTGCAGAGGCCTTATTGACAGTATTTGGCTCTACATATCTGTCTGAGCAGATTTTCTCTCACACGAAGAGTGTCCTCAGGTAGCCGTCTGAATGCTGGACACTCGTAGACCTGTGTCTCTGAGTGGGAGACCAGAGATCACATTAACATGTGTATCTCTGTATTAACAAACATGCCATGTTGGCACAGCTTATTTTTCTTATGATTGTTGTAAGGAGACCATAGATAGCATCTGCATTTTCTGTTGTAAAGTCCATTTGCTGTTATGGAGTTCTTGTTATGGATAAAAAGTGTCTTTTTTGTTTCAAAATAGCTGATAACTATTCGCTGATTCCTGCCAACATCTGCAAACAAATATGATTGTATAAAGTTGTTCTACATAGTGTGTAACTGTTAATATAGAGCGTTATTAAATTCATTGCTAATGCAATTTTAAGGCACATTGACTTCTGAGGAAATTTTAGATGGCACTCGTCATCAGAAAAGTTGCCGACGCCTGCCCTACAGCATTTATGCACTTGAGTGGTAAGAAAACAGAACTTAGTTAGGCCAATCCCATATTGTAACTTTAATACTATTTACTGAGTATTACAAAGATAATGAGGATGGGTTTTGTTGTTGTTGTTGTTTTTACGATTAATTAAGTGACATGTTGGTTAAGGCCCACTCATTAATGGAGAGAAGGCTCAAGAAGGAGCTTTATTGTCCAAGTATGTGTAGACTTACAAGGAATTAAGCTCACTGTATGTAACAGAATAGACAACAGACACTGACTGACATGACACACACAATTGCAACATAACAACAATATAACATATTTATATTTATGGTGCAATCGTGCATAGTGCAAAGCTTTAGGGATGAATAAGTAGTTACTTGAAGTGTTATTTGTACAGCATATGCAGTATACATATATAACAACAACTATAAAAAAAAACTCCAGTCATTGTAAATAACAAGATAATAAATGATAAAAAAAAATAATTTCAAGGCCCAAAGAAATATCTAGACTGAAAGCAAAGCCAAATGGGGTTGGCAGCTATTAATGTAGCTTGTTTTTTCCTTCCTTGGGCTGCTCTATGTGTGCTGTGAGACACTGGTAATTCTGACTTATTACAATATCCCTAGACTACCAGACCATTCAGTAATTTCCTTTGCTATTCAGCTCTTTTTCTTTCTCATTTTGGCTCACGCGCTCTATGACTCTCAGGACCGGCTATAATGCTAGGTGTAATCACCCTCTATTAAGGCTTCTGTGATTGATTGGTGGCACCAAGAGACAGCAGTTATGCACACTTTGGAGGCTGTAGCCAACGATTTTCTCTTTTCCCCTAACGCATTTCTTCTTTTGGTCTGTGCGGCAATTTTCTGTGGAAATCTTGGTGGTGCTGCAGTTTTAAGTTGAATTCAAGTTTGGTGTTGTTCAGAAGCAGAACGATGTTTCTTAAGTTGCACGTACTATTCCCTGCCTCTGTTTTCAGCTTCAGAAGTGATGTTCTCTCCGTTATCGCACACTGCTGTCCTCTCTGCCTCCTTGACCTCCACGTGTGACATTCACAAACTCCACTGATAGGCTAGAAGCCGCACACTATGATGATATTACCATGAAGAACTCTTGGTGCTCGTACAGTAATAGCAAGGTGGAGAAGTAGTCCTGGCTGACTCTTTTGGGGCCTGAGAGGGCTTCAGGATGAGGCTTTAGGGACTTGTTGTGTAAAGAGGAAGCGATTTGCAGCGCAATCACTCTGATCTTCAAAACCTCTCTGATCACACTCGCTGCTTCATACTTTGTCTTCTTTGTCATTGGGCTCTTTCATTTAGTCTCTCATTGCTCGTAACGTTAATTGAATTTGTACTGTAATGGTTGCTCATTTACCCTACTCATCTCTCTCCCATTACTCCTTTTATTACCTCCTCTTTTCATTTCTTTTACATTTTTACCCTCAGGTCAAAATATTGAAGGACCGTTGAAGAGCCGCCGCTTCTATTTTAAAAATCCTGCTGACTAAATTGTGCACTCACAATAACAGCACCCATCCCTCTCACATTGTCTCTCTCTGTCTGCTTACGGTTTGTAGCACCCAGATACAGCCCACTCTCTGACCCAACAGACCGTAATAGGAACACTCTGCCCAGAAGGGAATTGTTGTTAATGCCTTTCAGCTGAAGTCCAGCAGCAAAATACTTCTTTAATTGCTTTCCCATAGCCCTCAGCTGCTGTGTGTTTCCTCACTGTGCACACTGGTACAAGTGGCAACGTAGAACAAAAGGCATAGTTATCCTACGGAGATCTGTACTGAATGTGGTTATGAGGCTTTCAAAGTTTGCGATATTCAGTTATTGACTACTTATAGATCTGAGTCTATGCTGATTTAAATATTTAAGTAAAGGATAGTGAATAAGGAAAAAAAGAGACCGCTTTAGCAAAAATACTGAATTTAACATCATCTCCAGATTTTAATCAAAGAGTTGAGCAGAATTGTGTGAAAGAATGTAACATTAAAAATAACTAGTAGGTGAGAAGTAGTAAGAAGTGAGTAACCATTAAAGTTTGATCCCGACACAGTTGATAAAAATGTAAAACAATAAAAAACTCTTTTAAAAACACATTTATGGAAAGCAAGGGTCGAGAGGGAGACACCTCCTGTGAACGGTCCTCACTTCATGAGCGTGCTGTGGAGGAATGCGCACATGATTTTTATTTATTTATTTAATTTATTTTGCTGGAATGAAAACACAAAGTTATCTTTAAAGATGTGAATTATGAGCCGCAGATGGAGGGAGGGAATACAGAGCACTGTAAGTCACCTAGATGACAGAGCGATCCTGGGCTCAGCCCATCTGTCACCATCTTTCTTCACTCTGAACTGACTGTAAAGCGCCGAAGGGGGATGTTTTTCTGTTTGTGTAATTTTACTTCAAACTGCATTTTAAAGTGAACACACAAAAAATAAAAACAGAGTACGAGATCACACCTTAGACTTTAGGCTTTTCAAAAATGAAGTTATTTAAAGCTTTCTGGTTCGATCTGTCTTGAGTCTGCGGATGTATTTGTGATTCCCGCGGTGCTGATGCTGCACTGTGTGGACAGCTGCTGAAGCATTTGAAGTGTCGGAATGTGGAAATTTCAACATCGCTTGAAAAAACTGCCAGCTGGCAACGTCCCTCTCACCGGTAGGCTAAGTTATTTTTAGTCAATTACAAGTTGAATCTGGTAGTTGGGGTTGTTAACTAAGATACCATCATTAAGAAGCGGCACAACTAATGTGTCTATGCGAGCTAATTTGCGATGTGCACCGCTGGCCTGACCATTTAGTTTTTAATGCACCTTCTCAGATTAATTCACTGCGTGTCATGCGACTCGTGCCATCAGTTAACCCTTCGCGTGCCAGCTGTGGCACGCGTGCCCAGGGTTGCCGACCCCTGCCGTAGGGCAAACAACTCTGGCCACCGTCCATCCGTAGCGAGCGTAGGTTATCAGGGTGCAGTTTACCTCAGATGTCAGTATGTGTCCACATCTATTTACTGGGGAGGAGGCTATAAAACTTTATAAAAGGAGTCCAATGTGAGTCCTCTTGTCATTGAAACCTTACCTCTTGTTTGTTTTCACTGCTGTTAGCTGTTAGCCTCTAGTAGCTGCTGTTAAGCTCCGATAGCCGCTGTTAGCCTCTTAGTTGCTTTTAGCAGGCAGCAGTGAAGCAATGTGGAAATGTAATTTTTATAAGAGACAAAGTGTTTTTTGAAGGATACTCAAGTTTAACATTAACTAGCATAACATTAACTTACAGCCAGCTGTTGCTGTTTAGCTGGCTTGTTGTCAGTTATCTGGAGTTGTGAAGGTCACATGTCTAATCTGCTGACACTAACACGTCAATTATACTTCTGCGTCAGATCTACGTCATAGCTTGCATCATAGCTTGCGCCATAACCGGAACCTTATTTTAACCCTAAGCTACAACCATTTATGTAAGTTTTTGAGCTAAGCATAGCCAAAAAGACAAGAAACAGGGGGAAATAGCTAACTTGGGTTTGTCCAAAGGTGGAAAACTGCCTTATTAGGACCTCTAAAGCTAATGAATATGTTATAACCTGTACTAAATGTTGAACCTAACAAATGCTTGAGTAAAAAAGAAATCTGTGTTTCTGGGTTGATTGTTATTGCTTTTACATCTTGACACAGGCCCATGCTAGCTGTTTCATCCAAGTTCAAGGTCTCCTTGTTCTAGCTGCATATTGATTTTTCAAACTCGAGCGTGGTATAAATCTCCGCCTTAGAAGAGATTACTAATATGCATATTTTCTAAAATGTCAAGCTTGTTTTCTTAATGACCTTATCATGTTTTCTCAAGGCTTTTTATGTAGGGCAAATTCTCATTAATAAAAAGCTTGCTGTCTATGGCACTTTCTTGACAGATTGCAGCCACATATGCAGGCAGATGCAGCACTGCTACGTGAGAGCACCCAAAAATATTCAACTGCGTCACTCTAAATGTCAGTGTTTGTGAAAAATGAACGCATGAGCATATCTGGAGTGATAATCTGGATACCCATTTCCCTTGTAAACAGACAGAAAGATCTCCAGTGAAGGAAAACAAAACAAAAATCGCATCATGAAGGGTTCTGTTCGACTTGAAAGATTGCAAAAAGTAAGTGTGTCTTATGTCTCAGAGACAAACCAACTGTGTTGAGTGTGTCAGTAATGGCTACTTGTTTGCACTTGGTGGCTTTACTTCTCCTCAACTATATCAGAGGCTGATAGTAAGGCGATGAAAATTCTCAGGATGCATTTTCCAAGCAAACACAGAAGGTAAAAGGGTAGAGAGAAAAGGTTTTGGACGTTGGAGTGCAGAGATGGGAAAAAGACAAGGGAGACTTGAGAATGCAATTCATTTTGAAGGACAAAGAGTTAAAGGACAGAGCAGCAACAGAGGACAGAGATGAAGAACGGACAAGAAAGAAATCAAATAAGTCGGGGCAGGCTGGCATGTCAGCGTAGCCTCTGATAAAGATGGGAAAAGGCAAAAGAGAAGAATGAAATGAAACAGGAGGAGGTTTGAGGCAAAGATGATAAAATGAGCTCGAAGTACGCACGAACAAAAATGACAGCACATAAGTGGAGGAGAGAAAAGATGACGTTACAAGCATAATGATAGCATTTTAGCAAATGAACAGCAGATACCAGTTTGATAAGAGGATAGAGGACAGTGTGTCATTTTTTTTTTTCTGAAGACAGTAGAAAACAAAAGATTATGGATATTAGCATACTAATTATATATGAAAAGTCATATTTGATCCATTTATTGTCAAACTGATCCAGAAACACAGAGAAGGGTCAAGCTCATTTTCATGTAAAATACTTAATCACATCATACACTGTTTATACACTGTACTGTCTGACCTTATGGTTTCCCTCAGAATAAAAGCTTTGTGTTCAGTTATTAATAACAAAGTTCAGATCAAATGAGTTCCCTAGAAGCTTTCAGCATTGTTAATTGTTGTTTGGAGGTATTTACTGGTCACAGGCAGCATGGAGGAAACTTGGACGCCTTTTTGAGCACTGAATTTGCATCTGCAAGCCCAAATTAATAGCTGTAAGGCGCTTTAACCAGTCATTAGCAC
>NW_024582477.1:1256686-1273898 GCF_018398535.1 Haplochromis burtoni | reverse complement strand
TGTGTGTGTGTGTGTGTGTGTGTGTGTGTGAACTGCAAACCCTTTGGCTTTGCTAAACATACTTTTATGATTTCAGTTAAGGGACAGTCCATCGGTTTAGGTAATAATGGAGCACATTTGACACCAGCCATCCAGCTGTAGTCTTGTAGTCTTGAGTGGCAGTGCTGCAAATTGAATTCAGGTGTTATAGGAGCAGAACACATCACTGGCCAGAGAAGACACAAAAGCCTCCATAAGTGGATATAACCATGTATCTGTCTTTGTCACAAATGCACACGCACACACTACACTTGCCATGTACAAACCTCTGTTTACTAAGTCATCAGCTATTTGCTCTATTCTAGCACCACCTATTGATTCTACTTCAGCTGTTCAGCACATGAAGTGCTGTAGAAGCGACACTATTGCATGGTTCATATTTCGTCAACAACCGAGCTGAAGCATAAACCTTTTCCTCTCTCATGCCCATCACTTTTCTTGGAATTTCACTGAGTTCATTCTCAAATCACATGCATGCAAATGCTCTGAGCTTTTGTTATGCTAAAACTACTGATCCAGCCACCTGGACTTATAAACAGCTTAATGGGGTGGAGATAACTGAAACAGATGACTGCAAAATTAAATTTTACAACAGCAGATCAACAACATTTGCCTGAATAAAGTTCATATCAGACTCATACAGAGAGCTGAGTGTGGAGCAACATGAAAAATGGGAAGAGCTGCAGCTGTGCAGCACATATCGTGACACTTAACTTTAATCACATCACACAACCCGTCCAGCTTTGCCAATGGTTCACCAAAGTCAACTTTAGTACCTCAAATGCCTTAATCATTTTGCACAGAGCCAGCCATGTGCTGAAAAATGAAACCCCAGCAGCATTACACACAAGTTACACTTGTGTCATTAAAAGGTTAAACCACACCCTTGGATCGACTTTGATGGGAAGTCTAAATTGTAATGGGTGACACTTCATCCCAATTATGCAGTTTCTCTGAGCATCACCTGATTAAGTAGTTAATTGCATGACAGCAAAATTGTCCACAACTTCCAACTGGTTGAAGCACGGGGTCACAGGGGCGGCAGCGGAGGAGGGAGATTCATCCTAACAGCTCTGGACTAGAATAATTTTAACTCACTCTGAGCCCTAACTGAGTGTTTGGCTGTTCACAATCAAGTCTATTGATGCTCAGATGGGGAGACAAGGTGACTGAATTGCATTTGGTTAGCATTAGGTTGATTAACATTAATAAGTACCAACAGGTGAGAGAGAAAGCACAGCTACTCGTTGTTTTCCCCTCAAAAGCAGAAAAACTGAAAAATGTGCACAGTCTCCGTGCATCCATCCGTTTACGTTTAGGTGTAAATCTTTACAAACCTGTAGCCAAAAAAAAAAGTTTAAGATCACTAAAATAAAGCACTGAATCCACAGTCCTTCCAAAGGCCATCCTTGCGTTTTCATCCTTTCATGCACAGCACCTCGCTCTTGCTTCCAGACCTTTTACTTCAGTCCCTTCAAACGGGGGCGCACAAACAAGCAAATTTGGCGCTTGCTTGCCTGCCTGTCTGTCTCCAACCACACAGACAGGACAGATAGACGGGACAGACAGGCAGCGTGCGGAATGATGAATAAAGAACTTATCTCAGTTGCTCAGAAAGAAGCCAGACACATTTCCAACCCAGCCCAATTCACTGCAGGGCACCACATATCTCAGCCTGCCTGTCTGCACGTATCTCTTCACTGCTGTCTCTCTCATTCGGGCCGTCTCTCTCTCTCTCTCTTTGACAGCCTGACACTGTGTTTGTTGCTATTCTTGTCTTCCTCTGTACTGCGCAGTGTGCGTGTGTGTGCGTGTGTGTGTCATAGTTGTATATGCTGAGAAACTCACACATCAGCTCATTGAAGCCACTCAGCATCGCCTCTAATAAAAACCCACGCTTTTTCTTCAATCACGGTTACGAAAACAGAAAGGAATCCCCAGAAGAAGACTCTCAATATAACTGCAGACATCCTCACACAGCCACTTGAGTTTCTGCGCTTTTGCTGCCACTGTTGGAAGCGTTCAGTAGCGACTTCGACTTCATTTTTGAACGGGACTTGTGGCCTGTTGGGTCCGTGAAGGAATGCCTATTTTGCCCCCTTCATGAATGTGCTAATATAATCAATATGAAGGGAAATGTTTTTGGGGTTTTTTAGTAGCGTGTAGCATTTTCACAGGAGGACAGATGAGAAGAAGGAAGCCTTGGGTGGAATTGCTTCATGAAAATATAACTCACAGTCAGCAGTCCTGTCTGAAAGTAAAAATATAGACACTGTGGTCTCCTGGTGCGGTTAATGCACCAAGTGTTTCTTATTTCCTCTTCGGATAAGTGTTACTTTTTAATGCTCGTTACAGTGTATATTCACAAGTGGGTTCATTGTGCTGCTGTGGGGAACGTACCAGATGCCTCACCATTTTGGCTCAGTTAATTTCTCTGAAGAGAAGCGGGATCCTGTATGGATACACGGCGGTGTCGCGTGAGTGTGGATGTATAAAAGTGCGTGTCTGACGTAAAAAAATCCGTCTGCAAAACACTTCGTCACATATATCTGGCTGCAAATAGGAAGACACGTCGGGAGGAGCTGCCTTATGTACGCAGTTTGTAGTTAAGCAATGAAAATCCATTTACATATTTCCAATGAGTCACCAGAGAGCGTACAATCTGAAGAAGTTTGTTGTGGCATATTAATTTAGGATTTAAGCTGGGGAAGCCCAGGCTTTTCTTCATGGGAAATGCATGAAATCCTTACAAGAGGCTATCATAGCTGATAAAGACTCTTTTCTCTCTTTTATTGAATTTTTCAACCGTTTAATAGAGAAAGGAGCAAGTGCGCAAAACATTTTGCAATATTTTTTATTTATTCACTCATTAAAATTATTCTCATCTAATCTTTTTATTTATTTATTTATTACTACTATTATTATTATTAAGATGTAAACATTTCCCCCACAGCCAATATGCTAAAAATGCATTTATAACATTAACCTTAGGAGCACGCAATGCAAATCCAGTTCATATGACATAAACCGCCAAGCAAAGATTCCTCATCAGTACAATTAAAATGGGGCTTAAATTAGTCCCCAAACCCCGCGGGTAAACTGAGTGACTAAACCCAAGCACCATCCTCTATTATCCTCACCAACCTTTGCGCTTTTTTTGGAGAACAAGTTGAGAAAAACAAAAAAGTTATAGAAGAAAAAAATCTGTCCGTGACTTACCTCACTTCAACTGACTTGAGGCTGCAGCCCGAGTGACACAATAAGATGCTGAGGAGAATCACAAACGTCTTTCTCAGAGAAGTCCTTCCACCGAGAATGACTCCCAGCTTTTTGCGCTCCTATTTAACGCAGCGCCAATAAAAACTTTTTTTTTCAGATCCACGGATATAAAAGCCATTATAAAATCAATCAAATGCTTCTACAGCTTTCCCCACATGTCTACCTTTTAATTATGAGAAGAATTAATGATCTGCGGTGCGCGCGGGAGAGGAGTGTGGAGCAGGACGCCGGTCTGATGCGGTGACAGTTGACTGCCCGGTAATCCAAGTGCGTCTAACAGCCTCCCGCTTACGCGGACGAGCGTGTGGTGGGAGCTCCTCCTCGCCTGCTTACCTCCGTCTCTGCGTTAAAGACACAGGAGAAGCCTCTGCACAGCGTGTGTGCGCCGGGCTCGGACACTCCTCTGGACACTCAAATCGAAAGAAACAGACACTATGAAGAAAAATGATGGCGATATGCCAGAACGCGTCCAGTCTGTGGCAGTTGCAGTTGAAACGCCTTGTTGGAGTTATAGCATTTTCTCTGCTCCCCCTTTTAACTCTGTAATCTAACCTCATAAAGACAGTATTGAGCTGTCAATATACTTTTTTCTGTCACAAATCTCTTATAATAGGTACTCGTGGCATGATATGTGACCAACCATCATGCCATTTGTGACAGATCGTGTAATATACAATGAAGGGGGATACATCGTTTCATATATCTACTTAGGAGCCCTTCCAGACACGTCATCGGGAATACATTCATGCTTTAAATTTCGATTTTGTCTCATTTACATCCTTTTTTAAACTAAAATGTGTAATTCTTTTTTTATACATGCTATTCATTATGTTAAGCTTTGCTGCTGATTTCACCGGAAAATCTATTAAAAGGGTACATTAGGGGCACTGGACCATAGAGGTATCTTTTTACAGACAGATATGAATAAAAAAACAAGACAACCCAAAACTTTTTTATGTTTCCAATGTGCAGTAAGTCACACAATCAAAAAAGTAGCATTTGTCACTGATGCGAACAGGTGGGGAAAGGTTATTTACGTCAACACAACCAATTCAGTTCAATTCAGTTCACTTTAATTGGATTTATATAGCGCCAAATCCAGGCAACAGTCAACTCAGGGCGCTTTGTATTGTAAGGTAAAGATCCTACAATAGGGACAAAAGGATAAATCGTGCCTGTGTGCCTGCCGAGGTTGCGTGGATGATAAGAAAAGTCGATCTAGAGATGGATATTGAAAGTAGTGCAGAATACCAAGAAGCATTATAGCATCATTTATTTATTACCTGGTTCCTGAAACATAATAAGTTTCACTTTAAATAGATACCAAGGGCAAAATTGGTGCATATAGATTCACCAGAAAGCAGGAAACTAAGTGTTTGGTGATTCCTGTAGGACTACCAGACCTCCCCCAATGTTCAAACAAAACCCAAGCCCACGCTCTGCACGCATCTCTTTACTACACGCACAATAGTACAGCAGTAATGAGAATACTACATTAGAGCAAGAGAGAGAGTAAAGACTAGTAAAGTATTAAAGAGACTGAATAGGTGACCTCTAAAAAAGGATCTTTGTTGTTCACTCAGACTTGGAATCTGTGGTGAACCCTTCAAAATAATGTCATCACAATCCAGGCAGGATGGAAACGCCACCACACAACTTACTGTTAACAGTGTGATCATCTTTAATGACAGAGAAGGCTTCCATTCTGCAGTCACCGAGATCACGGTAATAACAATCAGCATGGGAATTAGAATACACTCTTCACGTCAAGCTGATTTTCCCCAGGACGGCTGATGAGTTATTGGTGGATTGAGTCCATTATCCGACTGCCATGTATGTATTCTATTTATCCCGTCTGTTATTCATCAGGGTTTTTTTTGTTTTGTTGTATTTTTAAAGGAATATATCTGAGGCAAATTAAAAAAAGAAAATTCAAATCACTGTGAGCATAAAGTACTCACCTAGCAAATGATTTCCCTATTTAAGACACAGTGTTTGGTGTTTGGTAGCCTGGCTTGGCTTTTAAATCACCACCGGTGTATAAAGCAGAGAAACACCTGTGGAACCAGCATAACGAAAGTGCTTGAAAAAACCAGTGTCTTCTCATTTTCGTTTTGTTGAACCACAACTTTCTCCTTGCACTTAATTACAAGCACAAACAGATGTTTGCGTGCAATTGCTGTCATCGCAGATTTGACATTCATCTCTCTTCATCTCGCCAACATGCACACAGACAACCGCAAACAGTAAACGGTGATGAACATGCAGCTGCATATTTATAACACATTACGACAGTGTCAGACATGATCAGCCTGTCATCGCTAAAGCCATGCAATCTGCAAGTGAGCGGCGCTGCCTTCAAACCAGCAGTAATGGCAGAACATCCACTCGGGAGAAAGAGAGGAGTGGACAAACACAATCTACTTGGGAATGTTTGTAATCCTCCAACGCTGGAAAAAAAAACACGTTGCATTGTCAGCTACATTTTTACATGCACATATGCACACCTGCATACATCAGATTAACTTTAAATCATCCTAAATGGGGAAAAAAACACAAAGGAAAATCTCTAAATAGAAAAAGAAAGAAGGCTATTGTTTTTTTCTTCATCTCTCTATTTCAAATGACTGTCTCCTCTGGCCACCCCTAGATAAATGTCATTCCATATGTACAACGCCATAGTTATACAAGAAATCCCTCCTGGCAGAATACCCTCGTTCCCTGGTAGCATTTGAAGTCGTGCTGGCTGATGGTGCTGCGGCTAGAGGACACTTCCATGAAAAAGCAAGCCCTCTTCAGAGAATCCCTCATTATGGTCAGCTGTGGTGATGATGGACGCTGGAGGACGGATGATGAAAACGAAGCTGGAGTGAAGCCCGTTTCATGGAATCCACTGTGATGTAAACCTAGAGGATAATGGTGCCACACCAAAGAACATACAAGTTTGGACGCCAGTGTTGGCGACATCTGTGTGCTGCATTTAACGTGACGCCACCGCATCCCATCCCACCATGAACAAATGCAATAATTTTTTGTCTTCGACGCATTGGAAACTGAATGTTCATCAGCGTTGCAAGTTAAAGACTGCAAGGAATAATTACACACAATAAAAGAAAAGTAGATGCGTGTGTTAGAGTCCCTTTCTTTCATATACAGTTAAGTGTAAAGGACAGTACACGCCACGATTCAATCGTTTTTAGAACCTACTTTAGCAGCAATAACATAAAGTGATTCTTTTCTGTAGGATTTCATCAGTCTCACATCATTGTGGAGGAAATCTGTCCCGCTTGTCTTTACAGTGTTGCTTGATTTATGCACAGCTATCTTAAGGTCTTGCCTCAGCATTTCAGTTGGGTTGAGGTCTGGACTTTGATTGGGCCATTTTTTTTCAGTTGTTTTGCTGCTGTGCTTGGGATCATTGTCCTGTTGCATGACCCAGTTTCAAACAAACTTTAGTTGTCACGCAGATGGCCTCACACTGAATTTAGTGGGATCTTGACTCCCGGGAAGACTGTAGTGCTTGTGCTTTTACAGAGGGGCTCACTTATTGATGATCATGTAATCAACTGGATTGATTAGTGGCACCTGGCAAGGGTAAGGGTGTACTTAGTTTTTCACTGGAATTAATAAAGAAATAAAGGCAACTTTCAGGTACTGCAGGTAGCTCTGCATATTCCTGATATGGCTGATTTGTATACCAGATGCCCTTTGTGACCGCCCTATGTACAGGACTACACTATGGAGACACTTTATTAAATCTATAAATATGTTGGTTTTAATCCAGCTTCCAGCTAGCTGTGAATCACAAAATAAAATATCAATAAAATTATACACTACCAAAGCCTCTTCAAGGGTTGTTTCTTGATGACATAATGACTTTTGTGTCTATCTGTGCTTAAACCTAAGATGACCCTGAATAAATACAGTCATTATTTGTTTTTACATAAGATTTTAATCAAATCAATATTCCTATGTGACAGTCCAGGTTCACACTAAAGAAGCTTGTCTGCTGTGAGAGCAGGATACTGTTTTCTGCACACTAAATTCCCAGCACCAAACAGTAAGCAGCATTCTTGTGAGCATACTTGGGCACTAAGCAACTAAAAGCAAAATATATCACTCATCCACCTGACATTGCTGGCAAAAAGCTAAAACATTAAGACAACGGATATCAGACTTCCATTCATGATGTGTTCTCTTTTTTAAAGCTTCATTTAATTTAATGTATTCATTTGATCTACCAAATTCACATAGTGGTTTCGGATGTTTAGAGGTTGAGCATTTTTTCCTGCATCTGAATGGTTTTATGCAGGTGTTACTTGGTGCACGTAGGGTGACAAATATCTCAACATTCACATCAATGTGTGAGTACTGCATTAAGTAGAAAAATCCTGCACCTATCCCTCAGTACCACCTTTGCCACAGGTTCAGCATCAAGGACAGACTTTCATTCGCTGTGCTCTCCCCATAGGCTGCGCAATGATGTCTTTTCCCTGAGTGCTAACTATACTTTCAGAATGTAATCATTGTATTTAAATCACAAAACTAGCTGGTGAGACCCGGCGCAACCTTTTTTTTTTTTTTTTTTTTTTACAGTTTACTTCATAAGACTACTCGAGTTACACTACTCATCTTTTGAGAAAAGCACCATTTTTTGTGCACTAATAATATATTTTCATTACCAAGGACAAGGCTTTAATATTCATCTTAATGCAAGAAGTCAGAGTTTTAGAGTTACCTTTATGGCAATAAGATAGAGAAATAAGATGCCTGCAATCTGGTCTTTAAGCCTGACATCATTAGCCATTTCCGGGTCCAAACTCTGCTTCAGGTCTCAAAGTCAAACGAACACTGCGGCATCACTGAGAGTTAAAAACTCTCTAAATTCTTTCATCTTTAATAAAATGATCAGTGTGACTGTTCTACCAGGTGTAACAATTAAGTTTGACATCCAGGCATCCATGATGGTTTACCGGAGTTAGAAGTTAGCAGGGAGTTAGCTCGCTAGTTTCCACCTAAACATAACATACCATTTACAAAACCATTTCTGAAAGAAAAAATGTACAGCTCTGCTATCACTGCTATTTATCACATAAATGAAGACAGAAAACTAAACAACAGTGACTTTTGTAGGGTTACTGAAGTCGCACTAGCTGGTATATAATGATTTGCTATGTGCTCACTAGCGACACAGCTATGTTAGCATAATATAAATGTAGTGAAGCTGGAGGATGAACACTGATTTTTTTCCACTCGATAAAAGTTAATGCAAGGGTTCCCAATGTTTAGGGACAAATGCAATCGCATGGCAGGTAAACTAAATGGTAAACTTACCAGCATGGGCTGGGCTGTTGTTAAAAACTGAGCTTTTGGTAATAAAAACCAAGGGAGGCAACATTGATGACTGACTTTTTTTAGGGGCTTGTTCAGGTTAAATAGAACAAGATACAAAGCATTAACAGATACACAACAACCTTAATAAACGCAGAGTTTGGACCCGGAAGCAGGGTTCATATGTCATCACTTAAAGACCAGATTCTAACTGTTACTATTTGCAGGGAAATGCCCCATGTTACAATCTTGTATTCTAGCTAGCAGGGCCTATATTAGCATGGGTTGTTTATGTATAGTTTTAACAGATAGTCTAGGGGGTAAAGCTGATATAACTTCAAAATTCACAGTCATCTAAACTTTAGATTGCAGAAGAAAATAGTCAACATCCAAAAAGTGACTTCTTTATGTCGAAATCAGTTTTGTCCTCGTTACTCTGCACTTCTTCCACAGTCACAGAGTGAATCCTAATGAGTGTGTGCAGAATAACTGCTATCACTTTAGCTTGTTTTTGTTATGAGGAACCGAATGTGTTGCTATTATCGCCGGTCTCCCCCTACTCACTGTATATAGGAGTCCACTCACTTGTTCTCTTCATCAGCTCATCCAGTCCATTTCAGCTGCTGCTTCCCAACCTTGCCATCTGCCTTATTTGTTATGTGTTTGCCATCTACAGCTAGCTTCTATTTAGCTTTTCACATGTATACCAGTTTGCTTCTTCTTATTGCCACGGTCTTACTGAACCTCTACTTACCTCAGCATCCTTCTTTTCGGCCCACACCTGAGTTACCAGATCTCTCACAAATGTCTGTTTGACTCAGCATTTGGGTAGTTGTGTGTGTGTGTGTGTGCGTGTGTGTGTGTGTGTGTTTTGTGTGTTGTGTATGTGCTTTTAATATTTCAAATTTCACGGTTTTACCAAGGTACACGAGCAGAACAGAAGCATCATTAATGCTTTTAGTAATGCTTTTGCTTTTTCTGTTGTGAAAAGTCAAAATGTGTGCTGTGAAAAATTCACAACACTAACACGCTGCATTTAGTGATGAACTAGTGGGAGATAATAACATAAATCTGTACTACAATTTTATAAGCTAGTTTATTTTGATACCATCCAAATAGTTTTACTTCCCAGTGTTCATAATTATTGATTGATGACTCTGCTCTTTAGCCTGCACTTTTTCTATGAATATGTCATAATTGCATCCATTTTTTCAGATCTTCACTTCACAGCTTATTTGTAGTTTTGCAGCTTTCACAGCGTGCTGAGCATCACAAACACACACACACACACACACACACACACACACACAATATATATCTATATTATATATATAATATATCAAATATTATATATTATATATATATATATTATATATATATAAAGCAAAAATATCAATCAGGGAGCGCAATTCAGCTGTCGCATGTGTTGAGTCGGCTTGTCTTCAGAGAACTGCTGAACACTGCCTTAATATAAAGTCTTGACCTCCAGGGAACTGATAATTGAAACACAAAGGAAAAGGGGGAAAAGAAAGCTCCTTCACAGTTGAATCGTTAATTTTTATTTATTCGATTTTAATACTTCATCCTCTCTATTTGTTCGTTATGCTCAAATCATTTTTAATCTTTCTTAATAAAAAAGGAGTGTGGCACATTTGCAGGTAGGTGGAAGAAAATGATTTATTCACAGCTGTGAGTCATCTGCTGCAAAAGAGATGCAATTCTCAAACAACAAGAGGAAGATGTTACTGCAAGGACCTGTGGATGGTGGGCATGCTTAAAGTCTATTAAACAATGATTAACTCTTACAGTTACTACTAAAACTAAAATCTGTCATGGAAACTGTAGAAGTTAATATTCACCTCAAAAACTAATTACCGCACCACTACCCAAGCCACAGCACGATGAACAGGAGTAGTGAGGTGTGCAGATCACTGCACACACAGCTCTTTTCCGTCTATTTCTGTTGGCATTTTCTCTGGGAATTGATTCAGAATTTGTACCTCAAAATCTTCCAAAACATGTCAGAAGCACAAGGAGTTGCCTGACTTGTTTAATTGTACAACAGATACATGTGTTTGGAAGCCAGATGGACCTTGAAGAACAGTCCAGATTCTCCTCAACAGACACATCAATCTTCAGTATGTGAGGGGAGAGGGACAGAGACGTCTCACTTTATGCAGCAGACGGTGATGAATGCCGGGGAAACTCTGATGACATGTCGGGAGACAGAGGGCAGCTGGCATGTTTGGTCTACGCTTGAAACAGACCAACTCTGTGATGTGACAGCAAAAGAAATGGCGACTCTTAAAATAGAAAACGCGTGTGACGTACATTACTCCTGTAGTCACGGTTCTAAACATAATAACACACTTGCGCTACTGGAAGTTAGGGCTCCTCAACAAAGGCTTTGAGGATATTTCCAAGAGGTCATGAGGTAAGTCAGAAAAGGACAACGCAAAACTAATACAAATTTAGACTTGTTGCAACTCTTTGCAGCAATCTTATCAAGGTGACTTCAACTTTAAATGGTTGTGACAGATGACTTCCTGTTAAAAGGAGTTTTTCCTTCCCACTGTCACCAAGGGCATGCTAATAAGGCTGTCGTTGAACTTTTGGGGTTTTCTTTGTATCATTGGAGGGTTTTTTCCTAACAATATAAAGCACCTTGAGGTGAATGTTGGTGTGATTTGCTCGTAAATAAATAAATGTGAACAGATTTAAGTTGATATATGCTAATTGTGATGTGATACTGTTTCCCTATTGAAGGCCCACATCACAAAGGCTAACTACTTAAGTTACGGAAAAAGGAAAAATAACATCCACTGATGCCTTTTTCTATTCAGTATCAAGAGCTGTGCTCACATCCTGTTATGTTAGCTCGGGAGTTCGCATGAGCAACAACAAAGTTAGCGATCAATCCACAGAGAAGGCTGTTTTGTTTGTTGATAATATCACAAATAGCTATAATGGATTACCTCTTCGGGGTTTGGGAACACTTGCACGGTGGACAAGATTAATCAGCTTAGGACAGTGTTCCCATTTTGAGAGGCCGTGCTTGTCAAATTACATTGCTTCACCATCCACCAGTGTCAGACTTCCTAGAACACAAAATGATTTGGTTTGGTGCCCAAAAAGAAATTTATAAAACATTTATAAACCATAAAGCTTCCCCCCACCCCGAGAAACTTGATGCACTTACAGAAACAGGCTCTAAATGAATAAATGCTGCTGAGTCAACACTCTAAGATGCTTGGCACGGGTTCCTCCAATATACGGATAGCTACTGTTGTACCTAAAGTTTAAAGCTTAGATTAAAGCACCAAGATATACCCAGTGGCTTTCACATTGTTCGTTAAATATTGATTTGCTCATTTAGTAGAAGTAAATAGAGTAATATAGTAGTATTAAGTATATTTATACTAAGTGTTTGGTTCTTCTTAGATTTGTGAATCAGCCACCAGGTGGCGTCTGAGAAGCTTCTCCCCTTGGCGTTCACCTACACCTCCAGTACACTCAGGCATCTTGGCACAGAGCAACATTGCTGTTTGACACATGGTGAAAAGAAGCCTTCTATATTGAATTGATGCACTTTTAAATGATGATCATGTTTCAATGTAAGTATTCATTAATCACTATTGAGAATGAGGAGCAAAATTACTTACACTATCTAATGTACTGCAGCTAATGAAATAACCGAGCATGATCAATTCATCTCAGTTCACCTGAACTGCACAAAATCAGCAATCAGTGTGATACTGACACTTGCTAATAGTCGTAGACTGAGCTTTGTTGTGATTTAAAGTTCATAACTGAGTCCATTTTTCTTCTTGTTTTGCCGTTTCAAAGATTTGTCACATCATTTGTTGATGATGGCACCACAGAAGAATATGCTGCTGCAAGGTGCAATTATGATTTAACAGTCAGAAGGTAAACATGTTTCCATATATATATATATAGGCCTCATACAAATGCCTTTAATATATGTATATAGCCCCTTAGGATCAAATTTTCTGTCTTTCCTGAAATTTTGTATCCATAAATTTTTATCCTAAAGAGCAGGAAGTTGAAATATTATCAACAGCAATTCCCCCACCGGTTTCATAATGATCAGCAGTGATGATTCAGTGTGGCTTTTTAACGGCTGCATACTGTTAGGATGACTGCTCCCTTGCATACTTTCAATAGATGATTTAGCTTTGGTACTCAAAGCAATATCCCGAGCCAAATGCATTCCCTTTTATTACTATTTATATTTGAGCCAGATGGATGAGTAGTTTCCATTTATATCTTCAATAAATATTTATTGTCTGAAGAATCACACAGCACTTTCTTATTGTATTACAAGAGATGGAGCAGAGCACAGATTTAAGGCAGTCAGGATGTTCATACTAACAGCCTGCTTTCCTTAATGACATTATCGACCATTGTGATTTATCTTCACGATAAAGAGAGTATATTATCTGAAAAACTACTGACCAAAACACAATTGTTAAAACTATTTTTTAATAACTGAGGTTGGGAGGAAAATATACATGTGCATTCATTTTCCTGCATGGATGCTTTCTGCTATGGGGCGTGTTATTGTGTGTATTCCACTATAATTACATTATAATTGCTAAAACATTTGCAGACAATATTTCTGAACGCTTATGACTCATGTGTTGTAAACCTGCAGCTTGCTCTCCTCTAAATATGCAGTGCTGTTCTAATGAACCTGCCACAGCAGTGTTTCCCTGCCCCATGATTGCTTCCTTCCCGATTCAAGGCTGCGCTGAAACGAATGAGATAGGCTCGAGCGCCTTGAAAAGTATTACCAGATAAGGAGGGAAGACAGCAACATTAGTAAGGAACGGAAGAGCAGCCTGGAGATAAAGTGCAAGTGACTGAGGGAAAGTGAAGAAACCAGCCAAGTTTTTAGGGTAAAAGCAGACACTCTGTGGGTTTATGTGCATGGTAATGGTTGAAGAAGACGAAATCCGCATAATTTTAGTTTTTACTTTTATGAAAATACCGCACAGTACAGTAATTTGCTTAACACAGTGTTATCAAAATACAGAAAAGGCAGAATTCCTGAACAAATTCAGGATATTTCATGTAAAAAAGTGTAACTGAACAAAAGAAAAGCATACATTACATTCATACGGTATTAAAATACATAATCAGGAATGTTGGACATGAATCAACAGCATCAGCAGCAGCAATCCATCCTCTTGAACTTTACTGACAGCATACAGTCAATAAAAAATTCAGAAAAATGCTCTAATGACATTACAAATGTGGTCAAAATATGTCACACAAGGGCATAGGCAGCCTGGTCGATATTTCAGCATAAACAAACACACATTAGCTTCCATGTGGAAATTCTCCAAGAGCGAATTCCTTAGTACAAGTGTCAAACATTTACGCCTGCAAGGAAGTGATGGGTTTTCTATTTTTTCTCATTCGCAGAATTTTTCCTTGGCCTGGATGCTTTTTCCATCCTGGAACAAAAACAAAAAGCAAAAAAAAAAAAGGATAACAGCTGATTAGCATAACATATAATACTAACAATTGTGCACTTTTTAGTCTCACAATTAACCAAACTGGCTTTCTAGGAACAGATTTTGCTTGGTTTCCTCCAGATCATAGCACAGCGATTGGCAGCAGTGGATGAATGCTTTGGAAAGCGTCATCCAGCCTGAGTCAAACCAGTAGTTTTAATTTTTCAAGATACCAAGCATTTTTATGCCTGACAATAAATCAACTGAGCATAATTTGGTCTCTTTCCAATTCCCCCCAGACTTTCTGAATTTTCTCCTATTTCCATCCACTAAGTGGGTCTGAGTGGCAATTCGAATGCTGCCATTATTGAATTAAGCAGTCAGAAAATTCTCCTGAAATTATCATCTTCAGATAAAGATTTCACAATGAGCTGTGAAACATACGCCCATGCACCCTTCCCGCCCGGCTCAGGTTTGCACACCTTTTGCGCACACGTCCATGCAGGCTTGCCGCGAGACAAAGTTGTTGTTGCTCCCACCGCAGCCTGAGTAGACAAACTCCTCACACGTCTTGGTGGCTGTGTTATAGTAATAGCGAGGTATGGTGGCTGAACACTTCCCTTTGTCCAGAGGATCTCGGCAGAGCACGGGGATTGCTGTAACACAAGGAACACAACACAAGGAAGAGCTCGCCAGTTATTGTTTAATCATTTCCTTGTGAATGCAATGACTTTGTCTATTGTGTATCCTCACAGGGATGACTCAGGGGGGTAATCTGCTCACCTTTTTTTGGACTGCAGTACTCCATGCAAGAGGCTAGATTAAGGAAGCGGTTTGAATTCCCCTGGCAGCCACCGTAATTAAATGGCTCACACTGCATGGTGGTCATGTTGAAGAAGTAGCGGGAGATGAGACCCCGGCAGGGTCCCTCTTCTTTAGGAAATCTGCAGATTGGGGGAACCTCTGTGGAGAAGAATGGGAAAAAAATCAACATTTAACAGTGAGATCTGGTGAAACAACACTAATTAATTCATATGAACAGGTTAACAACCAGAGAGGCACTGGCTAGTTTCCTAAAAATGAAATAAAATGGACATGCCTAAGGTCACCATCACTGATGTATCTGTCGAATGTCAGTTGATACTGAAAGAAAATGTAATTTATCTGTGTCAATGCCCAATACTTATGTGTTGTGGGCTGGCTAAATGTTCAAAGATGGTGTAAAGAAGAGCTGAAAAATTTTAGAATCACATAAATAATTTCGTGTTTAATGACAATATTTTTTCTCCTGGAAGAGAAGGCAGGCTTAGTAGGAAAATCAAAAGCTAAAGATCAGCTAAATTGTTACTTAAAACATGCGTACTGGCCCAGAATTTCATCCCTAATGATCCATGTATCATATCGATACAGGAATACCATGTATATAGATATGTATATAGGTATATAGATATGTAAGTAAATAAATTCAAATAATCTGAACAAGTATAGGCTCACTTCATTCATCCCCATTCTGAGATAATGTTAGTTGACTTTAACGTTACAAACCTGCATTAAATCAGCTCAACTGGAAACCCATCCAGCACACATTTTGGCTGGTTTGTAGGGAATTAAATACTTACTTCACTCAGTGACATGCAAATCAGTTTATACCTTTTGTGTAATGTGTTATTTCTGGAGTTTTGATTGATATTCTGTCTCACTCTCCGTTGAAATGAACAGAGTCTGTTCATTTCTTTCTAAGCAAACTTGACATACTTTACTAACATTATTTCTCCCACTGTAATTCCCAATTTGACCTCATTCAATGACAAACTGATATATTACACTGACTTTGGCTTTATCCTTTAGGTTTTAGAAGTAAAAAAAAAGTGAAGTGAGATAACTTTATCTTATTGGACAAAACTGATTTTGACAAAGTTTCATTTTGAGGACATAGATGGCTGTTGGAAATGTAAGTAAACAGCAATATATGTTAATGCAATACTCAGCATATGACAATATCGTAAAAATCGCAAAAATATCACATGTTTAGGGAAGTATTGTGATAATATTATGTCACGTGTTGTCTGACTCCCACCTCTAATAACTCACGGGTCAGGCTACTTACTGGGAATTTTGTAGCATGTCTTGTGGCACTCCTGAAAACTCTTGAAGTTATTGTCATTCCCTTGGCAGCCTCCATATTCGAAATCCTCGCACCTCTGGGTGATGGTGTTGTAGTAATACCGCTGGATATTGCCTCTGCAAGGTCCCTCGTCCACTTGAAGAAGGCACACGCCTGAAAAGCACCAAGCAGATTTTTATTGAAATACCCGAGGACCGTTGCAAGGACACGGAAAAGAAAGTTTAAGCAGTGCTTAACAACACGCGCCAAACTGGATCTGTACGCCCGAGGTCATGTGATAACCAACAAGCTCAGAACTGCTGTTTTAAAAAAGTTGATGAAAACATTGAAGAAGCGCGAAGAAGTAATTAAAAAACAAAACATGATGTGGAGTTACCTTTAGGTGGCAGCGCCAAAACGCAGTAAAACGAGGAAATTATTGTAAACAGAGCAAATGCGCAAAGCTCCATTGTGCAAAGTTTTGGTCGAGATCCAGACTTTTCCGCTCTGTCTACCATCCCCACTCAGACCTTGTTTTATAGCACAGTCGGGAAGAGGGACGGGCATGTACTGAGTCAGCGCGCCAAAGAAAAGAAATTATTGCAGTTGATTAATGACGTCAAATTCTGAATTACTTGGAGGAGCGCTAAATCATGTGACTAAGTCTTAATAAAATATGAGGAGGAACTTGCTCTGCTTGAGAGAGTCAGATATTTTCACTGCCACAGGCCACTGGTTCTAGTGATGATGATGATGATGATGATGGGAATGTGCACCAATCCAGTAACACACACAGCATCCTTGTAAAATTTCCACAGAGCCAATATTGCGTTGTATCTAGGGACACACACGCTTGTGAAACATTAACACATCTTTCTTGTCTGAGCCACACAGGCAAGTCCCCACCAGAATACCCGTCTGACCGGATCCGAATCCACACACACACACACACACACACACACACACACACACACACACA
>NW_024582477.1:1160299-1256666 GCF_018398535.1 Haplochromis burtoni | reverse complement strand
CACACACACACACACACACACACACACACACACACACACACACACGTACTTCCACTCAGAGTCACATTAATAGTACTGTGGCTCATGTTATTTCATGATAAAAGCGCTTCTTTCCACGATGTCCTACCATGAGAAATCAGCCTTATCTGCAAGTTAAGTTAAAACTCACATTAACATTTGTATTGGTTTAACACAGCAGCTTAATTCCATCCCACTGCTTTGGTTTTACCTTTATGAAGGATATTAACTGGAAAACTGCCGTGCATTCACGTTTAGAAGAACGACGTGTCTCCACCTTGACAGGTGGAGGCTAAACACAGATTAGCCGTCTTATCAAAATTAACCTGATAAATGAAGCGCCACCCCTTAACCCATATCCAAATGAGCCTGCAAGAAATCTCAGAGTTAAAATAGAACAAAAGTTACAAATTGAATCTATAAAAGACAAAAAGATACATCACCATGTTTTGTTTTGTTTTTTACATCAAGGGAGCTCAAATGGACACCTGTGTGAGTTGCCCACCCCTTCCTTTGTGTACTTGAGCTGCTGGTATGATCATTCAGTGGGGCCTTGTTTTAATCAGATTAGGGGATTAGAATTGTTTATGCTGATTACTTTATAACCCAGATTGAGAGAGAGGAGAGGGATTCTTCAGCAGGATTTCAGGGGTGAAGGACTGCTTCCTGTAAGCGTTCGTAAGTGCATTCATATCCCTTCTGCTAAGTCTTACGAATTGTGAACATTTTATTTAAGATGATTTATTTATCATGTGGAAGTAAGCATTAACAAAAAGGTTAAATGTTTCCTTTTTTTTGACAGAAAATGCCGGTCATAAATGTGGAGGATCTGACAGATAAGGACAAGGCTGTGATGGAAGTAAACCAGCTTAAACTTGAAGTCAAACTCGAGAGGTGGTTGGTAAGTTCTCCACAGTGTGGTGATTTGTGTGCTCAGTATGCATTTTTGATTATATCCAAAAGTAAATATCAGACAGCTTCAATTTATTTAGTCAAACTAATTACACCACAAAGGCTATTCAAAACTGAAATACGCTTTCTGTCTGCTGCTTTCAGACATCTAAATGCTGTGAGGAAATCAAGGACTATATTCAGGCTCTAGTGGAGGAGGACACCCTCGTCAAAGGCATATCAGAGGAGAAGAACCCCTTCAAGGAGAAAGGTGGCTGTGTCATCTGCTAGACTGGACCTAAGGAGCTTTTCATATCTCAGATTAGTACCCAAGGACGTTCACCCAGCCCTTGTAAAATGGATTTGCAGACTGAGATGACTAGAAGGACACAATAAAGAAAACATTTATGATTTCCCAAGTAAAACAATTCTTCATCTTGGGGCCAGATTTGTAGCCTTCTAATTCTTTTTTTTTTAATTTTTCTTTTGTTTTGTTTTGGGAAAGATGCACTAATTAAAAGTTGTATTTGGCAAGTGTTACATAATGCTTCTCTCTCATGTGGTGTATATAGTCTGAGTGCATGGGCCCATATGTTGTTTCATTCACAGAAGCAACTGTCATTAAATGTGCACATTTATAATTCAGCCTGTCTCTGTGATTCACTGAAGGGTTGTAGAGAAAGTAGAGAAACAGATAAATCTTCATAACTTCATTTGCATACATACAGAGGTTTTTTTTTTCTCTCCAAGTCTTTATGTGATCATTGCTATTTTGTTCCAATAATGATGGTGAACATCAAATTTGAGATTTTATTCCTTAAAGTACGACGGGTTTGCGAGTCTTCTCCTTATTTTATTTATTTTTTTGCTCATTTCATTGTAGATTGAATTTATTTTAAATCTTCTTTCTGTAGTTTCAGGGAGACTCCAAAAAGTTTTAAGGCTTTATTAATACAAGTACTTGAACTGAACACAGCAGACTAGATGCAGCACTGATAGAAAAAGAAAATGTTGTGTCTATCTAAAACCAATCCTGTGGAAAATAGGACTTTCTCCAAAGCCGCTTTCAATTTGCAGATTATTTCTGCTATAAAGCCCTCCAGGATATAAAATGAGTATCATAATATGTTTCATTTCTTTCCTATTCTGCAACATGCTTTAACACGCTTTCTGTCAGACAGCATAATTATTAGTAAAATTAATCCATAATGAAAATAAAAATCAATTGCATTTGAGCTCAAAATACTTAAAAAAAAAAAACCCACAGCCAAAAGCGATAGTAAATCTTGCTATTACATTGATGATAGTAACAATGTAACAACGTTAGATAACTTACATGGCTACTTTCAATGCTTGCTGGTGATAGAGTAATTATTTACACACCAGGGTACCCAATTTACGATATATTTTATGACAAAATTTCCCCCCAATAATGGTGGGAAGTTAAGCTCTGCTAATATTTTACTTTCCCACTGGGTTAATATTTGACCCAGTGAGAACTTCCTACCAGCGCATGCGCACACACGTACATATTGTTGTCAACAGAGATGGCGCTGCGCGAAGGAGCCCTGCGTTTAAACGTGCTGGTCAGAAGCCGTCATTTTTACAAGTTAACTTCACTGGGTGTTGGTGCCCGCTCGTTGACTGAGAAAGTGTCATCTAAACAAGTAAAGTCCAGTGCCCCAGAGACTGCGGCCGACCACTTAATCTACACACAAGAGCACTTTGCATTAAAGGAGTCCCTCAGAAAGGTATGCAGGACTGCTAACACCAGGAAGTTTTGAGACAACAACGAAAACACAGCATGTTTTTAGCGAAGAGACAGTTGCAACAGCAGTGTTATTCTCCCTAACATGACCCTAAAATCAGCGCGGGGGGCAGTAAAGTAAAAGTAGGTGAGAGGTCAGTGCTAGCTTGCTCCTCCGCTAAGCTGCGTTGACGTCTCCTGTCTGCTCTTCATGCCCACACAAAGGAATCAGGCGCCAGTGTTTAGGTCCAGCTTTTTAGTGCTTGTTACCGCTACATTTGAAAAGTAGTGTTATTTTATGTGTCCGCAAATAATGCATGTTTTGAAGGACAGAAGAAGAACAAGGCTGAACGCCAGGCTGGCTAAGGCTACTCTGTTTACAGTCACGAACACAGCCGCCGGGGTTGTGTCAAAAGGTGATTTCCGGTGTTTCCATGTGTTTTTTTTAATGTCTAATATCTTTGCTCATGTTGGTAAATAGGTTGTAGTTAACAGGAACTACTAATAGGTTATATGTGTTATAAAGAAATAACTGTTTTTGCAATAATCCACGTTCTTTTGCAAGAGACCGCGTTAATGTACCTACTTAGTGTTCTAGTGCAACCAATACAGTCCTTTTTGGCCACTTGAAATATCTTTATAGAAATGTTATGTTGTACTTTTTGCAATTTCTGCTGCCCTCTTGGTCAATCTCTCTTGAAAAAAACATTTTTAATCTCAATGAGTGCTTTTACCTGGATAAGCAAAGGATATATGAAAGTCTCTTTGCTAAAAAAAATGATTGCAGCTTCTACCTTGTGACCAGAAGTTGTTCATTGTTGCACAAATTGACTTGATATCATTCACAAACGATATGTTTGACAAATTATAGGCCAACAACTCATTTTCCATAGTTTAAATACTTGCAGAAGACTTTTGGCATATACAGTAAATTACTTTTTGGCACAACACCAGCTTGTATGGATTCATGACCTACCGTGCACTCCCACATCCTGCTAATTAATGTCAGCCCTGCTCTCGCCAACATGCACAGCATGTTTATATGTGTCCGTTCAGATTTGTTATATTCAAGGAGCTATTTAAGGAAACGGAAGGTTTTGATGTGCATGTTTATTTGTTAAATGAATAATCAGAAGCTGTGGTGTGGCGTGCTGGTGTGCACATTGATAAATATAAAACAATAAAGTAGTAAGAGCACATTTAAAAGTTATTTATATAGGATATTAGAGGTGAAATCTATGTTTTTCACCATTAGCCCTCTTTGAAGGACAGTTATGACTGTGCTCTGACTTAAGTCACATTTGGGGTCACAATGAAACCATTGTTTGAGGGGACAAGTCCCCATATGCCTGATATCAGTTGGTTTGTTGGTGGTTTATTTTTGTGTCTAGATAAATACTGATGGTGATTGGAGTAATGAGTGGGTCATGGCCTTCACATTAAACAGGTAATCAGGCCAATGTACTTTAGCCTAAACAGACCACATTTTTGTTTGTATCAAATAAATAGTTGGCTGGGAATCAAATAGTGCGTATCACTTATCTAGGAGCCAGAGCTGGTGTTCTTCCTCTGGCTATAGAGGCTGGCTGTCAGAATTAATCATTTAAGATTGTCATTTATGCTTATTTAATCATTTGTATGCTGATAAAGTATCCTATCCTTATTAGGTCTGATAAGAGTCTGTGTGCACTTGTGTACCATGAGATGAGCGGAAGCAGTCTCAACGTTATAGTTCCATTATAGCTTTTGAAACCACACTGTTCCATTTTCTTAAAAGTTCGAGAGTTCACACCTTTAAATATGTATTTGAGACATGACCTGTTGCAGGTCATGTCTTATAGTTTAGCAAGACGCTTACTTCTGCATACAGTTTAAGTTCATTGAAATTCGTATGTCTATGTATGGCTGGAAACACACACACACACACACACACACACACACACACACACACACACACAACACACACACACACACACACACACAGCACACACACACCACACACACACACACGCAATACAACGCCACGACAGTGACTGTTTGCTGTTAAGAATACTTAAGAGAAGATCAATTTGATAATTTGCATATTCAAGAATGATTGCTTGCTGACAATAAAAAGTGATGTAGCCAATAGAGGTGGGAATCACCATACATCCCACGATACGATATTATCACAATACTTAACGCACGATACGATATTATTGCAATTTTTAAAAATATTTTGCGATATTCAGATTCTGTACATAAAGGTAAACTTTATCAATATTCATTTTATCTAATATCAAAGTCTCACACTCAGTCTTTCTCTCATTTCAGTCAGTTTTATTGTTGACAAACTGAACGGTTTGTATTACAGTCTAGTCCAACTTAACTGAATGCAACCATCTGGTACAATTATAGCTATTCTGAACTATGCAATTTATGAAAACTATGCAGCCCTTCAGCAACTGAAGAATTTGAAAGTAAATTAAAACAAAATATAATTTTACATTAAATAAAAAAGTTTTAAACTTAATTAAAATAAAACATGTCTTAAATTAAAATAAGTAAACTGTCATGTTTATTGCTGCCAAAAAAAGTTAAACACATTTGGACAGTGAAGGAATGTCAGGATTCTTGCTCAGAAAAAGGATCAACATGCTCTGAAGTCAGAGCACAAAAACCTTTTTTGTAACAAAATATCGATTTCTGCTGTCCCTGTATCGATACATTATTAGCAAACAAAATATCCTGATACTACACAGTATCGATTTTTTCCCCCCACCCCTAGTAGCCAAAGGAATCAGTTGAAGTTGGTTGAGTTCAGGTGAAGGAATCTTTTCCTCAACTTTGACTGACTAACCTCGCGAGCCACAAAGACAAAGAGCTCTGTCTTGCCTTGTTTTGTTGTGCAGTTAGTTGGTCTCGTGTTCCAGCGGGGTTTGTGCCTAGATAAACCCAACACTGGCATTTTCAGAATTATTATTGAGGTTGTTGAAAACTAACAGTCACAGCTGTGTGATGGGGGAGAATCTGTTTGTGAGTCCAGTTTTATATTTTCAGTGACAAGCCCCTGAAATATTCTCTTGTACAGAAGACCTGAACTTTGGATTGTTGATTTGATTTAGTTTGTTTCTATTTGCTAAGTTTGTCTAAAAGGCCAGGCAGAGAAGGTGAGATGGACTGTTTTGCTCTTTGCTTAAGCAAGGGTAGGTTGTAAAGACACATTAAGTGAGGGTTTTACATTTTAACTGAGATAATTTAAAGGGCCTCGGGTGTCTTGGATTCATTTTGATGCCAATACAATTATGTATTGGCCTTCTTTATCAGAGATTTCTGGGTTTTTTGTCCCTTTGTTACAGTTTGTGCTTCCTGGCATTCAAAGCTTTGGGTTTTTAAGGGCCTAAATATTAGTAGCTCCAAATGATGGTATTAAAAAAAATGATAGGAACCATTAGTAATTAGTCTGACTCATTTAGAATTTCTATTACTATAGTGACATTGGCAACAAAGTCTGAAAAAATAACAATAAGAGCTTAATTTAAGGCAAAGCTGTTGTAGTAAATAGAAGGAAGTTTATTGTCTGACTAAACCTTTTAAGGATGCCAGAAGGTCAAAAATAAAATAGTACTGGGAAAACTGGGAAGGGTTTATAAAAATTAAAAGGAAATACAGGACAATAAGTTGGAAGTGCTGGAAAGGGAACTCAAGGGGGGCAGTTTATTAAAAGAGCCGTACTGTGTCAAAGGGGGTTTTAGGAAATCCTTTTGTTACTGCTGAAGGTTAGACGCTCACAACGCCAATGTTTCCACAACTAATTTAATACGAGTGGGTTCGTTTACATCTTAGAATCTTGCCGGGAAATTAGTTTTCAGAATTAGAATGACTACATCTTCAGTGCCTGGAAGTTCAAGTGCTTTAACAGATAAAATTAGCAAAAAATTATAGGAAGAGACTACTCACATAGACCTGTCAGACGGGAATTTCTGACAGGTCAACAAATACAAATATTTCTGAGATATTACACAACAACAATGAAGGTGATTGGCCTGTAATGTCTTTTATTGTTTTATGTAAGAAGTAAGGCTTTTTTATTTTCTATTTTTGTCTTGTAAAATTGGTCAATTTTTACATTTATTTCCTATCTACGTGGTACTTTATATTGTAAGGTAATATTAATACAATATTAAACAGAAACACAAACAATCAGACAGCCTACTATAAGCAAGATCATGGCAAAAGTGTGGAGGAAAAACACCCTTTTAACAGGAAGAAACCCTGGCAGGCTCAGGGAGGGGCAGTGTCTGTTGAGACCTACTGGGAGAGAGATGGGACAAAAGGCACACTAATATAGGGCCTGTTTATTCAAGACCTTGTATGTAAGGAGAAAGATTTTAAATTGAATTCTGGATTTCACAGGGAGCCAATGAGAATGTCAGTATGGGAGAAATATGGTCTCTGTGATCTAATAAAAGAAGGCAAGTCCTTCATATTTGTTTAACATGTGCTCTGACAGACATATCCTGATGAAAAAATGACTAATTTCTTAAAGTTCTACTGGAGGCCAAGGTGATGTCATCGAGAGTTAGTATCAGGTTAGTCACCATGTTTAGGATGTCTTTAGGACCCATTATAAAAACCCTTTTTTGTCTGAATTTGGAATTTGGATTTGATTTGTGTCATCTGGCTTCATATAGAGTCAAATATAGAGTGTCATCTGCATAGCAATGAACATATATTCAATGTCTTCTAATAATAATAATAAGCATTTGAAAAAAATGAAGGATAGAAATGGCATTATAATTAGCTGATACAGCTGGTTGAAGAAAAATGTTTACTTACAGTTACCTTAAAAGCCCATGGTACGTAGTCTGTTATTAATATATTTGATGTTTTGCATAGAGGATAATTTTACATTTTGCACTCAGAATATTAATTAAGCAGCAGAAAGATAGACAGATTGCTCATAGGCTTCAAGGTTTGTCACACTTAATCAAAGTAATTTGCCGGATGTATTGATAAGTTTTGAATTCATTATGATCAACAATAACAGTATTATCAAAATACAATGATTTTTTTGATATGGGCTGCATTGTATGTAGGGCTGCCACGATTAGTCGACTAGTCACGATTAGTCGACTATTAAAATCGTCGACGACTGTTTTAGTAGTCGACGCGTCGTTTGAAGCTTTGTAAGATCACAAAAGACGCAGGAATAAGTAGCAGGATTTAAGAGTGTAATAACGGACTGAAACAGAAGATGGCAGCACTGCATGTACAAGGATGCCAGCTGCCGTTAAACCCCGAAGAAGAAGAAGAAGCTGTGTCCCAGAATTCATAGCGCGGCCCAGCGCAGTTGTCAACAATGGCGGCAGCTAGTTAGTTTTAATATTACTCTTATTATTCTTTCTGGGTCACAAAATAAAGTTTAGCATATTTTCAGGCGAGAATGTAGCTGTGTAAACCTCAAATATCTGCTCAGTTTATCAAGACGCCACATATTTTCAAAGAGCTCTGACGTTTTCGGAGACGTCTGTTACCCACTAGCTCGATAGCTAGCCGGGGGCAAGGCTCACTAGAGCCCGTGAGAACACCGGACTCCCGCAAATCGTTTTCAAACCCACCGCCGTCTTTCGCTACTCAGGTTAAACATATATAAGTCACTTAGATAACTTACAAATGTTATTGTTTGGCTTTTTTTTAGTATTTTATTTGTACCTGAGTAAATCGGTTTGGCTGAGATTAAAGTTATAGTTTTTACACAGCTGAATAAACGTCAAGCAGACAGCTGATTATCAGAAGTGTGAGATGCTCGAGAATATACTCCGGTGTCCCGTTATATTTTAGATAGCAAGGAGCAGACGGCTGAGTTTATTAAACTTCACCGAAACAATCTGCAGATGTCATTAAAATTTAATAAACTATCATCTTGTCTTTATTTTTAGTTAGCACATACCTTAAACACTTCAAGCTGTAAGCTAATGATGGTTATATAAGAGCAGATGCTGCTGGTGCAATAATCTATACGTTTTATGTCCAATGGATGCATGATCTGATTAGTCGACTAATCGCAAAAATAATTGGTGACTAGTCGACTATCAAAAAAATCGTTTGTGGCAGCCCTAATTGTATGACATTCAATTATGATGTATGTCAAGGCGCAAGAAGAAAAAATACCCCTTCAGAAGGTCAAAAGCAAGAATGAGTCATCTGTTATTATTATTTTTGTTCCCATTTAATGAGTCAGGGATTTTCATGCACCTTCACCTCGTTTTTTTTAAACTTCCATTGACTTTAGACTCTTTCAAGACTTTTTCTCCAAATTGGACATTTAGTAAGACTTTTTGTTGCAATGTTTGTGACCTGACCTAACTACATGTCAGGTCAGTGATGTGAAATTCTTCTGTTATGTTGCAAAGGGACTACACAATAACCTTCATAAGAATTGGGTTGCTCCCAGATGACATTTATGTTTCCCTTTCCAGCGACAAATGGGCACTCCCTTTCCCTCCGCAGGTTCTGAACGTTAAAAAGAACTAGTGCTTCCTTTTTTTAAATGTTGGTTCTTGTGTTGAAAAGTTCTGTAAGTGAGCCTTTTTTAAAAGAGTACAGCCCAGGTATGCGCACTGTATCAGTGTCAAAGGTATCGTCTGTTTTCTGTTCTGTACGGTGAAATGATGATGATCGTGTTTTCTTTATTTCTCACCCAGAATGTTGCTTTTGGCTTGTTCAGTAGTTGGCAGGTTTGGGTTTGGGTGTTTTGGCAGCTGAGAATGACCGTGTGCGTGACTTTTTCCAATCCTGAAAAAAACAACAACTTCTGAACGCTTTAATACTGAACATTTAATCAAAGAAACACAAAGAAATAATCCAATAGTTTTGACTTCTCAGAGCTCAGTTTTATTGGCCGAGACTTGAATCTAATTATTCCCATTTCTACCTAATATGTCTTTTTTTTAAATCATTACTTTTTATTGGCTTTTTCCACCATTTAGAGCATACAGTACATAGCAGAGAAACAGTGAAGGAGCAAATAGTCATGGCTCTGTTGAAAACATGGCCCATTAAAGAAAGCTTATTAACAAATAGCAAGTGAAGATGCCTCAGTGGATTTTTAGAAACATTAAAAAATGGACGGGTACAGTTACACCACATAAGTTTTTATTTTCTGTGTTTACGTGTTAATTGATTCGCTTGCCTGGCAGCACTTGATGCTGAGGTTATTTTGCAGAAGATGTTGATGTTCTGTTAGACCTGCTGTGTGAGGGAGAATTGTTTTAGAAACTGACAAACATGGTACCAGATGAACTGTAACCCACACTATGGATGTAGCTATTCTCTGGGAAGCATTTGAGTTCATTGGTGCTTCACCATCTGGGGACCACTTCCAGGTGCTTGAAATGAATCATGGCACCAGAGTTCAATGATTTCACAGTCTGCTTGAAAAACTAGGGTGCAACCTGGTCTATACTCACTACAGACACTTTGATGACTCAGAAAACACTGTTAGAGGACACTGCAGCTTTCATTTGGATTCAGGAGACAAAAGCAAAAGCTGCTCTCAGTGTTGATGGATATTATGTAAATTTGAGTTTCAAGATGACCACAAAACATTTGTTCTTCGCATATAAATCATTATTTAGTTAAGTTTAGTTTAAAAAATAGCATGAAGCTAGGCTCACTTTTGTGTGTGTGTGAGTGTGTGTGTATATATATATATATATATATATATATATATATATATATATATATATATGTATGTTAGCATGTACCTCAACAAGTCATCATTTTACCTCTTAGATTATGAAAGTTGTCCCTTGACCACAGATGCAAGCTTTACAGCTTTTTCGTTCCACTCTAAAATCATAAAACATGCCACAGTCATCCTTCATTTTGAGGCAGCTGTATCCCGGGCTTTGTGGCTGAGTACATGGAGTGGCTGCTAACCCAAAAAGAATGCCATTGGTATGGGTTTCAGCACTGAGATTTAGTTTTGCATGCTGATCTAAATATTACTTTGGAGGTTTTTCCTGCAGTGCCAAGAACAAAATGATGGGGGAGAACACTGAGTCATTAAAATATTGGCATTCAATGCATAATAAAGATTTGCACAATATTAGCTTCCAGCTGCATCAGTACAAAAGTGCTCAGCATAAGCCCTCGAAACGCAAGCGTGCACTGATAGCATATACATGTTGAGAATAGCATGCCTTTCATGCTGTCGCTATATTCATTATGATTGTGGGCCAACCATATAATACTTTTTCTATTCATTGATATGTGATACCTTCTGTTTCTGTCTGCTTGAAGTAGGTTACGTAGACTTTAGAATATATGTGCACTACACAGCAGGAAGCCGACTATATATAAAAATCATTTTAAGTGCTTTCCCACTCTCATGTCCTTTAGGTCTTATGACACAGGAGACAAAAGAGCAGGGCTGTCAGCTGTTGTTAGAATCACATGATGTTTATAACAACAAGGAAGAAATGAATGCAAAACAAAACAAATGCTTAAAATTCAAAGAAACAGATATAAAGATTTCATGTGCACTGTAAAGTAGAAGTACAGATACAACATCATACCTCTCTTCTGTGGTGTTTGTGCCATAGCTCATCGACCAGGAGATCAACCCTTACGTCGATCAATGGGAAGCAGAAGGGAAGTTTCCAGCCCACAAGCTCTTCAAGATCTTAGGAAATGCAGGATTTCTAGGAGTCAACAAACCAGTTGGTAAGACACCTAATATTATCTTTCGGGTAATGCAGTAAACCCTTCTAATATCAGTTTCTAGGATAGTGTCCAGTCCTCACTCGTGTTTTTTGTGAGGTTTGGCATGGAATGGCACATGAGTGAAATGAAACCATCTGCGTTGTTGTTAGATCTCTTAGAGACTTGCAGTGTATGCTGGGATGGGTTCCAACACCTGTGATTTTGATAAACGACGAGTTTAATTATCTGGTGGGGTTCATGCATTGTTAGGAGGAGAGGGATAAGGAAAAGCTTTGTTTCATCAAAAGCCTCAGAAGCCTTTATTTTGGAGGAAGCTTGTTTTCTACGGCGAGATCTAAGCTATAATAGCCGTCGCACGAAGGTGCCAAATTTAGTGCAGCATTTTGCTTTTTTGTTGTGTCTTACACACGAGGGTATTTTTAGGAAATGAATAATAATAAAAAGATGAAAGAATGACTTTCTCTAAGCACGCAAAGTGCTAAAAAAAACAAACTGGCGTGGTTTTTACTTGCTTCCTATTTTCTTTATATTGACCTTAAAAGTATAAAGGCAATCGGTGCTCGGCTTATGTTTGCAATATGTGTATTTATTACACAAGAATGACTTTGGCAGTATTAGAGGGCATGTCGCGACACAGACTTTTGTCCATTTATATTTCTTGCTCTTTCCCGTTGGTAATCCATGCAGACGTGAAGACTGATTAATCATCCAGGCCTCAGTCTACATGATAAATGCTGCTTGGTCAAGCTGTTTATCTTGCCATTGCAAAAACCCCATGATGAATTTGTAACATAGCTAACATATCCCACAGCGCACTCCAAACCGAGGAATCCTCCGCCGTCTGCCCATTTTGACCATTTCTGCTTCAGCAAACATGCAGCACATCTCTTTCACAGCTGAATTCATGGTCCGTTTGCTTTTCTCTGCTTCTGACAGCCATTCATTATGAGTCGGGCTTACAAACGTTCCCACTGTGATGATGGGCGCTGGTGTCACAGCAGCATCCCACTACAGCTGTCTGAAACTGACTATCCTTTTTTCCAGATGTATATCCAGCTGGGTCGTCGCTGAGATGGTGGGAGGCAGTGAGAAATTTACAGTACAGGACCACGAAATGTGTGCGGTTCTATGTGTAATCCATTATGAAAATGAAACGAGACTTATGGGAAGTGTTTGATAATCAAAAGCAGATGTTTTATGTCTAGTGTATTGCATTACTCCCACAGTATAAGGTCAGTTTCTCTAAATTAATTAGCCACGTCTCGTCTTTTTTGGCATATTCGAGATCTCGTTCGTTTTCTGACATTTGACGGCGAATAGAAGAAAAGCATGTGAGCAACATTGTTGGACAGTGAGACGTTTGCACCACAAGCCTGTAGGTCAGAGAGAAGGGAGGGTGAGGGAATTAAAATGTGCTGACTACACAAGCATTAAGCATTAGTTGACAAGATTAGAGCGGAGAATCCTCGCAGTGAGAAGACACACTGTATGATCAGGTTGTAGATTAACTGCAATCACGTATGGTGCAAGAAACATGCTTAAGAGATGCCATTTGAAACTACAGCGTCAGCAACAGTCATTAAATGACAGTTGTTAAGGGCATCAAACTGGCATGGTCGAAAATGTATTCTTGCTGTGCAGCATATAGTCGGAGTGGTGCTAACATCAATATTGCTTTCTCCTGCAATAAAGAGAAAAGGATACTCCTGCCCAGTTTGTCTTACCACAGTGACTGCTTCATGACTCCTCGAGGTGCTGCAGAGAGTTAATTAAATTCAGAAATAATTAAAACTGAAAAAGCATGCTTAACTACGCACACTGTCACCACAACGCAATGATTTTCTGCTTTTGTGTCATGTAAGGGGTATTAGCTCCTCATTTGCACAGACATCATGACGTATCATATAATTGTTTTCAGTCTGTGGAGTGTGCATCTCTTTAAAATCCCCCAGGAAACATGGCTGACATCTGTTTTCTGCACAAACAATGCATTTTACACCTTTACTCATTCGTCTTGCTGAATATCTTTTAATAATAACGGAAAAAAGATCAACGATTCCACTCTGTGAAAATGCATGCTGTCAGAAAAACAACAATAAGCTGTTTATGTGTACCGCACTGCCGACTAATGAAGCAGACTCTCACACAGTTCTGTATTGTGTTAATTGATTCCGACGCTTGGATTACAGGAATGGGAAAAAGGGATTTAGGAGTCTGTTTAATTTAGATGTTATTCATCAAGTGAAAGAGAGACGTGTTTGCCCTTGATGAGAAAAGCGCTTAAGCTAAATACAGTGCAATACAACTCTTCAGAAGTACATAGCAAAGAGTCAGTCATTGCAAAAACATATTTGTAGTAAAAATGTGAAAGCGTGTTGCGATCGGGCAGCTTGTTCCTCAATGCACGGGAACAAAACTCTGCACAGCAAACAACTGAAAGGTATCTTATGCGTAGTAAATATAAAGCAGTCACTAAAAGATTTGCATGAACTGTTGAAATGTTGTGACACCATTTTCGTTAGTTTTCCGCAGTTGGTGTTGACATTACAAACTGTAGGTTTTAAAGGGCTGTGCAGGAAAATGTCAAATCACTCTAACAGGAAGCCCAAAATAGGAATTAAAGAATATTATTTAAATGCAGTAGTGACAGTGGTAGCTTAACATTTAAGAAGCATTACACACTGTTGACTAAATAGATCTAAGGCAGGGCTTGAATCTCATATTCTCAGTTTTTTTAAAAATAGGAATCAATAAAAGCCATAAAGAAAATCCCCCCGTGTGCAGTCAGAAGACTTACTTTCTGCTCTTTCTCCCTGCACAAGGAAAGACATTTTAACCTTTCAAAACACGAGAACAGGAAGTTTTCCCAAGGCAGCCACGTTGAGGAAGAAGAAGAGGATGACCCTTGGCTCACTGACTATTTTCCTTTTCCCTGACAGAGAGGTATCTGCTGACCGTACGGTGGAAATGGCCCTGTGTCCTGCCTGACAGATAGAACCTGGCAGCCCGCGCGTTTTCCCCTTTCACTGAGTGTTTTTCGTGCAGGATTTGAAAGGAGTAACCTTTCGGTGAGACTCGTATGTCCAGGGTGTTACTTTTCTCTCACTTTTTCTCTTCGCCTATACTTTGATGAATACCTTACAGAAGGTTTTTCTGTCCAGAAACATTAGCACAGTGGTTTTAATATGACGTGACACTGTAATGAGGACGATAATGATGCACGCGTTCGCGACTCGACAAAGCAGCACAGTGGCACCTGTGTCCATTGTAATAGTTATTACAGGACAGTATTGCAGAAGGGCTTATGATGGTGATTCATCTTTCCTATCCAGGGACAAGTGACCTGTTTTATTATCGGGTTCCTCATATCAATATTAAGTTCAGAGAAATAAAAGAAATAACAGTGTGTTACACCCATCATCGCTGCAGTGTCTCTGTGCTGCACCTTCAATCCCCAGATTCTTCATCCTTGTGTTTCTCCTTCACGTGGCGCTCCACCCTATGGGAGCCTATAGCGAGGAACATCTGCTTCCCTGAGCAGACATATGTGTATGGGTTTGACATTTGTGACAGGATTTTGCTTTGTTTTTCTTCTGCTTGCTTGTTCAACCAGACAGCCTGCTGTTTTGTTTAAAGTGGGATAAACCTCGGTGCTTCCCTTCGTTCACATTAACCGCTGCAGGGTTTCCAGGGCTCAGGGACTTATCTCTGCACAGCTGCACCTGTTTCCTCTTATTTTTGGCTCCCCCACTCCCTTGTTTGCTTGTCCCTATATATTTTCCCTTTTCTCTGTCCCAATTTATTTGACTCTTTCTGTTATTCGCTGTCCGTCTTCGACGTTCTGACAGACGGCGCTTTCCATTATTCCCCAACTAGTCTGGCAGGTGATATGAAACCACTTTTCTTGAGTTGCCAGCCTCTGTGTGGTAAATTCACTCATAATTATTCATTGTCAGTCAGTGCTGGTATCCATCATTCAGCTGCTGCTGTGCTGTATTTAGTAATGAGAAAACAGCACCGAACATTCACGAATGCTTAGTCTTCTTACATTTGACTGTCTGGTCATTATCATCAGGACATTTGTCCTAAACGAATAACTGTCAGGTTAAATCTGCTTGACCAGCATGATAATTGAGGGATTTTTTAAATTATTTATATATATTTTTGTACTGCAGAATGACAGTTTATCTTCATTGTGTTTTTTCTTTTGACAGGATTTGTTTGCCAAACCAAGCTGAGAGAAAATTCATTATAAATGCGGGTACATCAGCTTCCTGCTTCCATGAGTAACAGATAGAAATTGGTCCTTTCGCATTAAATATGTAATATAACACCAGGTGCTTCATTTTAATTGAGGATAAAAGGCAAAATAAAGATAAGGGATGGGTCTTGGTGAGGACAACTGACATAAATGTGTGTTTTAAACACGTTTATTATACAGCATTCAGCTCGATTACAGACCTTTGCTCTTTGGAAGTATCCCCACTGCCACAATGGAAGAAAATAGACATCAGTTTTTGGTTTCTTTACTTCTTTTTTGCAAATGGGTCGTTGAAGAGATCAAGATCCGATTAGAGATGGTAGTAGAACACATGAGCTACTGATCCCCCAGCAGTGCTTTTTACACATAATTACAGATAACACCGTTAATCATAACACCCTATAATTAATCTGAGTGCATGCTCCAGTGCCAACAGATCACAATGTTATGTATGTATACCGGCGTATATTGCGCGTGCATGTGTGAGCGTGGTGATTTTAAAGATAGAGGATAGATGGAAGTGACACAGGAAAGGATTTGTAAGCCATTCTTTCTGCCTCTTTGTGCTTCGCAGTAAGGATCCACATTTGTTTTTCTTAAGTTTAAATGACTAAAAAAGTGATACTCATGAATACACACGATGCGCTGAAGCGTTAAATGTGTTTTGTCTTGTGCAGAATATGGAGGCTTGGGCCTCGACTTCAGCTTCAGCGCAGCAGTGGCAGAGGAGCTGGGCAACATCCGCTGTGGAGGAATCCCCATGGCCATCGGGGTACAAACTGACATGACGACTCCGGCGCTGGCCAGGTACAAGCCTGCAAACCTAGCGTCACATTCTCTGAATCCATTCTTGCAACGAACGTTGGTGCTTTGCTTGCTTTTGTAACTAATCCCCTGCAGTGGGGAGGATGGTCACACGGGAACAGAGAAAATAAAACTCCTGTCAAAACTGTGGATAATATCGTAGTAACTTCTTGTCAATAATCTTTAGATCAAAGATAGAAAACACTTAGATTTATGGAAAAGTACATGAACTGTGTGAACGGCATTATTTTTTTTGATTTCTCTTAGTCAATGGTTCCTTCTTTTATGTAACATGTAAAACAGTTTTCTTATATTTTTACTATTATTAAACTAGTAAATACCTCTAGTGAGCAGCCATTGATCAGAGTTACACTCCCTAAGCTGTATGTTAATTAATATGCTTGGTAATACTTTGTTTCGCCCATTTGGTGTGAAGCAAATTGTTACCAAGCATACAGGACCTTGGCTTGTTACGTGATATCCCTTTACTTTAACTCTTGGTGACACAAGACAAAAATTCAGTGAAACAGACAGTCAGAGTCTCGGGAGCTTAATTAGAGGATCTACTCTCGCCTGCGATGAGGTTTAAGTAGTATAAAAGAGCTGCAGATGAGTGGGAGTGATACCATGTGAGCTCACTCCCACTGGAGCTGTAATTGCCTCAAACATGGCAGTGTTTTTTTTTAAAAGCACACGATCTGCCACAGTTACACGAGTTTGACGAAACTCTCATTTGACACTGTCCTAAAAATACTGGTAGAAAATAAAACAACAGATGGAAAAACAAAGAGACGGCGTCACATAGTCATTGTGTGTTTGTGTTTGCAGGTTTGGTTCGGACGAGCTTAAGAAGGAGTTCCTCCTTCCCTCCATCAGTGGGGACAAAGTGGCCTGCCTTGGAGTGAGTGAGGTTGGAGCTGGCTCTGATGTTTCGAGTGCGTTTAATATTATATCTTCTTCTTCTCCAGTATCTTTAATTTCCATTAAGGGTTCATTTCTAGTCTTTTAATCTGAGGTTTCCATTTAAACCCCAGTTTTCTGAACACTCAACCACTTTTCAGGTATCAAGACCAAGGCAGTGAGGAAAGGTGATGAGTATGTGATCAATGGGGGAAAGATGTGGACCACCAACGGTACCCAGGCTGACTGGATGTGTCTCCTTGCCAACACCAGTGACGGGCCCCCACATAAGAACAAATCACTCATATGTCTACCCATGAACTTGCCAGGTAGGGTTAGTCGATTTGTTAGATGGCAAAAGACATTTTCTGCAGAAATCCACTATCTGTGATTCATTTCCAAGTTCACGATTGCGCCTGTTTTTGGAAAGCACATAGATTGTTTAATTTTGCGCCCTAAAACAACTTATTATATTGTATTGCATGTTGACGTTCTTTCTGTTTCCTGTCTGTTCCACCAAAGGAGTGCACATTGCCCGAAAGATTGATAAACTGGGTATGTGGTCATCTGACACAGCCGAAGTGTTTTTCGATGACGTTCACGTGCCCTGTAAGAATGTTATCGGCCAAGAAGGCATGGGCTTTACCTATCAGATGCTTCAGTTCCAGGAAGAGAGGCTTTGGGCAGTGGCCAATAGTAAGTGGACTTTACTCAGTGAAGCTTATCTTACTTATTACTCCAAGGATATGATGTCATCTAAAGTTTACTTTCACCCATTCTCCCCCACATCAGCCTCCTACGGATTTTACTGGAAGTTTGCGCAGTTTATGCTCTATTTCAGTTTCACGTTTAGTTTTCAGATAAATGAGGAGTTCAGGACACATAGTTCTAGTAATTTGTAAAGCAGTTGTTTGCTTTTGATTTGAATCAATGTTGCCTTGGGCAGAATGTGTAAGAAACTATTTGTGCTGTTTTTACTGGATCTGACGCTCGTGTTAGCCTGTCTGGCTTGGTTGATCCAAACCAGAGTGTCTTCAGCAAAGGTAGATAACACATTTTAGCGGAGGTGTTAAAAATAATCCCGTGTCACCTCCAGTCTTGACCACTATGGACAACGTCATTCAGGAGACCATCCAGTACACACAGCAGAGGAAGATCTTCAAGCATCCCGTCCTTCATCACCAGGCAGTTCACTTCAGGTTGGCTGAGCTGCAGACAGAGGTCGAGCTGCTCCGCTCTCTCCTCTACCGTGCTACAGGTAGTTTCACTTAATAGACAACATAAAGCTACATGCTAATATTAGCTCAGTAATGTAGGCACCTGGGTGACTTTTAATTAGTCCTAAGTTCAGAGCAGTAGGATATATGGAAGACGCAGGAAATGTGATAGCTGTATGTTTGCATTACTAATAAGAAAACCTTGGACTAGTGTACCACAATGACATTTTATTATTATTTGATTTTAGAAACTGCACTCTGAAAGCATAAAGTACTGTGCAAAGGAGCTTTATTATGTTTGGCTTCAAGCAGCCAACTCCAAGAGTGAGTGAATCCCCATGGATGTCCACTGGAAAATGATCAGCTTACCAGCAGGAAAGAATATGATTAATGGCATTTTCTATAGAAGTGCTTAAACAATATGATATATAATAATATATCATTAAAGGTATCACAGTATTATTAAAGATTTTAATAAATGTAAGCACAGATGATATGACGTTTTCCTATTCATTTGTGTTTTAGCTTAATTTTGCATTCTGATTATTAACGTGCTTATTTCCAATTTTAATATGCTAAGTAGTATTTTCTGTTTTGTATTTTCTTAACTGATTTTTTTAAACGTTTCTTTATGCATTTCTGAAAGACAAGTACGTGATGTCACAGTCAGATCCTGCCATCTTTTTTTTATGAAAGAAAGCTACTTTCATCTGCTCCCTACAAGGGCTCACCACAGAACCCAGAGCTCCACATACTTGATTTGGCAGGTTTTTACCCCGGATGTCCTTTGTGATGCAACCCCCCGAGAGATTTGTGCCTCCGCCTTGGAACGAACCAGACAAACCCAATTCCAAAAAAGTTTCTCAACTTTTTTTGGAATTGTGTTTGTATAATAGCAGGTTGAGAGTGCATGAAGCTTAGTGGACAGCAGTGGCTGCATTCTGGCACGTGCCCAGCACTGCCAGAATGCAGTCCAAGTGCTTCACATGGCCATCTTTATAATACGAATGCATGTCTGCATCCGTGGGGTCGCTGTCCAAGCTCTTGTGATTTGTCTCTCAGTTTAAAACCCCCTCAGTGGCCAGTAGCTTTGGGTGAATTCATCAGACTGGGAACAGTTCAAGTCAAAATTTGCTTGCCCAGAAAGCAGAGCTCCCTGCGACTGTTTGGTGCAGGTGTTTAAGCGCACACACAGACACACAAACCCTATTTTTTTCAGACACTGAAACAGGAGAAATCATGTGGCTCACACATGTTCCTCTAGAGGGTTCCTACAATAGAGGCACTGATCAGTTGCACTGGGAAAAGGCTTGAATGGGGCAAAACATTGAATCAGAGCCAGACACATCTGAAACTGAAACACATTTGTTTTATTGTCTGTTTTCCTCTTTTCATTCTGTCCACCTGGACATTTTTTACACTCTTCCCGGCTCGTGGCTATCCTTTTGTTTTCCCTCTGCAGCGCTGTATATTAAAGGCAACGATGTCACCAAGCTGGCATCCATGGCCAAATTAAAGGGGGGACGCCTTGCCAGAGAAGTGGGCGACAGCTGTCTCCAGTACTGGGGAGGGATGGGCTACACCAGTGATGTGCTAGTCAGCCGATTTTACAGGTAAGATGAAATGAGGCATGAGACACGCTCACTCTAACGTAACTAATCTTATTGTCATAATAAAATGATAAAAATGCAACGTAACCAGGTAGCCACAAGTTACTACTCTCTGCAAAACAGAAAAAAAATATTATATCTAACCCAAATCCATGACTCAGCAGCTACTGTATGCACTTTTGTTAGGATATATTATTTCTATGGCACCAGCATTCAATTTTGTTGCAGGTCTTTAATTAAGCCTTCTGATTAATGTATATTATTGTTTATTGTTTAAATATAATAGTTAAGGTATATCATTTATGATTTAATGTGATTTCTTAATAATTAATGTTAAAATTGCAAACATGATTGGCTTCACTTTATTAATAATGCTTGAAAATTCTCGATGCATGCTCAGTCATCCAGGTAAGGACATCCCAAAAATGATATTAAATCATTATGCAAATGTTCTGTTTATAAGGTCGGGGAAACCTGCAGTCAGCGGAGACTGAAGAAGTCCCTTGAATGAGTCACGAAACATTTCTCCCACTGAAAACGCTACAATCAGATGAACAGAAGCAACTTTTACGGAATGTTTGAAAACTTCTGAGGCCCCGTTATTTAGTGCTTAATCAAGTAACACTTAGTTTCAGATTCCTAAGTCTTTGTTTTGCACGATGCTGACATCTAGTGACAGGGCAAATAATGCAACCGGATTGTGTAACCAAAAGTGACTGAACTTTGGATCATTTAAATGACTTACATGCAGCTTCCGGTTTGTAATTGTGACAGAAAAAAACAAACAAGAAATTTTCCTTCTCTGCAGGGATTCCAGGTTAATGTCAATTGGTGCAGGAGCTGATGAGGTAATGCTGGGAATCATCTGCAAGTACATGGACACACTACCTGGCAAGTGATGTAATCAACGCTAACCCCAGTGGGAAAATCACTTCTGATTTGTGCACTTTGATCAGTTACTCAGATGAGGAGATTTTGCCTTTTTAACAATACTGTATGTGGTCATAAAGACATCCTCATACAGTCAATCACACAGAATAATGAAGCCCCCCCCCTTCCTTGTCTGTACACACGTGCAACAATGCAGTTTTGGTTGTATGTAATTTGTTACTTATGTAATTATTGTTTAGAATTAAGAAAAATAATGTTCTTTAATAAAAATTGTTTTATGTTTGAGATTTTCGCACTGAAGACATTTCAGCACATCCAACAGCATGAAGTTACACCAGCTAATCCAGAGCATAAAATTTGTTTATTTACATTAATATTTTTACAATAAAGATGAAACAATGACGTACACTACTGTCGCACGTGTGGTCGTCTTATGACAATAGAATGTGTCCTTTCACCCTTAAAAGCGCATACACTAGATTATGCAGATCATTCTATAACTTGTTCAAGTTGAACTCAGCTGATTGCTGAGAATTACAGTTCTCGACACTGCCGTATCGTCTACAGTCATAAATCATGCTCTTCTCAATCCAGGTTAACTAGTCAGATATTAAGTATAAACACCGTAAATACTGATATTGTCTGCTTCATTTATGCATACAGTATGCACTACATTTCCTGTGATTATTGATTTTCTCAGACATTGTCCTAAACCACTTATACTTTTTAGTACTCCTTTAAAAAAGCATTGGTAGGCCTTTCTACACTTTTTCTCGAGTCATTGTTTGAAAGCCTGACACTGTGGCACATATTAAAGTGTAATGACTTAATAAAAACCAAAACAAAACAAAAAAACACATCCCTGCCTTTTCTCTTTATTATCCTGGTCTGGTTCAGATGTGTTATTGAAGCACAAACTGGAAGAGCAAAGTCCAATAAGATCCTCCTATCACCTCAACCTGATAAACCAGTACAGGACAAAGAAGACGAAAAAGCAGAAGAGCAGCATGTAGCACAGCAGTTTGGTCTGACTGCCCCGGGACAGCTTCTTGACTCTGCCGATGGTGGCACCAAGCAGGCCGCCCGTGGAGTCAAAGTCTGTGTCCTAAAGTGAGATGCAGAGAAGAAAAGTGGTAAATAGACCGATTCTTATATAGCACCTTTCTACTCTTGAGTATTCAACGCCAGGTAGGGCAAAAGACATTTTCTGCCATCTAACACAATATGCGAAATCCACCCATTCACACAAGCACTTTCTTCTATGATTTCAAGTGCTTACAAACCAACATTCACAAACATTCATACTCCAATGGATGAGTCAGAATGATGCATTAACTTAGGGTTAATATCTTGTCCAAGGATATTTAGCATGCTGACCAGGGGGAGCCAGGGATCAAGCCACCAACCCTATGATTAGTAGATGACCTGCTCCACCTCCTGAGCTACAGCCACCCTGACTACATGATTACAGAAGTCCAGCGGAGAACAATATCCAAGTGCTAGGAGACATTTCTGAAGTTTACAGTGATGGTATCTGAATCATTTACTGAGGGGTTTCTTAGTGACTTCTGACCAATAAGTCAAACCGAGTAGTGCGGTGCTCTGAACGGATAATTGGAGGTGAGCTTCCCTCCCTCCAAGACATCTACAGGAAGCGCTGCCTGAGGAAAGCGGGGAGGATCATCAAGGACTCCAGTCACCCCAGCCATAAACTGTTCAGACTACTTCCATCAGGAAGGAGGTTCTGCAGCATCCGGTCCCGTACCAGCAGACTGAGAGACAGCTTCTTCCACCAGGCCATCAGACTGCTGAACACGTCATAGACACCTCAGCTTCACTACTGGAACTTTAACATTATGCACTCCATACTGTACAGTAATGCCACTGTTTTGCACATGTCTCAACTTTGTATATTTTTATATATTTTATTTATTGTTTACTCTATTTAATTTGTAAAATATGTGTACACACACACACACACACGTAGAAAAATATTTAGTATACACATCCAGGAATGCATATACTATTATATATTGTACATATATTTATTAGTTTCAGATGTAGCCATTCTTGTATTTTGCTTGTTTACATTATTGTATTTTGCACAACTCTGTTGCTTGTGGAGCTCGCACACAAGAATTTCACTCACATGTGCTGTACCAATGTACCTGCACATGTGATGTGACAATAAAAGTGATTTGATTTGATTTGACAACATAAAACAACACATAAAGCAGAAAAAAATAGCTCCCTACCAACCTCAGACAACACTAAATGTTGCTTCTTTTTTATTTATTTTTTGCTGTAGCAGCAAGTGGTCCAGCGTACTCCAAAGTAAAACTCACCATATCGTCCAGCATTGTGTTCTGGTATTTGACTTCTGTGCCAATGTCAATGGAGAGCTGTAAAAATCAATTCATTATGATTACGAGACTTGTAAAACACAGTAATTGAAGAAATTGGGTTACATTTTGAGTACATACAGAAACCGTCGAATCATTTATATTAAACTCTTTGCTGCAATATTTACTGACTGTTAAACATAACAACAAAACGCTCGTAATCAGCAGTTACTTACACTTTTTAAAGCGTTGACTTTAGCCCTGAGTCCCTCCTGTAGGTGTTCATTTTCTTCCTCGTATACACTATATCCACTAGCCACATAGTTCCCAGAGCCTCCTTCACCTGTATTAAAATACATTAAGCATTAATGAAGCGTTCATGAACAACAGAGTACTCAGAGTACCAAACAACAAACATTTGTTAACATAAGCTAGCTTTAGTTAGCTAGTTAGCAACAAATGCTACGTATGAGAAAAGAAAAGTTTTGGTTTAATTGTTTGTTCCTTACCCAGTCCGGCGCGCCTCATTTTGACCCGACCGAAGCTAACACTGTCCAATGGTTTATGTTAAAAGACTAAATAAGAAGGAAGTTCGACTTCTGATTGATCCGGTAACTGTAGCACGTCTGCTCACAACACAAACGCCACGACACCCTACGGCGGCCGACGAGGACAAATGGAGAAAAACGAGTAAAAAGGAAAACCGTATGTGAGCTTGTATATGAGCTTCAAATATAATTACTATTAAATCAGTTTCAAAAGAAAAAATATAAATTGCTCATATACAATTTGAGCAATTGTATATGAGCAACCCTGTTACTGTCATACTGAATATCCATTCAGTTTCAATACATTACAATAATAATTAATTTAGATTAATTTATGCAACTTTCAAAATCTACCTTAACTTTTCAAGGTGTGACAAATAAATACTCAGGAAAAATAACATGTTGTTTAATAATATTTATATGTTTGTGATGTTTTTTTCTATAAATTTCTTTTATGTACAGTGTTGCAAATCACTGTTAGTTGGCAGTGGAAATGGAATATAAATGTAGTAAATGTAGTGTAATTGTTAGAGTGACACTCAATCTTATAAGAAAACATTGGAAAAATACAAAATATGTCATAGAGGTCTGACCTTTATACTATACATGGTGTTAGTAATCGCCTAAATCATGTCACTTATTTTTTTTATAATGTTTTTATTGTCAAGTAATTCCCTGTTTTGTCTTTTTATTTTCCACACTGAATAGGTTTCAGTAACAGGGTTGCACATATGTTATAGAATACAACTTGAAAGGCCCACACAAAAATAGTCTGATGTTAATTTGTCTGTGTACCCTACAGTGTGTCCACAGTGGGGTTGTCAAACTTACTTTATGTCATGGGCCATACCATACAGCCCAGTTTGATCTCAGGTGGGCCAGACCAGTAAAACCTCTGCATAAAACAACACCCATCTAAACTGTTTCCATTCTTTAGCTGTCAAGAAGTACTTAAGAAAGCATAAGCATCAGAGAAAGACACCACTTACTCAATTCCCCTTGATATTTTCCAGACGACGGAAGGTATTGTTTTGGGTTTTCTTTGTTAAATTATTCTTTTCATTTAACGGATGAACAATTTCAGAAATCTTCATTAAAAATAATTGCGATTTCCAAAAAAACATGTTATTTTTTCTGTTCTCATTCGGTATACAAGATTGCTTTGAAGAGCACAAAACTTTAATATGTGGACTTTCTTTACTCGTGTGTAGTAAAGCTGACAAAATAAAACGAAAAGCAGTGTATTTTATTTAAAAATGTAATTATTTCACTGCAGTTTTCACAATTTCCAAAGACATCCAGTGGGACAAATTGGAGCCTTTGGAAGGCTAGTACTGCCGTCCGAGTCACATATTTGACGCGGTGCTCTAAAGCATATCGTCAAGTGTGTATCCCTGCAGGGAAATTTTCAAAGGCTATGTAACTCACTTTAAAATTTGACAAACCCACTAACAAAGGAAAGCTTTTCTCACAAGTAAGTATATCCACATCAGGCTTTAGTCTGTGTGCCTCAAGCCCGTTGTGAGGTGACAGTATTTAAAGAGTTATAGTCATATATCGAAAGAAGCCAAAGTAACTCGGCTTTTTTCTTTTTTTAATGCAATATAAAGCTTATGTTGTCCCTGAATTGCAGGAAAAGAACCTGCAGGAATTTTGCATAACTGTCCACCAGTCTCTGACTTCAGATCACTGTAATTTTTGACCTCTCTTCCAAGCAGAATTCCTTCCCTTACTTCTCACGACTGAAAGCAGTCAGATGCACAAACATCCCACAAAATTTCACTGGGATCTAAATCTTGGCTTTGACCACTATAAGCCATTCCATCACTCTCCATTTGTCCTTTTTTTCAACCATTTCATGGTGGATTTGCTACAGTGCCTATAGGATTATGATGCTGGTAAAAGGTCCACTTCCTCTTCACCTTAAACTTTCAGACAGATCGGCTCAAAAGATCTGAAAGCTCTTTGATGTGAAACTGAATCAAAGTGAATGCAATCTACACATTACCCACAACAAAGTAACCCTAAACCAACAATTCCTCCAACATGCTTCACAAACATCTTCCCTGGAAAAGCTGTTTTTTGTCCGTGCCCAACAGATCCTCTGTTATTGTAACCACAAAAGTATATCTTTTATTATGTCTAGACAAAGTTATTGTAAGCAGTCTTCACCTGTATGTTCAATAGCAAGCTTAATATTATTTTCAGACAATAAAACCATCCAATTTGTGCAGTCTCTTTCTGAAACTTAGACACCAACAGCAGCAGCAGTGACCTGCAGATCCTGTGATAATATCTGAGAGTGCTTGAAAACTTCTCTTTGCATTAAAGGGGTCAAATCTGCACTCAGACTACAGAGCAGCAGAAATGTCACTTTTCCCTACAGCGACTCATTCATTTCAAATAATTTTTAGATCCCCGAATGCCAGACCCCTACCATTTTTTCCTGACAACTTTAGAGATTTCTTCATATCTTGCCACACTGACATCAAAAGACTTTATTAGCAAAGAGAGTCACAGGCTCTGGATGTCAGAGGTTCTAATCTGAGCGCCTGATTCTCATGCAATGGGTCTGAAGCTGTGATAAATGTAGGGTGTTTTATATGACAGATTTTTTCCTTTACATTATGAATATGAATCTGTGTCAGTTTCTTGTGTCTCTTGTGTTAGTATTCCTCCTTCAGGGAGGGAGGATGGATAAAGCACATTAAAAAAAACAACTCACATTAATCAAAGTGTTATAAAAAAAAAGGTAGAATGGGGAAAAAATACAAAAAACCACCAAGGGAATAGAAAAGAAATAAATGTGTGTCAGTGGGTGCTAAACATATACAGTTGTGTCCAAATAAGGCACAGGAAACACAAAGAGCAATCAGATGGACTCAAATGACTGATTAGTTTTAAGTCTAATTTTAAAAGACTCACTGGACCCCGTGGACATAGAACTGTTGATGATGGAGAGGCTGCTTGGAACAACAAGTACACAGTGTCTTGTGTGCAGGTTGTGGATTTTATGGAGGAAACAAACCTAGCAAGGGAGAATAGTGTAGTGGGTTGAGGCAGGTCATAGGTTAACTGGTTATTAAAAATTCAGGACAGGTGCGTGTATCAGTGTGAATGGTTGTTTTTACCTGTGTTAGTCCTACAAAAGACTGGCAGCCGGTACAGGGGGTGTCCTTCTGTTCTCTCTATGATAGCTGAGGTGGGCTCAGCTATCATAATTAAAAATATTCTACAGGGACTCATATTATGTCGAGACTGCACTAGCTTTAATGAAATTCAATGTTGTTTGAAACTTTTCTTGCGTGTTCATCTGTATGTGCTCTGGATCTCTTCTCATAACATAAAAACAACAGTCATCATTCATGCTTTTGGTTGCCAAGCTCATGGGATTTGCACGCTTCGACACAAAGACATACTAAATATAGGAAAACAGTCTAAAAGAAGAAAACCGCTGATTCTTTTTTGCATCTCATGACCATCTTTTAAACACTGCCAGCCTAAAAGTGGTACACGTCAGCAGGCAAACACAGACAGATGTTTTCCTGTGAAGAGTTTTTAACGCAATCACCATAAAATGGAAAGAAATCTTCTTTGTGGGTTGAATAACACGGACTTACTGACACATCCATCTGCACTGCATGGGACAGAAAAGAGTTTCTCAATATTTGCAAAATCCTAGAGGTGCTGTTTAGCAGTGATGAGCTTTTCTTATCCCCTCATACATCATCGCTCACCTAGCTCTGTGCCAATATCGTAGGAGACAGCTAATATGATATAAGAGATTAGAATGACTTTCGTGACGTTAATTTATTCCAATCCAATATCTTATAAATACATAAAACTTTAAGCTCCCCTCTGCCATAATGCATTTCAATGCCCCAGCAGTCATCTTTTTATGTTTCAGCCAACGGCTTTGCTGTATGCATGACCTTGACATGAGTCAAAGAAAGGGAGGATATTGATTGAACAGTGTGCACCAGTCTCAGGTGTCTTTGTGTATCTGAGAGGATTGGATTTATTAAAAAGATCTTTAGAGTGGAGAAAGGCTTCTGGATGTCTAGAAACTGGCATTCATCTTCAGTGAATTGCGTGGATGCAGAACAGCCTGGCTGCACTGATCAGCATGCACAGTCCCTGAGCCGTTCTTCACAAACAGTACAGTTTGCACTTTGCACAGATGTCTTTTCATCCTCTTGAGATATCTAAGAGTTTTCAAATGGTGCTTGAAATCTCCACAACAGATTTGAACGTGCTGTGGTAAACAGTACTGCAGTGAGGACGTTTATAGCTCCCAATTTAACAGACTCTAAGATTCTTAAGAACTTATTATATAGTATCTGTAATAATTAGAAGAAATTGTTAACATTTTATAGAAAGTGCTATTTTTGTTGAAAACAGTGTGTACTGTTTTCTAGTCTGAATACTGCATACAAAGTCATTACTTACGGTGAAGATAAATACACTGCTCGATAACATAGGTACAAATGGCTAAAGTGGCATATCTCAGAGTTAAAGTGTGGAAAAAATGTCAATTTGAGCTTTTTCTGGTGTATTTTGTGGGAACTATCCAGGTGCTGGTACTTTCAAGAACACCACTGATGCTAAATGCTACAGCTAGATGTTTTCTTTGTGATAAGAACAATTAGTTTGGTGTTTAAATGTTAGCTTGATTCATTTCTGACCGCTAATTATTTCTAATAAATTCCCTGTTTTACAAAAAAAGAAGAAGAAAAAAGCAGTTAAAAATGTTAATATTAAAGCGCATTTTTATAAGCAGGACAGGTTCCTGCTTAAAAATCAAAGCTACTGAGACCTGATCACTGCGACTGACTTCTCAGATCATCTGATCAAGCTCTCTTTATTGTTCTGTGCTCTTACTTTAAAACCAGAGGTGATCACATATTTGAGCCTCAGCCTGTCAGGTCGGCTGAATCTTTAAACAACAGCTGAAAACTCATTTTGATTGGTTAGTTTTTCCCTAATTCTTTCTGCCATTGTTTGGGACATAGTTTGCATGTATGCAAGCATGTATGTTGGAATGAATGTCTGACTGTATGATTGACTATGAGTCTTTATGATGAGCATACTTTATCTTTAATGTTATTAGCAGCAGTAGTGGTTGAAGTAAGATGCCAAATCACAGTTATTTGAATATTATGTTAATGTTCATTAGCAGTGACAGAATGATTTTCAGACTCTTTCGCAGAGAACTCCAGTGTGTCGGCTCTTTGTTTCTTTGTTTCATTTTTGTTTTATTTTTTGGCATTTCACTTTATTCGACAGTGGAGACACACAACACAGTGGTCGCCTGCTCACCCACTGAGCTAAACCAGCATCTTGTATTTTTAGTTTTAAACAGAGTTTTGACATATTTCTAAATTTATTTGTGCATTATTGTTTTATAACGGTGTTATAACAGTGTTTTAGTGTGAAAATTCCCAGTATCCCAAGTTAGTTCACGCTACCAGCTTTTCTTGTCAACATTTAGGTAAAAAAGGATAAATGGTAGTTGGATAAATTATGCAATGGCTGCTCTGCATATATGGAAAAAACATATTCCCTGAACCCACCTATGTTAAGTATTGAGGATAATCCCCAGTCACCTAAGTATGCATGCCATTTGATGAGACAAGGCTATAATTAGCTGAAAATGAGAAGTGCTAACCTATCTCTGCACCGCACCTCTCTGGATGCTGCTGAGGCTTAACAATATCTCGCTCGCCCTGATTAGCATGATTTCTCAGGAGAACGGAGCGATAGATGAGTCAGATGATGGTGGGGAGAAATGTAGAGGAATACATGCCTTAGGAAAGATCAAGAGGATGATATTGTGCTTCCTGATGTTAGTCTCAGGAGAAACAATTTTGATTCCCATACTTAATATTGCTTTGAACCACAGTTAAAAAAAACTCTGCTGCTCTTTTAGCTTTGACTGCCTTGTAAATTTTGATTATATCAGGCTTAACATGAGCAATAAATGGTCATGCCGTTCAGGGTGAGCCTAAATCCTTTTATTCATAATTAAGAGTGTTTTAATAAGATGTGAGAGACTGTGAGATTTGGATAAGGGACTAGGACAGAATAGACAAATGCAGAGAGAAAATGAGGGCGATTTATGCCAGAATATAAAAGTCAGCTCATTACAAATTATGGTGGCCTGACTATTTACTGTTAGATGAATTATACAATAAAACGTTTAAAAAGGAATACTCATGACATTTACAGTAAACACGGATGTGTTTTAATGGGTTTCTTTCAGCTTAACTACCTCTTTATTAGCATAATCAAGTTAAGAGTGGCCTATTATGAGTTTCCTTATTTTGGGTTATATATGCACACTGTTACAACGGTGTGGTTGATGCTCTTATTATACATAATGAAAGTCTTTATTTATGAGGTCACTGTATGGACCAGAAATCCCTATGATTGACTGCTCTGAATGGTCAGTTTCAAAAAGTTTTTTCTACTCTTGGCTTGCATAATGTAATTGAGAGCCCAGAAGCCCCGCCCACTCACTGATCAAACCTTTAGTTTCAAGGAGGAGCCAAAATGAGGGGGGAAAATTAGGAAATCTGGCTCACAGAGAGAGGAGCCATAACGGCAGATGAACTGATGGGCTCCACCAAGCCCAAGAATAAGATAAGGATTATTTTGAATTATGAATTATGCAAAGCTACTGTAGAGGATAAACATATGAAGTGAGCATAAAGGGTCTTCTTTAAGCCAAATAGAATGAATAGTAATTTTGCACTGTTGCCACGTGTAGTTTGTAATGAATTACTTCACCAGTTGTTGTTTTTATTTTGGATTTAAAATAAACCATCTGTAACGAAGTGAACCATCGTGGTCCTGGGAGTTTTCTGCATGTGATCATTTCTTGGTGAATTCTTTCAGTTTGGGATTTGTGTTTGAGCTTTTCTGTCATTCAATAACTTTTCTGTTATTGAACTTTTTTTGTTTTGAGTTTGCTATTTGTCAATTTCTGTTGTTAACTTTGTGGTTTTGTAGCGCTTTGCTTCTGTGTTCTGGTTCATGTTTGCTTTGTTAGCACAATGGCGTTTCAGTTTTATTGTAGCCTCTGAGTTCTACTCGTTGCAGCATTAGCTCTGAATTAGCCTTAGTTCCCACTTTGAGTTTGTTAATTGTGTTTAGTTCCCTTACTCTTTCTCTATCTCTTCCTCCCTCTGTGGTTCCTTTGGTTCCTTTATGTTTCCTTGTCTGTTGTGTCATATGTCTTGCCATGTATTAGTATTCATGTCTTCTCTGTTCATTTCATTTAAAGGCTACTTTTCTGTCCTGAGTGTTGTCATCTGTGGTTATTACGTTCAGCTGGTTTGTGGTTTGTTCAGATGCAACTTTGCAGACCTAAGCTGTGCTGCCAAGTTCTTTTCAGAGAGAGGAGAGGGGCTTTGTTCTGCCAACCCTTTCAAACGAGCCAGTTCAGTCATGTTCTAACTGTACTGTCACAAACTTTAACATTTAACATGTTAACTGAGGCCTGTAGAGCCCTGGTTCACCTCCTGTTAATTGGTCGGCCTCTTATCATCTGCATTTCAATACCAAACCCAACACTCCATCTAACCCGACACAAACATTTTGTTAATATTATATTTTAAAGATATTATTATAAGGTGTTACTTTCCTTCTTTCAGGTAATAATTATATAAATACAAAGTTACTGACATTGACATTTACGAGTTTCTACCAGCGAATAAAACAGTCACATTTAAAAGCCAAGAAAAAGTTACTGAAAAGACAAATCTGGTTGATATGAGGTTACAGATGACTCTGGGCAATGATCAGAGAAGGTTTCTTGACTTTCATTAGATCTGGAAGCCTGGTGACCTCTGGGACTCTGATAACTAACTAACTAAATAAATAAATCTGTGTGATAAGCACATAAAACATGATATCCTGCCATATTCTAAATGCCAGCTTGCATAACCTTCCAAATGAAGATCAAAAACTGCAGGGAGAAGCTGTCTCTAGACACAGAATGACATCTGCCATCATACGAGCGAGAACAAGGCTGTCTCCCGACTGCTTTCTGCCTCGTTTCGACATAACCTCGTGCACAGATGCAGATCTGCATGTGTGATTTCAGTGGGTGGAGAGGTGAAGGGATGCAGAGACTTTTTTCAGAATCATCCTTTAAAAGCTGATCTTTAAGCTTCATGACTATCCCATGTTTCTGAATTCTTGCAGGGGAACCCTTGTCACTCCTAATGAGCAAGCCTATTACTCAAACTAAAGTAGGTTGTCGCCCCATTGTCCCCATTCTGTTATTAACTCATCTCATCTGTGTCCCAGTATGTTTGCAGATTGTCTTTGCCTGCACCTCATGACCCGCAAAACTGCAGAAAAACACCCCAAAACACATGAGCTGTTTCTTTCTTTTCCCATTGAGGTCTGGGCACTGATCGACGCCATCACTAATTTTCATGAAAAGGGTGATGTGATGCCATTTACAGTTGAATTGAGATATTGATTCGCAAACATGCCGTTAACCTAAAAGGCCACTAGTCTCAAGAGGCCTTTTTTCCTCAGTCTGATTGTGCCACACGGGACTGTTTAGTCCTCTCTCGCCGCTGACCTTCTAAAAGGTGCCATTTGAAGTGCTCGTGATTGCAAATTACATTACTGCTTTCCTAAGTACCCCTTGAACTGAAGATAACGCATGCTTTGCTTTTTATTTTTTCTCGTTCAGACGACACCTCTGTTGGTCCAACTTTTATTCATCTCCATCCACAGACAGTCCTCAGCTGTATGTTTTCATTGTGATGAATGTGCGCCGGCTGATAGATAAAGCTGGTGTTGCAGAAAACTACAGTGACACACACACAAAAAAAATATTTAGCTATAATTGTGGCTTGTATTCAAATTGTTATCTTTAATGGAGCAAAATCGTTGATATGTTGAAAATATTACCTCTGCCAAGGAGGTTATGCTTTTCTAGGGCTTGTGTGCACGTGTCTCATTCTCTCTGTTCATAAATACAATAGCTTGAAAGGTTTAAAGGTTTCTGATAAAACTTTGTGATGATAAAACCAAATGATGTTCTTGATTTGGAAACTGAGCTTTTAAAAAAAAAAAGTTAACCCTAACCCTTTTTTAACCAAGAAAACTTTACTCCTTTACTTTAATCCATCACCTGCTGAAAAGGAAACAAACTCCCCAAAATAATGCCAAGCAATATAAATAATATAAAAAAGCTTAAGGGTACCAGACAGGATACAAAGCCTAGTCTTTTGGAGCAATGCTCAAAAAACAAGAGGAAAAGATAAATATCTCACAATTTTAGAGGCTTCAGTTTTAAACTGATGTTTGTGCTTTGGAGCAATAAAGCTACAACATATTTCAAGAATGCGTTAGTTTAAAATTTCTGCTTCAAGCTCGTCACATCCTGACTCTTCATTCTGAGCTCAGTGGATACCCCCTCAGCTTTGTTCTGCAGTGCAATGAGACGCACATTTAGCATTTATTTCCTCAAGGAAGAACAACACAACCTTCAACCAGAAAGAGAAAGGACACAACAGAGGTTTGAGTCCTTTCTCTTACATTTTTGTATTTTACTCGCATACTTTTGTAGCCTCTGGTTGCCCCCTTAGTCAAGCCATGTGAGATACTGGGCACTGTTTTCATTGCTGTTACTGCAGGATTAGGCTAAATGACAAACAGAGCACTTTGCACCATGCTTGGGCTTTAATTAATCAGTTAAAAAAAAAAAAGACTAGCTGCAAAGTATGAATTATGAATCTCTATATGACACGTTATGTAAGAGAACTTTTATGGAAAATCATTACTCTCAAGCTAAATGAGTCTGGAACATTTTCATTAAAATATAGAGGTCAATATTGACTTGCAGGACAGTTTGCGGTGTTTTACAAGCTGTTCCAATTCAGTATCACCTGTTTACTGCACATATTTACTCCTGAGAACATTTTGAGGCCATATCACTTCTAGATAAATGTTTGTGGCCACCGACTGCTTTGCTGAACACACTGACTTAAACTTTAGCCACACAGATGCAGGAGGATTCAATAAAGCCCTCTGCAGGTTGTTTACCTCAAAGACATGATATAACGGACTTTAAGCGAATCGACACCTGGTGGAAATTAATGCTCAAATGCCTTCTTAGTTTGGACTATTATTAAGTTTGATCCTGATTTCTGTAGTGCAGATGTAAAAGATAGCTAAATACAACTACATTCATATTCACACAGGAACTATTGCAGATGTATTAGTAATAGGACTTCTTTTTTTCTCTTTCTCTGGGACACAAACCATCCAGAGGTCCCACAAAACTAACATGAATATTTAGCTGAAAGCGCACTGAAAGATAAGATATAGTGTCATATATTGCATTATTGGATTTATTTATATGGGCTTTTTCATTATTCATCCTGTCAAGGTCTGCCACACCAACGTTGCCATTCCTAAAAATCGCCCCACTGGCCTGGGTTCATATGAAATCAAGGTCAGAAAAAAATGTCTCAATAAAATGAATGGATGCAACTGAAAATACTTGATTTTTTTTAAGCAGTTGAAGTTGGACAGTATAATATTGTAATAATATGATTCGGTTATAGTCAGTGGTCCGTTGTGAAGGATGACTGTCGTGCCATGTTTTTTTCCTTTATTCGGGGAAACATTCCTTGCAGGATGTTTGCATTTTAAAAGTGATCTTGACAAACCCTTCCAGTGTTCTGGAAACATTTATAGACATAACAAAATTTTATTCTCAGGAAATGTTTTGGTGCGATGCCTCCAGCTGTCTTAAACACATAGACTGTTATAACAGCCCCGTGTATTGCTGGCTTTCGAGATTTGCCGCAACAGAGTTGTGGTTTCATTCAAAAAAAAAATAAATAAATCAGTACCAGTTATAACCAGTTATAACACAAGAGTATATAATATATAGGTGTTTTTATAAAATAGGAGCTTGCTGGTGAGGAATGCGTATTTTGGCAACTACATGAGTGTTTTGTTAAGAGATCCATTGCTTCAAATACGTGCTGTTATTTTACTTTTATATTTTCGTCAGTTTTCTTTTTCGCCATTAAGGAGCTTTCAAGCAAGTTAGCAGGACGAACCATCCATCAGCCTGCTTTTAGTTACCATTCAGAGAAAAAACAGGTTTATAAAGTACGGCTTTAATAACTAACTGGAGAAAGCATTGCAAGGCTTTCTCCCTCAGTGAATGTGTCCTACTTTAATCTCTCCATGTGTGCGTGTGGAATACATGCTTGTTACGTCCTCGTCTGTTTCTTTTACCGCTCTCACTTATTTCAGCCGGAGCCATAACTCCAACAAAACACAATATATATATCACATAGCACACCCATAGTGTGGGCTCCATCAATAAAGGTAAATGAGCTGCTCCAGCTCCAGGATCTCGCACGCGGTGTTTACACAGCTACATGCAATTGTCTGTGTGTGTTTCCTCTAGCCTTATAATTCAGCTTGACTTGTTTACAAAGTCTGAGAAAAGAGTAGGGTTTTGTTGTAAAGGCAAATTCGCTTAGCAAAAGCAGATAAAGTTGATATTAACACAAGAAGAGAAACTGCTTTGGAGCTTATAAAGAAACACTTATCCTGGTCAGGGTCATGGGGTGATGGAGCCATCTTTGGAGGATGTATAATATTCTATAATAATATAGAAAGCGATAATGAAAAGGCATGCATACTGTAATAATAGTCACATCCACTAATTAGCATCTCATCTGTGTCCACTTCAAAGAGAAAAGTTTGCAAGGCAGAAAGACACAATCTAGCGGAGTGAGTCATCATCCAGCCAGGAGCAGACTGTGAATGTGTTGCCTTTGATCATTCAGTGAAAACATTTCTGTCATCGCTTTTATTTCCCGCAGCTAAGTTGGGTTCTTTCATAATGATGCATTTAGATAAGATTGTTAATGCGCAAGCTGGTTCCCAGTTCTTATGGGAGTTTAGCAGATTCAATTTTAATGATGGGGAAAGTTGGAAAACTGACCACATGGAAGTGTCGCTCCTGCTGCAGGCCTAACAGCTTTCTATTAACTGCCATAATGAGGATTTTTTTTCCTCTCAGAGAGAGAAAAAGAAAAGAACAGGCCAGGCAATGCCCACCCTCATGTGAATTTCATTCAAAAAAGCTTACCAGCACGCCAAAAACAGAATCACTGGGGGGGTTTTTTGCACTGTTGTGTCCTTTATGTCACTAAAGCTTTGGTCTATTGCATTTCTCCTCCCTACGATATGTCGCTGCCCTGCATGCTTTTGTCCTGCTATAATTGAGTATCACCGGGGCTCAATTTCAACCCCTTCTTTAAGTCCCAGTGGTCTGCATGACGAGCTTTGACAACTAACTGATAGTTTGCTGAGTAGTTCTATGAATTCCTTTAGAGTAATCTTGTGTCTTTTGAATGCTTACTGTGATCAAAGATGGCTCGGCTCGGGTGGAGTTTGTGCATTTATGTCCAGGCAGGCGTTTGTTCAGTCAATAATTGGAGAGTGAACGTCCACTAAAGTATTGCAGTCATATGGCAGATATAATGAGCCTTGCTTTTCAAATTTCACACAGAGAGAAAAGAGCACCAATCTGGTGAATTTGGCAACATTACATGTTACACGAACTAAACAACGGTTTGTTTATTGCTCTACATGATTATTGTAACATTGCTAAAATTGTGCCAGCTCTCTGTGCAGCCCTATTTAAGTCTTGTTTTATCATTTTAGATCACATGTGTCTTATCTTATGCAGATGCCTGTATGTGAATGTGCAGAATCTGCAGGTAACATACAAGGTATTGGGTTCTGGCTCATGCTACCCTTCATTTATAGTCAAATTAAAGTTTTTCAGATTTTTTAAAAGTACATCTGCATTCACAGAAAGATGTAGATAACAGCCAGGGCCCAGGTCAAGATGTGTTTTTATTTATTTATGTAGCATCTGATTAATATATCAGCATTAAAGTTACATCAGCCAGTATTAGTTATTTGCCAATACACTGGTATCTGCATTTATACCAGGCAATAAATGAACATTTTAAAAGTGAAGAAAAGATGTGACAAATACCCGCCCACCACAGGAAACTCTGCAGCTTAAAATAAGTGACAGATTCTGACATATCACAAAAAAAGAAATGAAATATTATTAACATCGTATATATGAGTATTCATCATTTTTATCGTCTAAGGAGCTTTGAAAGAAAAGCATCTGGACTTCTTTAAGTTTCTTGAAGACATTTCATTGGAGAAGCTACTTCTGATCTAAAAGCAATTGGTGGAGAGTCCCAGATTTTAAGCCCTATGGGAGTGTCCCCAAGAGGGTCATGGACCCTCCTACTGATCCTCTACCTTATCACATGAGCCAAGGTGAGAAAACGGGTGTGGGTCACAATCAGCCATGGTTTTGGGTGATGACATAAAAGAACCTCCTCGATGGGACAAGATTTGGCTGTCCATCTGCATCTAAAGGGCAAAGGTCACTCTTTCGAGGATGCCAGTGTTCACGTTTTGGACAGAGAAGACAGACGGTTTAAAAGAGGAGTGAAAGAAGCCATCTATGTCCACTGTGAGCGACCATCTTTGAACAGAGGCGGTGGCTTACAACACCAACTGTCTGCCATCTATAATCCAGTTTTGAGATCCCTTCCCAGACGCCTTAACACCCACTCACATCCTGGGCCATCTGACCTCAGGAAATCACATGATAGGGTGGGGCCAGGTTTCACAATGAGCTCACCCGAAACCCTGACTGATTGTGACCCGCACCCGTTTTCACCCCTTGGCTCGTGTGATTAGGTAGAGGATCAATAGGGGGTCCATGACCCTCTTGGGGACACTCCCATAGGTCTTAAAATCTGGGACTCTCCACCAGGTGCTCTTAGATCTGAAGAAGCTTCTCGGATGGGAGGTGAAACGTCTTCATGGAAACTTAAAGAAGTCCAAACACTTTTTCTTCCAAGCTCCTTAGACCACAACGACCTGGATGACTGAAACCTTCACAGATACATCATATTTATCAGTTTGATGTATGCTATATCACACTAATGATGCTGAAGTCTCATTTATCAAGTAATCGTACACTTGGCAATACCAGGTTAACTGTTGTTTTAGGACACAATGCAGTTCCTACTGTCGCAGGTATGTTAGCATAAGCTAAGGTCCTTCTTCCATTGGTACTTGCACCCTAGTATGATCACAGTTCAGAAACATACTTTCTAAATAAAGCCATGACATCCACCTCTGCGGATACTAACATGACTGTGACAGTGCCACTGCACCAGTCTTCAAAAAGAGAGAGAGAGAGAGAGAGAATATGTGTGTGGGAGAAGCAGTCATATCCTATTCTGCTTTTATCTTACTTTAACATTGCCCCACTTTCCTCCTCAGAAAGTACAGCTTGGCTTTATGGACCATAATCTGATTATAAAAGCCGGCACAGGTATTAATGTGGCAGCTTTTTCCCAAAAAAAGAACCATGTGAATCTTTAAACTTTGTCACAAATGCGTAAATAGACATCTGAACCTGGAGGCCATGTAACAAAGGCGGCAAGTGCATCTTAATCACAACACAACTATTATTATACAGCACTGGATCGCTCCTTAACAGTGCATCGGCAAAACGGTAAAAGTTTCCACCTTATCAAATTACTAGTACTGTATCTTTACCAAGCCTGCATCTTAAATTGTGTCCGTGAACACATCAATCACAACTTTGCACTTGCTATACAAAGACACTGCTCTCTGTTTCAGAAGAGTAACACTGCCCCCTAGTTTAAAGCACAACGTGAACGTCTCCGCAAGAGAGCCTCCCCCATATCCAAGGCAACATTCACCCATATTATTATAAAGCTTGTATATTAAGATCGGGTGGCATAATGAGTGACTGGCACAGTCTATCTGCCCCTGCTGTGTCAGTGCAGCAAGATCACATAAACATATTGTTGTCAGGAATACATCAGGCATGACGTTCCTGATAAATATGGGTGCAAAGCATGCATGCATAAGACCAGTGCAGACTAATTAGTCATGGGTCAGCTCAGTGTTGCTAATATCTTAGATAACACAATCCAAGTGACACTAAAAACAAACCATCCACGGTGGTAATGACTCATCCAAAGGAAGAAAGAAAGCAGTCACACTGTAGCTCTGATATAACTTCTCACTTTGTCTCCGTTCTTTCATCAGATTTGCATATTTACACTTTTTAAAGTGAAAAAAAGACACTTCAGCTTTAAAAAGTCTTACAGTATAGATTTAATTCCACACTTTTATCTCATTAAATCTACTGTACTCTGCTCTGTGACCATACAAACTGGTCCCCACCTTACTCCACACACAGCTTACATGCAGCCTACCTGCACTCACTTCTGCAAACAAGCCCTGCCCCACTCACCCACAACTTCCACTGCTACATGGACAAATGCATGTACCAGGAGACACTCGCCATTTTCTGGGGTGCAAAACATTGCCATCTTGCCTTTGGTGTTTCCGAGATAAGCCCAAGGTGTTCTTTAGTGAGGGTTCTTGACACAGCAGTCATGGCAATAATGTGAGTCTCACTAATAAGCCATCAGGTTTAGACTCTTGGTCAAGAATGCTTTGGGGTTACATTTGAGCATATTGAGTACCCTTAAAAACATACAAAATTAAGCTTTAAGGTTGCAATCTTTCTAAAGTTTTAGTGTATGTTATTGCTGTGACACAGTCAATTATAATAATTTGTAACTTCTTGGCCAGTTGTTTTGCATTTTGCAAAGTCATTACACTTCAAATAAGCGTGAAAGCTGAAGGATGGTTTTCACAACACTTTCTTCGATGTAATTTTCCATATCCGGGCTGATTTTATCAATTCAGAAAAGGCCGTTTCAAAGTCTGACTCAAGTCTGAAATCCTTTGAAATTTGTTGTGTTGCAAGTTTTGAGGCTTTAAATTCTGTACTTGAATTTTTGAGGTCTGCCACTGTGACTCAAGACATCACGAGGCACTCTGTTTAAATATGAATGTTTTACTGCATCAGATGGCACATTCTCAGATGGAAGCCAGTCCTTCCTCTTTTGTTTGACTAATGAAGTCTCAAGACTGTTTTAGAAACTGTTCAACAAACTCCTCACAGTCGTTTTCAATCACTCTGAGGGACAGTGTTAATGCGACCGAGGTACTTCTGCCAATCAAGGCCAAACTTTCTTCACCCAGTCTGCTCTCTCTCTTTGTCAATAATATAAACAAAATGAGAACGAAAAGGTTACAGATGAGGTATCTCGCAGAATAACAGTTACCACTATTTTACATTTATTTAAAAAAAAATAGAATAAATCTAAAAAGCCCTGGCGAAAGAGGGCAAACCACATCTCTCAGCCAGAAGAAAAGACAAAAAAGATGAGAATACATTAAACCCACATGTATAGTACCCATTAAGTTTGTTAGAGTTCTTATATTGTCCAGGGAAATGGGGAGCGTGTACACATAAAAGCCATTTTTCTGGGGTATTATTTCAGCCGACAACCATCATCTTTAATCATTGTACTGTGGATTATATTTTAGCCTCTGTTCTCTTCTTGATATTTTTTTCTCTACCTATTGAAAATGCAGCATTTATGCAAATTTAAAAGCACTTCAAGGAAACACTGTTTGGGCCGTTTGGTAATGTTTTGTTTGGGGGGTTTGCTGTTCCCAAGGAGAAGTCGAAGGAGGAAATCATTTGTCTGATGTGCGTCACAACACCTCAACCGACAGATGTTCACATTTAACAAAAAAAAAAGGACAATCTCAAATTTTATGAGGCTCATGAGAATGCAAATACACCATGCTCTTTATTGTGTGGAAATAAATATCACAGTGTTGTGAACACCGATCAAAAGTCCACTCATTTCGTTGAGCATGCAGACGATCTAGAGCTAAGTCCCAGCTATTATTTATTAAAAAAAAACTTATGGGTGTAAATCAAATCAAAGGATCCTCACAAAAGGACAAAAGGTACTGTAATTTAAAGTGACTCTTTTAAACAAAAGAAGGCCCTCATTCATGAACAGATTACTGCGATGTTGCTCTTGATTTGTGCATGGATCTCAAATGCAAAGAAGAACAAGACGTCACGAAAAGGTGTGCACCTGAGCTTTGATGAGAAAGCCTGCAAAATGCTTTAGGAAGCGATCTGCAAGCAGCAGCATTTGGACACCAATGAGGAGGCACGAGGAAATGTTTCTTTTTTGTTGCCTCTCTCTTTAGAAGCTGAACTACAAGCAGAGGTGACAAATGTACAGCTGTTTTACTGAAGTAGAAGCACAGATATTTGTGTAAAAGAAAGTACTTTGTTAAAAGTCAAAGCAGTGATTCAAATTATTTACTCAAGTAAAAGTAACACAAAAGTACAGACTATGAAATGTACTCAGAGTAAGAAAGTAAAAAGAAGCTCTTTAAAGGGCATTTAGGTTTAGGTGCTTTAATAATATCATAATAAAATAATAATAATAAAATTTGCTTCCACACCTAAACAGAAAAATTTGTATACTCAAGGGTTAAAGTGGGATTTAGAAAGTGGATTTAAAGATTTAACTTTAACTAACATATCAAGATATGCATGTAAGTAGATGTTTGATGGTTTCCATTCCCTATACTGACAATATACTGGTTATACTGTCTTTATACTACACAGTATACAGCTGATATAAAAGGATGAATTCAGTATCATCAGCTAAATATCGATTTGAATAACACAAACCTATCCTTCAGTTTGTTTTGCAGGACATTTCACAACATGGAAAAACATAACTTAATGTAAAGATCCAATATCTTATTGGACTTGGCATATATGCTTTAAATTTCCAGTTTATCAAATGTGACTGAGCAGCCCTTAGCTTTAAATATAACCTCTTTTCTTCTTCTCCTTCACGTCTCTCTTACATCTCTCACCATCTCTGAGTGATTTTGAGTCTTTCTTTTCTCTCCCCAGGAAACACAGCTGATGTACCTTTAGTTAAGAGGCACACTGTGTGGCAAGTTGCACACAAGCAGCGTGTTTGCTGATATTTTTTTGAGCTGTTAGAAAAGTTGCATTTGAAATTACCTGCCACTTAAAAAAAAAGTTACTCCCTTTATGCTCGCTTCTCTTCTGCAGCTCTGCTTAGATGCTGCACCACGATCACAGCTTATGGCCATCTGAACCACAAACACCATTCTGGATGGTTCTGGCCCAGTTTAACCTGAGTATAGATGGTGCATAAACTATAACTTTTTGCGTCTTTAAGCTTCAGAGATGGATACACTAATGGGATTGTGCTACTGTTCCCTCCATGTAGGCTCAAATCAGTTTGATGTTTGAAGCGTGAAATAAAAACATTGCTCGAATGTCGTGAACCTAAAGTAACAAGTCTGTTCTGAAAATGTACAGAATAAAAACTACAGATATTTGTGTTTTAATGTAGGGAGTAAAAGTAAAAAGTTCTAAATACTGAAGTATTAAGAAAATTCTACTTAAGTACAGCAGCAAAGTATTTTTACTTCATTACTTCCCTCTGACTACAATCAAAAGCTTTGAATTCAGGTGTACAGTCTCTCTGCTTTTTTCCATTTCCCCTCATTTCAAGCAGAGAAGACAGGCCTCGACTTTTATGCCATCCCGATGTTCTCGTGTCACAATGCATTCAAACATGACTGAAAGACACGATCGCAGCTGAGGAGAGATACATTTTTAAATAAAGACTGGACGGACAGCAAAGTTGTGGTGGATCCTTGGTCAGATGAGTCATCGTGAGGCTGATACTAATGTTAGAAAACAAGGTGCTGGCAGATGTTGCTGAAACCACAGTCTGACAGGAAGTTGAACAGTTCAATCCAAGGAAATCAAACCCACTGCCATTTAAAATGTTTTGCAACTAGAATCGTTTGTTCATGTCTCTGAGATTTAGTCAGTGTGCACAAAATCAGGACTGAATGATAGGGTGAGACCAAACCATAAAAATAACAACATTCTTTGCAGGAAAGTTACCAATTTTTTTGAAATGAAAAGGAAATATTAGGCAAAAAGAGACAGAATTCTTTCAGGTTTTGCTCTCTTCCACGTCCTAAAATAGATTAAAATGCGCAAACATGGCTTGATGCAGAAATGGCAATACAAGAGTAGTGCAGTGATAAGAGAACTCATAAATCAGAAGGCAGCTCATCCTGAAGACCTTTGTGCTGTTTAATATTTAAACACCTCAAATATTCCTTTATTTCCAACACTAAATAAAGAAGACGCTGGTCTCTCACCATAGCAACCCACAACTCCTCAAGGTACCAATGTTAAGGTGTTCACCAAGTAAACTGGAAAACCATATTTAACATACATTTAAACAAATTGTAATAAACACTGAAATGTACAATATCAGCATAAACAAATAATAAAATACTGCGCTTTCACTCGTTTTTACTGCAGTACAAACATCTTAAAAGAACAAAGAAAACCAAATTAATATATATAAAATACAATACTACTGCATTAAAAGTAAATACTCCACCCTAGGGTTGCTTCTTGTTCCTAAATAATTTCATTAAATGTCCTGGATGACAGAATATTGTGTGTATTACGTAAAATGAGTCAAATCCAAGCAGCATCCTTTCCCATAGAGTCTCATGTTAAAACGTCAATTTTTACAGCATTAAAAAGCATATTTACAAACTGATATCAAAATGGTCTGAGGTTCCGCACTGGAAACACATCATTCATTGCATATCTCTTTAAAGCTAACATCTGTCCACTTGCTGAAACTCTGGGCTCTGGTTACCTAGGTAACCTCCTAATATATTTACTACTAGGTTGTATGTCAATCCTTCACTGTCTTTGCATTTACTTGCTTTGCCAGGGACGTGATATGTATTGAGTGTGTATGCAGCTTTAGGGGCAGGGCCACCTAACATGATAAAAAGTATTCATAACGAGTATTCCAACAAAGGCAGATGTACACGATCGGTGTATGCTATGCTAGCTGTTCTCCTCCACTACTTGGTGCCATTGAACCGGGCTTAGCTAGCACTAGCTGATAACTTAACACTCCAAGCGTTCATCAAAACATGGTACCTTCTGCCTCCAAAAAACTCAAACGGCTTTAAAAGTGTTATCACATTGGCTATGTCCACCATTTGGTGAGGATTATTTTACGTGAATGCAGCTAACCAGTGTTTATGCAAACATTTAATTGATCGTAGAGAAACAGTCTATTTGTTGAGTTTAGTAGCCATTTAGCACCAAAACAGCACTGCTGAAGTTATGAATGCCCTTCCTACAGCCACTGACAGCTGACTAACGTTTCTTCAATCAAATTGGGCTAAACCACAGAGCAGGTTAGATTGGGGAATTTTGTGGGAAGAAAACTGTTCTTTAGTTCTCTTCTGTAATTGTACATTTTTCCATATATTCTCCTGCTAGAGAAGAACAGTTGTGTATGTGAAGTGTGGAAGGAGGCTGACAATGTTGATTGGCAGTTTGAATCTTTTTGTGTTCTTAAAATTGAAAAATAAAGTATTGACCTCGGTGGAGGATGAGCTTTTTCGGTGCCTTTCTCAGTTTTCTTTAAGACACTGAAAATATGCCTTGTGCACACAAGCACAAGGCAGCTGAAAAAGACAAAGAAAGAAACAGTTAAAGCTGAACGCAACGAACGGTGAAAGCTAAAGACCATCGTATATTCACAAAATTACATTAAAGGTGATTATTGTCATGGCCAAAGGAGGGGAAAAATCAAGAGAGACTGGGATTTCAGAGTGATTAGTGACACTCCTGTGGCCTTGGGCAAATCTTTCACGTTGCGCATTGTCAGCCAGCTAATTTAAGATAAATACAAAAAGTACCGGTCCAAACCTCGTGATGATGGAAAACCAAATTGTTTTGCAGAAATGTGTTGTCTAATTTACATTTTGAGCCATTTTAAATATGCTCTCATTGCATAATCTTCATTTTCTAATAACCCCAATATATTTATGCCTTAATGTTCTTTCTCATGAGCCCTTTCTTTTTCTTTTGCTGTTGTAACCTTGGAAGGTAATTTACCAGCTGCTTATCTTCACTCACCAGCTTGTGTTCAGGTCAGTCCCACATGTCAAACTAAGCTGAGGTTCCTCACCGTTGGATGCTGGAACAAAGCTTGGGAATGTAATAGTGAATTCACCAAAAAAAAAAAAAAAAGAAGAAGAAGAAGCCATAATTACAATTTGGTGTAGCTTTGTAGTGTAAATATGTAGCTAAATTCTATGAGTGATACATGTAGCATCATCTGCTCATTACAGAGAAAAGTAAGACAGCAATATTAGGAGAGAAAAAACTGTTTCTGGCAGTAAATTAAGATGTGGAATTAAACCACAATCTGAGTGTAGAAATTCACCTCATAAAAAGAGACAACATTATTATTCTTATATATTAAATATTTTGTCTCCATTATAGTATGATACCAGAATTCTCACCAAAGTGGCGATAGCCTGGTCTGATGTCCGTGTTTGTGAATTAAATCATGCAAAAAACTATCCAGCTGACTTTCATTAGATTTTGTGGAGAGCTGTGGCATGAGCAAAGGATGAAGGATGATTATGTGTCAGCAGAATTCAGATCACTTTCTTTAAAATTGTTAAATAAAGTGTTAACCTCAGAGGAAGATAGGCTTTTTTAATGTCTTGCCAGTACAGCAGTATTTTTGCGTTTAATATTAAACCTCTACCATTTTTGGTTTGTTTATTTTCATTGTAATCCATGTCAGTTCTGAAGCCTGCACTACAGGAATGGATTTGAGATAAGAGAAGTATGTTGAGGTTGAACCTGCAGTAATTCATGCTGCACACATGTTTTACTTTAGATCTGGTGTATGTTGGAGATAACAGAGTCCAAATCTACTCATCTATCAACTATTGCAATGATATTACTGTTTCCTGAAGATCCACTGGACCAAGGGTGTCTAACGCTATCGATGAACTAATTTACTAAATAAATTTCAGCTGATTTGTGTTTTAAGCCACACTGTATGATATGAATGTAATACCTGCTGTGTATGCATGTAAGTTTATATACTGCAAATCCACTGAATTGAAGGCTACTGACAACAGCTGCAGTTCTGCTGTTTGTTTTAATGCCACAGCCCACGTTTCTGTGGACATTTAGTTACTGACACTTATGTTGACTGAGAGCAGTTATCAGCCAAAGAAGTGCTACAATGTTGCACAGTATTAGACCAAACTCTTTTGAAGATGGCTATGGAGTGGATGTTCGGTGCTCTGTTACATCACTTACACTGCTTTAAAATCCAGAAAGCAGTGTTCAAGTGCTCTGGCTGATCAGACTCACAGTGAGGTTGAAGTTGGATGAAGCTATCCATATGCACATTTATTTTAATTGCACAAATAGACAAGATGAATGGTAAAGTGGAAAACTACATCCAGGACAGAAACAAGCGCGTTATGCTGCTAACAAACTTTGCAGCATGCTAACGCTAAGCTAGTTACCTGCCGATCTCAGCAGCCAGACCCTGAACTTCAACAGGTAACAAGCAGATGAGCAGTCAGGCTGCAGCCTCCCTTTCTACCTGTTCACGTTTCTAAAGCAGAATCACTGTGGCTGGTTTTCATCTTTGAGTTGTGTGGTCAGCTTTTTATTCTACTAAGAGAAAGATCTTGGAGATGTGTGGCCTCATTAGGGATTTGTGTTGGTGTGTGGGGTTGTAGCCTCAGGTTTATATTGTTAAATGGTGATTATGAGACAGTGTGTTTCAGCTATTTTGCAGAGTAACATGAAAGTAATGTAATGAGTAGTATAACCAAATACTTTTTCCCAGGAGTAAATAAGTAACGTATTCTATTAATTTTAAGAAAAGTGTTACAACTCTAACACTGATCACAACAAAGAGAGGGAATACATAATATACATATGCACAAACGTTTGACCCACAGCATGCAATTAATTTGCATGAATGTAATTTCTTTCTTGTTGCTTAGCAATGCATGGTGACGACTCTCGAAACTGAGACAATGAGAACCAGTGACAATTGATAAGAGAGTTAATCGGAATCACTAAATTCTTATCAGTTCCCATCACCACACGGTACGTTTAATTCTTCTACAGTGGAAGTATAAACATGCATGAATACTAAAAAGGAGGAGATAGCTCAGCAGGGTAGAGCGTTCGCCCCATGATCGGGGGATCAAATCCACCAAACGGCTACCCTGAGGTACCCCTGAGTAAGGTACCATCCCTACCCACTGCTCCCCGGGCGCTGGATTGGTGGCTGCCCACTGCTTCACTGAGTGAGTGGGTTAAATGCAGAGAGTAATTTCCCTACAGGGGATTAATAAAGTATACCAAAAAAGCGCCTCAATATGATAAACTCTTACCTTCAGTGCCTGAAAAAAAAGTGTTTAGCAGTTCCTCTCTTTCCGCTGCATTTCCAAGATGGTAAAAATTAAGGCCCAAATGTGCATAGCACTCCACACTTGATGGTGTGAATGTATATGTGCAAACAGTAATCTAAGCATGGAAGCACGTGATTGGAGACATGACACCGGATGCTGAAATGGAAACAGCCTGTTAGTTGGATAAAACTCCAACATGCAGATCAAATCTAGGCTGATAGCTGGTGAAGCAGAGCTACAGCTTGGTTCAGGTGGCAGCAAACCCTAAGTTGAGGTTTGGGCTGTAACTGGGCAGACTGGGGTAATGCACAGGCAAGCGATCCAGCGAGTTCAGCTAAGCCAATGTGGATATCGGATAAGACAGGAGATTGGGTAAGAAATGATGAATCATTCACAGCAGCAAAAGGAAAACAGCAAACCATGTGGGCTGAATATTGAAGTCACAGAAAATACTGTCAATATCTGGCGGAAACTACGAGTGCTTGATAGAGCAGAGACTTTGCTCCAGGGACCAGGAGGTAGCAGAGCAGATCATTGGAAAGAGACTTGATTGCAAAAATGGCTAATGGCTGGTACGCCTGTGTTTAGGTACCAGGCACCTGCCTCCAATCCTGGAGTCTCACATGAAGGGGAGAACGAGAGATGCTGCAAACGTGTTTTCAAACACCATACCGAGAAAGGAACATGGAGTCTTCATGTCAGGCCAACACTAATCAGCTGGGCCCTGCTTGCTCCATGAACTCACTAATCAAGTGTTTGCACACTTGCTACCAGTGTGACAAGAGGGAAGATGGAAAGAGTCACCCTCCTGATGTTCTGGACCTGTGACTAATGAAGTGCATCACCACAAATCAGAAGCCTCTCACTGTGTCTCGGCAGGACGTATGCCTACTTATTTCTCCCTTTAGGGTGTAAGTGCAGCGGAAGGATACATTTATAGATCGTATCTATCAGGCTCAGACCACGGTGTAGTATACTACACCGTGGTCTGAGCCTGATAGATATGGCTGGTGTATTAACAGTGATTTGGTCTGGGTTAAAAGGGCAGCTAACTTTTTTGAAGTCAGCTCTTTTGATTTCTGGGCATTGGCAATAAAACATAATGGAAGAACTTTGATTACTTGAGCTCTCTGTCAGACAGAAACATTAAATCTGTGCTGCCATGATAGTGAGCATGTGGCAGTGCCATGTATTTTTGCCCAGAGGATGTATTCCAATGGCTCGAGTGATACTCTGACTTTTCGTCCAATACTTCAATGAGGATGGCATTTGTGGTTTTGAGCAGCTGGACTAATTAATAAATTATAGATTTACATGAAATGAGATGTGATACAAAGGTTTAGACTCTGTTCAAGATGAATTGCATTAACCTTGGCGATCCTCTAACTTTTCATCTAATCGTTCGTAATTTAAATTATGAGCAGTCGTTTAAAGACCTGATGACATCCCCATCTGTCTGCGCTTGCGTTTGGTACTAGTAATAAAGCATGCTAGACTGTGAACCAGAGTGTTTAATCTGTGTGAATCACAGCATCGCAGATGCTACCCATGGACTCTTGCTTCAACTTTGTTTTAAAACCAAACCCTCCAAAACTGCTCATTCAGAGCCTTAACCGGCCAACAAAAGTGTTTTAGATTGCAACAAAATCATTGTTTTAACCATAGATATACAGCAATCTATTCTAGTTCAGTGTCAGGAGGCCACGTTGGCTTCTCTGCACTGCTGTTTCCCTGCTTATTAATTAGACAATCTACTCAGCAAGCTGCCCATTATCCAGCAATTGAAATTAAATCTTTAGAACCACCAAAAATACTTTATTTCCCCTCAAGGACACATTTTAGCCCACTAAGTCAATTATCATACGCATAATTATCTAGGTGTCCTGGTGCCCCATCTGTCTTTACTCCACTGATCTGTGCCTTTTGCCTCCCTCAAACTTGTCTATGAGGTCTTGACACTTTTTAAAACGAATCTTTATGTATGGCTGCTGTCGCGAGCATCTGAATACATTTACAAGTCTAATGTATGCAGATCGAGACTTCTCTTTCTTATTGAGTCTCACGGTGAATGTTGAATGACGGAACAGGACCTTTCGTAAATGCAGTCAAGCAGGGACGGTGGAAGCAAACACGACAGCGTCTCTCTCATCATAACATACGTCAGACTAGATTTAGGGGACATCTTTCAGAGATATGACTCAAAAGCAGATCAGGTCTGACAAGGCTAATTTTGTACTGTGACGCAGCAAGACATTTTACATTTTTTTCCAGTATCAATAAAGTCTTATATCTCCATTTCTATTTTGATATTGTTACTGAAAGGAGAAAAGAAAAAAGCTACTGAGGCTGTGCTTACCTCAAGAAGTTATTGAACCAGTGTCAGAAGATGTGATGAAGTATAACAGAAACAACAATTAAAAGAGTGAGAAAGTATTCACATTGAAACTAAAAACAGAGCTCCAGTCCTGATCAGAGCTTCTTGTCTTTAAAACTTCTATTTCTTAACTTTTATACCTTTTATGACTTGTATAAGATTTTAGACCATTTCATGATCTGGTGACTCTGGAGGGCATTAGAGTACAATTTTCTCATTGTTATGGTCAAGAAACTAGTTTGAGATGATCTGAACTCACATGGTGCGTTATCCCACTGTAACCAGCCATCAGAAGATGTGGTACCAAGAAAGAATCCCCCACACTTACAACACAACAACCAGCCTGAATGATTACTAGATAGTCCAGTTTTGGTGAGCAAGTTAAAGCCTCAGTTTCCTGTTCTGAGATGACAGGAGTGGCACCCGGTGTGGTCTTCTGCTGCTCTAGCCCAGCAGTCCCCAACCCCTGGGCCTCGGACCGGTACCGGTCCATGAGTTGTTTGGTACCGGGCCGTGAGAGTTGAGGCTCAGTTGTGAAATGTATGGTTTTCAGGGTTTTTATCGGTTTTCAGCGTTATTTTGTTATCGTTTTTATCGTTAACTCGGTTTTCCTGGGTCTTTTCACGTGTGTTATGAATAAATCTTCTTTTTTTCGGTACCGGTACTAGTTTTATTTTGTTGTATTTATCCGTGACACCTTAAAGGCCGGTCCGTGAAAATATTGTCGGGCATAAACCAGTTCGTGGTGCAAAAAAGGTTGGGGACCGCTGCTCTAGCCCATCTGCTTCAAGGTTTTGCATTCAGAGATGCTCTTCTGCATACCTTTATTTTAACAAGTGGTTATTTGACATACTGTTTCCCCCTATTAGGTCGAAGAAATGTGCCCATTCTTCTCTGAGCTGTAGCATCAACAAGGCATTTCCACTTGAGAACTGCCAATCTGGATATTTTCTCTTTTCCAGACCATACTCTGGAAGTCTTGGAGATAGTTAAAGCAGGGTTGGGAATCGCATCTGTAACCGGAAGGTTGCCGGTTCGATCCCCGGGCTCTCTGTCCTGGTCGTTGTGTCCTTGGGCAAGACACTTTACCCTACTTGCCTACTGGTGTTGGCCAGAGGGGCCGATGGCGCAATATGGCAGCCTCGCTTCTGTCAGTCTGCCCCAGGGCAGCTGTGGCTACAACTGTAGCTGCCTCCACCAGTGTATGAATGTGAGAGTGAATGAATAGTGGTATTATAAAGCGCTTTGGGTGCCTTGAAAAGCGCTATATAAATCCAATCCATTATTATTATTATTATGTGGGAAAAACCCAGCAGATCACCAGTTTCTGAAATACTCACACCAACAACCATTCCACTTTCATAGTCACTTGAATCATCTTCCTTTCTCATTTTGAATTTCAGCAGGTCATCTTGACCACATCTACATGCCTAAATGAATTATTCTGCTGCCACGCGATTGGCTGATTATGTATTTGCATTAATGAGCAGCTGAACAGAGGTAACTCATAAATTGGGCAGTGAGTGCAATTATCTATAGTTGCTTGATTAAATTTACATATATTAAGGTGCAGATGTAGGTGCTAATTCTCTGTAGAGTGTGATTTTTTTCTTCTGGAGTTAAAAATTCCTCTTCTTCTTCTACCAAAACTTTATTTGTACAACTCCAAGGTAAAGGTAAAGACTTTAACATGCCATACACGTCTTTCTCCTTTCTATTCTTCGATTCTTCACCTTTACGTCATAATAATTAAAACTCCTGCTGCAATGTCAACAGCTACAGAAATAGCCTTGTTTAAGTGACTCACCACAAGCTGCTTTATGCTCATCTGTCTTTTTGTGCGACCCAGTGCAGAAAATGGTTTATTGTTGCCTTGTTTTGTTTTGTTTTTTTCTTTGAATGTGGACTGATGTGCACTCATTTGTTGAACACGTTTGATGACCTGTCTGTCATCCTACATTATGAGAATTATAACGGCCGCAGGGGAAGATACAAGGAGAAGACATTTGCTTTGCAGGTTCATTCTGTACTGAAAAGTTTGACTTCTCTTGCGTGGTGATCACAGCACAGAGTTCACAGATCTTACAGAAAATGATTCCAGCATGACTGGAGGTAAGAAGAGAGAAAAAGAGAATTGTGTAAATGGATTAATAGGTGAATAAATCAAGATTTTAGGTTTTCCTGGTGTGGTTGTTTGGTTTTTGGTAGCAATCATGGTTCAAAAAGGTGATTTAATGATAATAAGCGGGTTGATAGATTGTTTTGCATAAAGTTAGGTGCACAAAGACTTTACAAATATGCAAAACATGACAAAAGAAAACTCAGCTGCACTCTCGCTCCTTTACCTAATTATTGCAACACAAAATAATTCCCAGCATGCCTTTTCTTCATCAGACCTGCTCCAGCCCCCTTTTTCTTGCTGTGAATGTGCATGCATGTTTGCTTGAACATGTGTCATACGTTTTTACAGTTTGTGCAGACAGAAAGGACTGCAGACAAAGTTCTCCTGGCTAAGATGTTCTTTGATGTGCTCCACCGCTTGAATGAATTCCAAGTAAGAGGATGTGAAAAGGACACAAGTGGGTAAATACTGCATCGCCACAGATTTGTAGCAAAAATGAAAGGATGTCCCATCCCTGAACTCACTGGGCTATTCGGATGTGCACGGGCTGAAAGGTATATAATCTCTGCTTGTTCCAGTGGAGATGTTCTGTGTGTGTGTGTGTGTGTGTGTGTGTGTGTGTGTGTGTGTGTGTGTGTGTGTGTGTGTGTGTGTGTGTGCAGCAGCGTTTACATTAACACTTTCCAGTGACACAAGAAAAACACCTAGCAAAGCTGAAGTGTGACTTTTTCATTGAACAGAGCTTTAGAAACCTGATTATTCTTTACAGACTTCTTCACAAAATGAAGCGGCTGCTGATGCCGTCTGCATTTTAAGGATGGAGCGTGCCCGCCGGTTGTTCCGTGTGTGATGCGGCGGCACCCTCCAGTGGACAGTGTGATGCTGACGTTTCGTCGTTTCACCAGCAAGTTTGACCTCACATTTTCTTCAAGAATACACACATGTATGTGCAAAACAACAACAAACCTACTTCGTGTTGCATTCACAGAATTGAAATTTTCATGTAAAATATGTGCTGTCGTATGTTCCCCTGACAATTCCAGAGTGACGTGTGGAAACTAAGAAGAAGGAAGAGTTCGGACTGCGGCGTCTTGCATATTGAGCATCTTCACCAGAAGAGGATGCTGCTCTCTCACTCATGAAGGGGCATTGAGAAAATGAGTACAAGCACCAAGATGCGTTTCACAGAGTCGCTTGGAGCATCTGCGGTTGGAAACTTTTTGTTTCACAGCGAGAGAAACAGAAAACGATGACAAACTGTCTAGAAATATAAAGATAACTCACAGAAGGTGTAGCAGCTGTTTTTTGGGGGAAAGAGTGCCCTTCAGTTTGAAGGCATGCTGGAGGAAAAAGTTGGTGTTTAAATGCAAAAACCAAAACTGTAACAGACTAATGGTGGACTGCTGGATTCAGTGTTTTCATTGTTTTCTTTGTACCATTCTTTGCATTTATTTTGGGAGCTGTTAACTTCTCTCCTTCTCCCTTTTTCTTTTTTCTGCCTGCAGATTGTCTGGGCAGGCTTCAGAAAAGATTGTGGGAGGTGTTTAGACGCCTCACGTTTCTCTCATTGTTGCCAGAGGCATTTGAGGTGAAATGTTAGCACGATTCTCTATAAGATATGTTTAAACATTTTAATGAGCAGGTAGAAAAAAATACAGCCTGACTCACTGTAGCCTACTGCAGCCTCACAGTCTAGACGCTGGAGACGGCACGAGCTGAAATGGTTGATCCGCAGCATGTGCATGCGTTTGAAGCATTTGAAGCATGTATTTGTTGCTCTGACTGAGCAAGACTGACTTTCACAAACAAAGAAGTCTCAAATGCAAAGCAAAGAGAAGGGGAAAGAAATGCTCCTGTGTCACATTTCTAATGGTTTCACTGGTCGGTGGCGTGCACCGGGTCCATTATGTTTAGAAGTAAATCACTTTTATAATCTGGGTGCTGTTTGGCTGATCAGGTGTTTATAGACTCAATATATCAGGAACGGATAACCAGGCCAGAATTATTCAGCATGTTGAATTCAGCAAGTTGTAACCTTGTTAGGTAAAAAGCATGTCTGTATGAAAAACCTGGTATAAACTTACAAAGAACTTGCTTATATGCATAGGTGGAGGTACTGTGTGAATACTCTCTGCTTTAATGTCTGTTTTTAAGGACTTTTTTACATCTGTGTGAAAAAGTGTCCACCATTTAGGGAGCAGCCTCAGTGTGGATTTGAGGAGGGATCCACCTCCTCCATGGACCACATCCTTCAGTGCTCTGAGATATGCGTGTGGACCATGAACTGATTAATCACACACTACATTACAATATAAATATTAATCAATATAGTTTCAGCAAACCTCACTACAGCCCCTTAATAATCGATGGTTTTGTCTGAGTCTAAACTAATTTTCACAGATTTATTTATATAAAATGAGAGAAACAAAAAATAAATGGAGGAGTGCGCAGAATCTATTCCTGCTAAGCATAAACCTCATTGCACTTACACTGTGTGGGTAAAACTGTAAAGATTAAAAGAAAGAAAACATGCAAATCAACTGGGGATGAACACTAGAGTGATACAAACGTGTCATAAACTAACAATACCTTTTACAGTAATGCTTCAGCTTGCTGATTCTCAGGGAAAAAGCTAATGATCACTCCCATTTCTCCCATGAAGTCCTATAAAAATACACAAATAAACAAACCCAACATTTCTGGACTTGGTTCATCTTTAAAGTTCAGTGCAAACTTTTATCAAAAGTGCATCTTGCATTTCATGTTAAGAGACCTTTAGAAGCCAGCGCCGTGTCTCTCTGAGAGTCGTGACAAATGAGAGAGTACAGCAGAGTGAAAATGGCCTCTGACCGGAGTACAGCAGCTGAATCATCACTGTGCCATCCACGCTTGTGCGGTGTGGTCACCGAGGTGGCTTTTAGACTGCCTGGAGCACAGGAAGCAAATGAACTGGACTGCAACCTCCTTTCATCTCTACAACCATATAATATAACAAGAGCGAGCAAAGAAAGAAAGAAATGCTAAGAGAAAATGTCTGAAAAAGAAGGAAACAAGACGCAGAGAGTTAAAAAAAAATCACAGTGAGAATTGTAGAACAAGGGAATGAGGAAGAGAGTGGAAGTAAAGAGAGAAAGGGAGGCAGGGAGGGGAGGAAGAACAGGAGAGACAACGTGGCAGGAGGTTTCATCTGATGTAGAGCTTGGATGGGATGATAGGACTCTGGGTTCATGTGAGGATGAGTGCTGGTAGAAAGCGCTGCACTCTCACTAAACAATCATTAACTTCCAAACCCCTTTAACTGCTGTTTGCACTTGATCTAACAGGACAATTTTGAATCATATAATTTAGTTTTCACTATCTATTTGATGCCTAATGCAGGGCATTTTCTTATAAATTAAGCCATAAGTTAAGATACCGCTCATTTAATAACAGTGCTAGAATGAAGTAAGTAGCATAAGTATTACAGGGTGGTTTGATTACACTTAATGTGCATTTCCAAAGCAAAATTCTCCCTTGTCTTTGCGTTCTCATCTTCCAGACAGCCTTCATCACACTGATACGGTTGTTGTATTACAATAGAGCTTCCTGTTTATTTCTTATTCTTATACAGTTTAATTCTTTGACAGTTTCACGAGCCTCAGTTTAGTCAAATGGATGCTGAATGTATCTGCAAGGATTCTATAACACTGATTGAAGCTGATTGGTGTATATGATTTGTTTTCTTAGAGTTTCAAATCTAGTATTTCTGACTTTTACATCCATGTTAACCTCCATATGCAAGAAAAACTGGAAATATATTCATTCTGAAGTGGCTGAAGTCAACAGACACTTCATGTTTTAAGCACAGAGATGCGGATGTCGGCATTACTGTGTCTCTTAAAATGGTTTTTTTCATCAGATTTTACCAAAAAGTACTTCCAGGCTTCGCTCTGACCCCGTGTAAAGCTTTTACACTCGCCAGCTAATTGTGGGTTTCGCCTCTTTGTAGCCCATCTTTCTATTTAACACTTAATTGCTGGAAAAGAGAGGATTCACTCAACAAGCAGTTGCAGGCCACGTGCCAGTAAAGACAAGGGAATGGCTGGCACCCCCACACACTCTTCACACACTGCACAAAAACAGATGTTTACAGGTGCGTATACAGCTGTTTTCCCAATTGTGATCATGTCATATGTAACAGAACAGTTTGTAGTTATAACTAGAAATAAACTATAAAGACACCAGTGGTACTGCATTTTCAAGACTAAATGTTGGAAATCTTTTTGTTTATGATGGCTTTTGTATATTTTCATGATGCATCTTTTATTCCTCTGTAAATTTTGATACCAAGAAGCTTTAAAAGATTCATTTTATGTGGACTGTGCACCTTATTTGTGTGCAAAGAAAGAATGCGGTGTTTGATGCTGCAGAAGATCCAGTTGTCCAACGATTATGGAATTACATTCAGTTATATGCTCGAGTTTTGTCATCACTGATAGGCAACAATAAAATAAACAGTTGTTGTGACATTTTTTGAGCACGGTGGCAATTTCTGGAGTGGTCAAATGAAGCAAGTGAAGAAGTGGAAAGAAATGAGCTGTTTGGTTTGAGGCTGGCTCCAAAACTGACCCAGTTCTTACAGAAACCATTTTAACAACTTAAGACTTTACAGCGTGGTACAAATCGAAAAGCTTGTCTTTTATTTTCCCTTCACGACAAAACTGTCAGTGTAAGTTTTACACAGCTCAGCCTGTTTCCGTTATTTAAAGATTTAAATCTGCATTTTTATGATTTAGATTAACAATTAGAGTGATAGGTGCTGCCTGTCAGGAATTCTCAACTGTTTCGACTCAGTAGACCTCTCTTAAAAATTTACATGCACTCATGGTGGGCGTGAATGTTGTGGTAATTCGGGGGTTTTAATGATTTCTCTGAACTGTTCTTTTTCTGGAGTAGATTAAACAGGATACATATTTAATGACTTTGTAAAACAAAAATTGAGTGCACAAGTTTGAGTTAACTTGGATATTCTCTAATCGAAACATAGCTAAAAGTATGCATACAGGATCAAATATGCGCATGCCCCCATTAATATTTGGCTAAATTCCCTTACCAAGTTGCACCTCAATCAGACACCATCAAGAGGCTTCTGGCATAATTCTGGCTGGATATTTGTCCACTCCTCTAGGCAGAATTGGAAGAGTTCATTTAAATTATTTGGTTTCCTTGGATGGACCCAGTTTTTAAGCAAAGTCCATGAATTTTCAGTTGGGTTGAAGTTGGGACTTTAAAAAGATCACTCTTAACGGAGCCATTTCTAAACAACTGCAAATTCCGAGATCAGTTCAAAGAACTTATTCTGAGATGAAATTGGTTAAGTTGTTCAAGAACAACCCAGGAACGACCAAGGTTCAACCGGCCATAAACTAGAAACTCCTGGAACATCAGTGTTGCTGTCCAAGGTGAAATAAGTTTTACATAGCCATGGGCAGAGAAGGGGCCCGCCAAGGAAGAATCTCCTGCTCCAAAATCAAACTCTTTAACTCTTGTCCCACATGGACAAGCCAAATGCCTTCTGGAGAAACGTTTTATGGTCAAACAAGACAATGACTGAGCTATTTGGGCACAACAGACATCAGGTACTTTTGGAGGTGTAAAGGTGAGGTTTTCTAACCTGAGAACACTGCACCAGCTGTCGAGCATGGTGGTGGTAGCATCATTTTCTGGGGCTGTTTTTCTGCCGGTGGTACCAGCATGTTGCATAAACCAGATTGAATAATGAAGGAGGAGAACTACCTCAAAATTCTTCAACTCTACCTGAAATCAAATGCTAAATGGTTGAAACATGGACATATTTGGGTGTTCCAAAAAGACAATGATCCAAAATGCACGACAATTGGTTTTTGGAAGGACAAAGCAAGCTAACAATAGACCTTAAATAATTTGTTTTTTATGTGTGAAATTCTAGTATTATTTTAACGCTAATAGGCTAAATTTCCGAGTTGGCTGATATATACTAATTAGTAGCTTTAATTATCTGTATCTGTGCCTCTATGATGTAACCATACAGGCTATTAATGCATTTTTCTGACCAAGCTAGCTAGCTAGCTAGCAAGCTTCTTCATGACTTAGCACTTAACCCCTTTTCCAAATATAAAGCTCAGTTCTGGATCCATAAAAATGAATAAAATAAATCAATAAAGTTGTCAGGGGTCAAAAGGCCGTTCCTTCTGTTTCCAGTTTTGATGCTAAGCTGTTCTGACTCTTGACCAGGGGCGTCATTTCCGGGAGGGGGGTTAAGGAGGGTTATAAAATTATGAATTATCTTGCATAAATAGGATGTTGACTTTCTTTACTCATTTCAGGTATTACCAGCAAAATAGTTACATGTCTAATCATCTGGGAATTTACCCAGATTTATTTATTTATTTAGACAGAGATCTTGCCCCCCCCATGTTCAGCACAAAGTTACGCTGATGCTCTTGACATCTTTCTCTCAGAAGATAAAGAAGCTAAATAAACAATTACTCTGAAGCTTGCAAATTACAGATCACATTTTCACAAAGAGTGTAACATAAACTGTTAAATCAATCCAAATCCAGCTAGAAAATAGGAGTGGGAAAAAAGGAGCTGGCAGCACAGGGAGGTCAGATCATAGAAGGAGGACGAGAAGTGGATGTAAATGCAGCTCCCCACCCCCCATGCTTAAATCAGGAAAGTAAAAAAGCCCACATAAAAGCCTCCTTTATCATGTCCCTCTGGGGGGGAATTTGCCTCCATGAGGGTGCAATCCTGTGGATGGACCCACCAGTGCATATGGGATACCTGGGCAGTTTGGTGAGAGGCAGCAAGCGTTGTTCATAAACATCAGCCCTTTGGCTGTGGAGATTCCACATAAGCTTCATTCCTTCCGAGTTTTCGTTCCAGTGATCCTGACAAGCACTGCAGGCTGAGACAATCCAGCAGTAGGAGCCTCAGCACAGAGAATGAGAGAAAGGAGAGAAGAGGAAAAAAAGAAAAAGGCATGGGGGGAAGGGAGAGCTTTGGACCTTTTAAGATGTCTGTGGAAAATGAATCATGGGGGCCTGCACAGGGGAGATCCAGAGGAGAAACACATCTGGTTAGGAAGAAAAAAAGAAAAAGAAGAGGACTAAGAGCAGAAAATACTTTAGTTCTGGGACAGTAAAATATATAACAGGATTTGGTTGAAACGTGTCTTGTTAGGAAGGGAGACATCACTTTTTTTTAATGCAGTAATGAAGGAAAGAAAACGAAGGAGGTAAAAGATGGAGGAGAAGCAGACAGTAAGAGCAACAGGCTGTCGGGCAGAAAACGGAAAAATGGAGACTGAGAATTGTCATTTTGAGGCTAATGCCATGTTATTCCAAACTTTAAACGCCCCTCCCTAAACACCGGCCGTTCTCCATCACAGGCGGGCCAAAGCAGGAAAACGCCAGCCAACACTGCCAGCTCCCAGTTCGTTTGGGCCGCTAGGGCTTGTCATTAAGATTTCTTCTTTTTTTCCCCCCTTGTTCTCTTTTAGAAACTGGTTTGAGGTGGGAGTAGCAGCGACTCAAGAGCCACGTCATCTACAAGTCTGTGTGGAGGAAAACAATTACTGTGCATCACATCACTATGTAAAAACCCCAATTATATTTAAGTTACAAAGGAGAGGCATGCATGCTGTACACTTCATTGGGGTTTTGAGCCTTTTTAACGCAACGTTCGGCTCCTAAGAAGCTTTTAAACTGTTTTGATAATAATTTTCATGACTGTGGGATTTTCGTAATATTTAAAAATGTCTCAAATGCCTCGTCTCTTAATAATTTCTCCCCAAAAAAGGAGATTTATTAAATTTCTCAAAAAAAAAGAAGAAAGTAGATGTAATTGTTGTGCACATAGGTTTGAAATGACTAGTCCCCTCCACTGCCTTTTAGGAAGTAAACATTTGCATATTTTATTTGATGAAAAGTGTTTTTAAAAGGACAAATGTGCAGTCCAAAGATCACACCTCGGATCTTTGTGGGAAATGCTGCTTTTATTTTTCGTGTGATTACTGCCACTGAGGGAGTGGTCAACAGACGTGGAAGAGGAAAGAAGGAAGCAACAGAAGAAAAGGATGAAGGAAAGGAGGGAGAATTCCAGACATGCTGGAAAAAGACCAGAGCTCCAGAGCTGGAGGCTGCAGATTTAGAGATGAGACTACATGATGGGAAGCTGTTCACGACTGATCTCTTGTCCTTTCTTTTTCAGCATTTTTAAGAAAATTTAAATATTCCGGCACTCCAAAACCTCACCGGTGTGTATGCACTGCAAGATTGAAGAGCCAGAAAAGTGTGTCAGTCGCTCTTTGGCATTACCTCCCTCCCCTCCTACAGTTTCTTATGTCACTCATTTCCATTAGAAAGCTAAGATGGTGACAAAAGAGAGTCAGTCAAATATTCAAATGCCAAGACTGCACTTATATCCAAATTGTTGGAGCATTTTAGAAAAAACCAAAAGAGGACACATTTATGTGGTGATATGCTGATAAAGAAGCAACGACACAATTAAAGAGCCCCTCTTTGGTGTGAACTGCAGCTGAAGTTTGACACAGGATCCAATGTGTTTCTTCAGTGTGTGTGTGTGAGAGAGAGAGAGGGAGGGAGAAAGTGTGTATTGACACGGACCTCAGGGAGCAGTTAGAGGAAACACCCCTGATTCCTCCTCAGTGTGGCCATCCTGTCTGACACAGGCTAAGAAAACACAGCAACACGGTCCTCTAACTCGCTGACATGCTCACCTGACTGTGTGTGTGTGTGTGTGTGTGTGTGTGTGTGTGTGTGGGTGTGTGTGTGTGTGTGTGTGTGTGTGTGTGTGTGTGTGTGTGTGTGTGTGTGTGTGTGTGTGTGTGTGTGTGTTGCTCATGACCTGGACTATACCTTTATCTTGCATATTAAATATGTAGACTGTTAATGATACTGTGACTACACAGTAAATCAAGGGGACTTTTTGTGAGAGCAGCTGATTTCTGTAGCCCTAACATCCATATAGACAGACGTGCTCATGTTGCAGAAATGCAGTTTGTGCTTTTGTCTGAGGAGAGGGGAAAAGGTCAGATTTCCAAATGGCTCACAGCATGTCCAAGCACGTCTCTTATCTGTGTCTGGTCAGACCCGACACCCCGAGTAGCCTAAAGCTCGACGCCTGCAATGTTAACCATCAGGTGAAACGATTAAACGACCAGGTTTCAGATGAAACATTTAGCCTACTTTTTTTTCCACAAATACTTAAATTCAGTTCAATTTTATTTTATTTATATAGCACCGATTCAAAAAAGCAGTTGCCTTTATATATGCGCTTTACATTGTAAGGTAAAGACCCTGTAATGAGACGCCCTGTGAGCAAGCACTTGGCGACAGTGGGAAAGAAAAACTCCTCTTTAACAGGAAGAGCCAGGCTCAGGGAGGGGCAGCCATCTGCTACAACCAGATGGATGGAGAGGAGAAGGAGAGTTTAAAACTAGAAATGTTATCTCAGTGAAAATCTGAGAAGACATTAAAGTCAGGCGGTATGGCAGGAAACAGACATGCACTCGAGATTCAAAGCCTACCATCATTTTTCACGTTCATTTGTTTGTTTTTTTCTTCATGCAGATTCGATCACTTTTTTAGAAGCACGCCAGCTTCAAAGCGATTTCTCCTTTTTAATCCAACAGAAAGAATAAATAAGATACCAAGGCAGGGCCTGGGGCTATTTCTGATTACAGACAGGTACGAACCTTTTGATAAATAACAGCAGTTATTTCTCAAAGCAAGCTGTCTTTTCTTTTTCTCCTTCTGGTAGTGCACTTACTTTAATTTGTAGTTAAACTGTGAGTCCCCACCCACGTTAATGTTTTCTGTTTATAGCTGAGATTTAGAAATGCAGGCTAAACGATGAGTTCAGATTTGTGACATATGTAGGGTGCCAACATGAAAGTTTACTGCTTTAACGTGAACAGTAAAAGTACGTCAGTGGAAATTTTAAAATAACAGCCAAATTAACATCTAAGCAAGATGTTAATGGAGTAAACATAATGAGCTTATACACAAACGATCTGAAAACATTTGAATATGACAGATTCACTGGAGGAAAACTGAGAGTATATATCTTTCTCTCTTTGTGTCTGATGCCAGTTGAGGCCTGTCCTCTCCAGCTGAGAGCTTCTATCTACTCTCAAACCCCTCCGAGGCAGACCGCCTCCACTCTCTCCTCGGGGTTACTCCGGTCACTAAAACAGAGTCATGCTGAAATGAGCTTCAAACAACTTTCTGTTAGTAATCAAGGCCCGCTTAAAAAAGATGACTGAAAATAGAAAAAGTAGCAAAAGACTGACTGCAGTGTCATGAACACCTGGACATTTTCTTTCATAGTTCACACTCTTAACTATTTCTTCCTCCTGTTGTTTCAGGGCTTTTTTTTTACCTCAGTATGTTGAGTTGGCAGTAATATACTATTTTTAACAGTCACCTCTTAGTTTCCTGAAGTAAAACAGATGTTAAATATCTCATGTATTTCACAGCAGATAAACAACAAATGAGCTGCATCCTGAGCAGCAAAACTGAAGTTTCGAGTTATCGGTGTGCTGCTTAACCACTCGTTATCACTTGTTACCCAGCTGTCTGCTTTGTTCAGTTTTTCTCCGTCTTTCTTCCTTTGACATTGTCTCTATGACTGCTTGTGCAAAGGGAAGGTTCCCGTTGAGCAATCAAAGTTTACATTTCAAAACTTTATTTAAGCAAATGAGAAGCAAAAACATCAGACATGTCCTCTTCATCCCACTGCTTCTTCCAAGTCTTGCTGCGGACACGTGGAAGAATTTTCTGGTCATTGTGAAGTTTTTTTGGGTTCAGCTGCAGAAGGGGGAAAAAAAGAAAGGCAAAAAGTGGAGTTGACTTTAGAGGAGAGACAAGTGAAGACATTCAGACTCCACCTCAGCATTATGACTGGGTGCAGGACATCATCTGGTCTTTAAACTGAACTGGGTGAAGAGCGGAGGTGTGGACACACCCTGAAGCTGTAAAAACCATGTTTAAGTATCACAAAAAAGAACCACAGTGGGAGACAAAAGGAGTGACGGCAAATATATGAAGCAGAGAAGCAGAGAAAGAAAGTATATTTGTGAAGTGATTTACTGAAACATATACGGTGTGTTTAAAGTGCAATGCAGTGCAATAAAGCTTAAATGCAAAAATAGAGTGTGTATAATTGAAAATCATTATTTAGTATGATTTCAACACAGCCTGGACTTCATTTCTTTAAGTATTCTTTAGGAATAGATCGCCGGGTTTCATGAAGGACATTTCAAAGCTCCTCTTGGGATCATTGTCATGGTAACAGGATGAAGCTATTGCCTGTCGGAAGCTTTCCAGATGACATTGCATGGTGGATCAAAATCTGATGGTCTGCATTCATAATTCCATCATTTTTGATGGAAGATCCCCAAAACCCCAACATTTGGCTCAAATACAACCCCGAATCATGATGGAGCCTCCATCGTTTAGAAACTCAATGTTGCACCTCTCTCCTGACCTCCTGTGTATATATTGACGACAAACAGAACTTGTATATGACAAATTATACAAGCCTGGTTCTTAATTTATTTGTCTTTTGGCACAACTTCCTCAGTTTCCTCAAACTTTTTAAGGGCACACACATCATGCTGTGCTATGGAAAGCTTTCTCCTAATAGCGCTTTGTTAGTGCAAAAATACTTCTTTTTTTTAAAAAAATACTATTTAATTCTTGTCAATATGTTTTATCACTAGCATAGATTTTCATATATTCAATAAAAGAAATGGGAACAAATATATGTTTTTGTTACAAGCTGCTAGAAACAAAGTCCCCGACGATAAATTTAAAATTGGTTCTTTGCTAATTTGTCTGTTATGTGTAGACACAGCATTGGTTCCTCCCTGGTGTTAGGTGCCTTTTTTTCTCCACAGTGTTCGGTGGTTTAAAAAACTAATGGTATTTCAATGAAAATGGTCAGGTATGAGGACTGGCCTGAAAATCAGTGAAACAGCAGCCAATGTCCAGAAGCCTGGAAAGCCTGAAAAATGGCAACAAAGTCTGGTTCTTTCTTAGTAAAATATAGAGAAACAAAGGTTTGCAAAAAGACTTTTGCAAGAACACAATTATAATCAACGTGTTATGTGTATTAGAGAGAGAGAGAGGAAAGAGAAACAAGCCCATACCTGTCATATGTAAACTCTGGAATGACTGGGAGACGACGAGTTGGGACCACCACAATGTTTCAGCACATGCTCTTATCCAATAATGATACTTTAAAACAAGAGCTGTCTGTCAGAGAAAGGTGCAAGACTCGGGAGATGCAGAACAATTGAGCAAACGTCTTAATGTCAGTAATCTGTTAAAATGTGTATATTAGTTTACCATCTGAAGACTGAAAGGCAAACATTTCAGGTTCACTGCTGAAAGTTGAGGTGACTTCAGAGTCACCTCTGGTAGGTCCAACAGTGTGACACAGAAACCCAGGAAATGTAGATCTCCACTCGTGCATATAGCCTAAGGTTGTTTGACCAGCTGTGATCAACCTGAGTCGTTTCCTGTGTTTCAGCTCTAATTTGAGCATAATTGTCCTATTTTTAATAAATGATTTTCTTGCATGACAAGGGAAGTCCCGGGGTTAGCCGAGGCTTTGTCTTCTACATCATCAGCAAAAATAAAAGCTTTTCTAAATAAGATACCATGTTTTTGAAATACTTCATAACTTTTGGAAATGATCTTAACAGACTCCTTCATAAAATGTAGAAAACAAAACATATAGGCTTAAATAAAAAGTCATAGCCATCATCTGATTGGCTCACCTTGGCATGATATCTGGAGACAGAAACAACAGTCTATATTTTTTCACTTACTGTCTGAAGCTAACCTCACTCTCTACTACAGAAGTGAAGAGAAAGAGACTGTCCAACACAAAACACTGAGCTCTCAAAGGGGAAGAAGGTTCTGATATCACCTCCTGTTTCTTATTTCATGCATCCATGTTTGTCTTTGTGAGCAGAGACAAAGAGACTGGGGCAAAGAAAGCAGGAAACAAACAGGCGAAGAAGGTCTGAGTATCATGAACCAGAGACATCAAGAAAGGAATGGGGGTTTTTTTTTTTTTGGTTTTTTTTTTTAAAAACAGGAGAATTACTTGAGGATGGGTTGGAAATTTCAGTGAAAGGGGAATAAGAGGCCTGGAAGTAGTGAGGAGGAAAGAAGAGGCTGTAGATTTTAACCAGATGCAGAAGTCAGTGGACGTCAGCCAACAGGCATGTACTAATGCTTCAGCTATGTCACGGGCCGCCTGCTCTACCCTTAAACCTCCTCCCTTTCCTTCACTCCCTCTCTCAGTTTTTTTTAACCTCCCTCTCTCTCCTTAACCTCTTTCTCTCAGCTTCTCCAGACTCTTCGTTTTCCCCTCTTCCTCCCCACTCCTCTCTACCATACCAGCAGCCAGTGATTCATACAGAATAAACTGATGTTTGGCAAAGGTGGAAGATGGGCACTCCATGCAATAAACACTGGTCATCATTTTTGTCTCATCTCAATAATAAATAGGGCCACAAATTTAAAGGATGGTGGCTTTGAAAGGCAACAACTGGGTTGATATAATCCGACCTACAGTCTATAACTTTAGTCTAACTGTGAGTTTGAATAGGCGCACAGGGCTGCAATTTGCTATGATGGTGATTTTCCACTGAGCACTCAAGAAACGAGAGCAAGAGACACATAAGGTGGGGGGATCCAGTGAGAAAGACAGAGAGAGTGGGAGGGACTAGACAAAAGAAAGTGGAAAAAAAAACATCTGTAATTCTCAAATGGAATTTCTTCCATCATGAGCCAAACCTCCAAATGCAACCAGCAGAGGAGGTCAACACACACACACATGCACTAGCTACATTTGGTAGCTCTAACTGCCTACATACACAATCAGTGCAGACAACTTTGAATGCTTAAATTAGGAAGACACCAAAAATATATAAGTTACTTTTGAAGATGCTTTTTTTATGTTAGACATTAGCAAAAGCTACTCATCCTAAGGACTAAATAGAGAAGATGTTTTCACCTGATGTCCCTTTTCTTTTTTAGAGCGAATAAAGCTTCACCTCATGCAGCATGTGGTATCATCATCAGGCCCGTTGAAATGGCCAGGCCAGCAGGGGGGTACGGACTTTACTAATGACTTTAATGTGGGAAAGACAGCCACTTTAAGACTCATGTGCCCTCCACACAGCTCCATAAGGATGTAATGGGTTCCAGGTGCCGGTGGGAATGCATGGTGGGAACGCATAGGAGTGCATGCACATACAAAGAAACACTGGAAAAAACAAAAAGAACAAGTTCAACACTCATGTAAATTATTATGTGTTAAGTAAATCAAGTAAATTCATTTTGAGGGCGATTTGATGTGCAAACTAGCACATATTATTGCAGATATTATACAAAAATATGTTTTCTTCCTGCAGTATGAAAAAAGGGGACTTTATTCCATAAAGAGTAATATATTGGAGACTGCACAGGAAACATAAAACACTTCAAGCTGAGCTACAAGCTACTATAGACTCCTAACTGTGCATTCACAGCTAGCTAACATGTTAGCTCTTATTCTTCACTCTTAGCCAGAACGGTGCGATTCATTTCACAGCATAACTACAGCAGAGTGGGATTTATTAATCTAATGTTCTTCCCCAGATTTTCTTTACAGCACATGACAGGGAAAAAACTGATGCTACTCTACTTTCACGTCAGCCTGTGTAGCTTTAAAAGCTGCTCTGTGTGGTAGTGTTGTGCCCAAACCGCAAACCAGCATGAAGCCAGGTTGTCTGCGAGGACTGTAATAAACATGCTCAGTGAGCCACTAACTTCCAAACAAACTACCTGTACTCACAGCCGCTCAGCAGGAACTCACCTGGGGCTTTCCTGATCCAAGCCACATTTTCACCAATTAGTGAACTCCGTATTTTTCATTATTACCCCAGATCCAGTGTTATAAATGGACCTGGGCAGCTGTGACTCAGTAGGTAGGTAGTCTTCTATGAATGATCCTTGGATCCTCCAACCTGCATGTTGAAGTAGGTGAATGAGGCTGGTAGTAAGAAAGCGCTACGAGTGCTCAAATCGAGTAGAAAAGCACTACATCAGTCCAGGATTTTACTGTTTTGTTGACATTGGATGCACTTTTGTTATTATTTTTGCAGGTGGTGCAAGAAGAAGCAACAAGTACAGTTTTATCTATTAACACAAACTTATCGTACTCGGTGAAGCAGCTGGGGCTCTCTTGTTAGTGTTACATCATTTTAAGGTGCAGTCAGGTTTAGCTTGCTATAGGTTGGAGAAACTTTATGCTGAGGCATCAGATTGGCCTCCTGCTGTCATGTCAAAAAGATACCACCCTAAAACATCTGTAGAAGAAACCCAACCTCAGTCCAAACCTCACATCTCTTAGCTCTGAGACAAACCAGTGGGAATCCATATCAAGCACCAACAACGGAGCTTTAAAGCTATATCTCTAAGCCTGTATCACAGGATGCAGCAAACTCTTCCTTGCAGTTCAGTTTTCCACAGTTTTTTCTCTCCTTTTGTTTGGCTCTGTGCAGTGTTTTCTCTGGACAGCACACCCTAACATTTGGTCTGTGATCCACAATCATGGATCTAGACAAGCTGCGCTGCAGGCAGAGAAGAAAAGACAGCGAGATTATGACAGAGACTGGAGGATCAGGAGGAGGAGGAGGAGGAGAAATGATGATGTGGAGCTTGAGAAACCAGAATATAGTCAGTGAGGACAATTTTTACATTTTTAAGAGCGAGAAGGAAAAGGACTGAGCATGCTGCGGTGGGGGGGTGTCTTCATATAGATGTATAATTGAGAAAAAGATTTATAAAGTTATAATTTTTGGATACCAGAATGAATTGAAAAGTATTTTTAATTAGTTTTGTTACAAAAAAATTAAATACAAAGTTATTTGCTTGACTTCAATTAAAGTATATTCCACATAGTTGAAATTCAGAGTTTGTCATTGATTAAGAGCTTAAATAACTGAATAGCAAGACTTCATCAAAAAAAATAATGAGCTCACTCCTTACTCTTGTTCATGTATGGTCTTATCTTCCTCTCCATTATCTCAGCTGCAGGCTTCCGCCTTCTGCTACTGGCAGCACAGGGGTCTTAATGTTTAGGCTCCTCCTGCTATGACTAATAAGAGGTCTGGAGAAAATGCCAACATGCCCAGAAACTGCATATTTGCAGCTAACTTCCAGAGCTTGTAAAACACATCCCTTACCAAGCAAACATTTTACTAATACTTTGTCATAAAGTTTTAACATTATCACATAGAAGTGAAGTCAGAGCTGTGATGTACATCTAAAGATTCAGTCACACTTAAGTAAAATTGGGACCACAAGAAGGATCAGTAGTTGTCTGGTGATTGGAATGAATCCTTTTGCATTTGGCAAACAATTGCAAATAGTTGCAGGGACCGACGGGTTATGCAAATGTTGGACATGCAATAACTTCTGGATGACCACTTTTGCCCGTTCTCCTGGTGAGAGGCGGCTTGTCTCCAAAGCACGACGGTCCATCTCAGACAGACTGGCAAAGTAACTGCCTTCTAAAATATAAATGTTATCCTGGTTTATGTAGTAAAGCTTGTTCTGATTATGTTAATTAAAAATAAAACTTAGAAAAACGTGTCTATGCAAAGTAAATAAAGTGTCAAAATTGCCTCCTATTATTTCTACCTTTGGGGGGAAAATGCAATTTGAGATAATGATGTTTTATGGAATTAGGTAGTTTTATCCACCGAAAACATGCTGTGTTATTAAGAATGGCTTTTAGCACTAACAGGTTTTTCCTGCTGCTGAGTAGTCTCCCAGCCTCAGCTGAAGTTTTCCTCTGATGCAGCCCTCCTCCCTCTGGCCCAGTCGGTGGAAAAAATGACACAGCAGCAGAATAAAATGCACGAGGTGAAGTTAGTCTCAGGAAGAATTATCAAATGGGGACAAAGAAGATCTCAGAACACAACTTTGATTTTCAGGAGTTGTTCAGAAAACAGGGGGGACAAGTCAAACATCTAAAGTCAGAAAGCACAGTAAAGGAAGCACTTTCACCTGTGACTGTACTTCTTTTTGGCCTCAGGGCCATGTCAGTTTACTACAAAATGGGGAAGTTTAAAAGGCTCTTACCAAGCATCCACCAGGTGTTTTTTGTGGCAGGTGGAGGTGGCAGAAAGTTCAAGCAGTCGTTTAACCCAGCAAGACAAGGTGCTGCTGTAGTGGCTGACTATGTGTAGACACACCAGATGTTTATGTGACACACTTAATTTCATCACATTAAAGGCTTCAAGGCAACAGTCATTTTTGATATAGTGCTTTTGTAAAAGAGTCCATAGCGTGCGTTTGATATTTAAGCAGCACTGGCTTTGAAGCAGCTGGTGTGGATTTCGATTTCTCGGTTTTCATTTGTAGTTTTTAGGTGTTTGCAGTTCATTTGTTATGTGAATAATTAACCAGTTAGTTTGTTTGGGGTTTTTTTGTTGGTTGGTTTGTTGTTTTTTTACATGTTTTTTTTTTTGTTGTTGTTGTTTTTTGAGAGGGTAAAAGCTCTGTGTGGGGGGCAAAAGTGGATGAAATGGAGTCTCAAAACCAAAGGCTATCACACACTAAGTCATCAGACAACAAATAATGACTGCTCAGCCTTAAACCCAATATTCTCCCAATATAATATATAAGGTTAGGATGCAGTTTTCACAGGACTCTGTGCAGTTCCAAAAAATCCTCCTAAAGTTAGACTGTGCAATGTTTAGAGAAACTGCAAAGAAACTGAAGAGCTATATCTCTGACTCCACAACTCTCAGTTAGCATGTTAAATATTCAACCAGAGTCAACCATGAACTCCTCTCCAACAAAGTATTTTTAAAGTCAGTTGTGAGGCCATCTGTCCAACAGGTAAAGCTTAAAGGCCAAAACTGAGTCATGCAGTATCACAATGATCCCAAGCACAGCAGCCAGTCTACATCAGACTGGCTGGAAAAGGAAAGAAACAAGGTGTAAGACTGGCCAAACCTCACCCTGCTTGAAATGCTGTAGTTTAGAGTTGTGCATGAACATATGCCCACAAAGATCAATGAACTGAGGCAATATTATAAAGAGGAGTGGACCAAAACTTTTAGAGACCGAAAAAGTCATACTAAAAATGATTACTGCTAAAGGTGTTCGCAGCTGCTACAAGCTGTTGAATTATGGGGGTACTTTTTTTGACACAACTGTATTTCTAATGTATCTTTGGTTATTTTTAAGTTTCCATTCAAGCTGCAATTGCTAATTAGGCAACATTTTTATCTTCATCATTTTGCCTTTTAACTCTATAAGATCCAACTGTTTTGTAGCCAATTCTCCTTTCTTCCGATCTGTGAAATCATTCAAGTGCGGAGGAGGTCTGGAGGAGTCGTTTTACGTCCTTGTTGTCACTCTGACTGCAGCAATCGCAAAGTGAAGCCAGGCTCTGAGGTTCCCTTTGACTAAACTTTTTTAATCTTTTTTTTATATAAGTGTACAATACCATCACTAAAACCAATTGTTATCAGAGTCACACCACAGCACCTGTGCACCAATTTTGCACTTTTCATTCTGTTCCTTTTGAGACTGAAATGCCACAATTTTCATTTGAAGAAGCAGATGCAGTGAAATGTGCTAAATTACCTTAAATACCACTTTTGCCTTTCACAAGACATGGTAGGTTTGAGGTCAGGCATGAAGGGGCAGGCATATGTGGTCCTTAAAGAACTTTTGGGTGGGGTTTTTCTTTTCTTCCTAAAGTTTGACCCAGGTCTATTTGACCCTGCAAGAACACCATTTTAGTGTCCTGAAAATTTAGAGAAGAGAGAAATAAAGAAAAGAAAAGAAAAGAAAAGAAAAGAAAAGAAAAGAAAAGAAAAGAAAAGAAAAGAAAAGAAAAGAAAAGAAAAGAAAAGAAAAACGCTTTATTATTGTGGCATGTGGACCTGGGAGGAAACAACACTTTTCCATACTGGGGGAAAAAAAAAGAACTGCAGATTCCTTCCTCAAGAAAACACCGCCAGTCGACGTCTATCATACTAAAATAAAACTGCATGAACCAGAGATCTGAAAGAGGTGGAGCTAATACGGGGAGCTGATGGGAGGAGTTATAAAAATCTGAGGTCTCTGATTTCCATTGGTGTTAATAGTTTTTTTTCTCTCTCTCTTTCTTTGAATGTAAAACTCTGTCATTAACTGAACACCAGCACTTTTCCGTTGGTGCTTTGCTAACTGATAAATGCAGTGTTAGTTTTATCCTGCAGTAAACAAGACTCTGTGTTGTCTTTATATGCTATGTTTCAGTTTTTAAAAGAATGAATATGTCTGGAGATCATTGTCTCTCTTTTCTCTCTGTGTCAGCCTGGGCTTTCAGTGCATTTTCCCAGATGTGTAATGATATATGGCTGTGCTGAACCTGCCCCTACCCAACGAGAGAGAGAGAGAGAGAGAGAGAGAGAGAGAGAGAGAGAGAGAGAGAGAGAGCATGTGTGAGGGGGTAGAGACAAACTCCAGACAGCTGAACTCACTTAGATGTGTTCCTCATGTGTGCTGTAATATGGAAAAGATTTCAGTTCTCTCCCTTCAGCTCACCAAAACTGAGCTCAGTTTAACCCTTTAGCAGCCAGCGCACTCCAACTTCACTGAACCGGATTAGTCTCTGCTTAATGCAGGCCCTTTATAATCAGCGCCATCTATGCCCACTCTGTACTTACCGAGCTACTTGTGCTAATGAATAGCCTGCCATATAAAGTATTTATATGGCAAGCACAACAACGTTGGAAATGTGAACAATATCAAAAGATAAAGTCTTCTTTGAAGAAGAACTAAAGAAAAAATGATGACCTTCTTAATCTATATACACATTTAATCTGACCGGCAGAGCTGTCATGTTTACATAGATAATGCTATGTAATCTATCATCTTAATTTCGCATTTTAACATGCTAACATTAGCCATCCTGCAAGATGAGCAGCATATTTCACTGATAGTAATTTGACTGACTAACTGATACTGCATTCCAGACTCAGACAAATGAATAATGTCCATCTTTGACAAAACAAAAATGAAATACTGATATCAGGTTAATAATACACATGATATAATACGATAATAATACTGTAACTATCTGGCTCAAGTAATTATCTGGTTGACAGCCCAACATTGCAGGTAGCAGCAATGTTACCCACCTATAAAAGAAGGATGTAGCTATTAGGATATTGCCCATTGTTTTGTTAAGTCCTATTTTCAACCCTTGAGATCAAAGACATTCAGTACAACTACTCAGTTTTCAAGATGAGTGTTTTCACCATCATGCTGTTTTCAAACCAGATGTGATGAGAGAGTGGCCGGTCTACCTGTGAAATCAGATGCTTGTTAAGTAAAACTAACTTGGACAGTTCTCCTTTCTGTTTGACCTGGACTGACAAACTGGATAATGTTCTATTGAGTTTGACACAAGAGGAGATCAGATGAGAGGGGAGTTTGCTCATAGACTTCTATAGGACCAGAAGACAGAATGCAGTTTTAAGGGACTCCCAAGCTAGCTTCATTCAGACCGAAAGCTTCACTGCATGGACAAAAGTACTAGGTCACCTGCTCATTTTATCTAGAGAAGCTACAATGACTTGGGAACCCTACCATTCAAAGGCATAACATACATTTTCACTGCTATGCAGATGATAACCAGCTTTATCTATCAAGGATATCAGATAACAAACATCAATTAGTTAAACTGCAGGAATGTCTTAAAGACACGAAGACCTGAGTGACCTCTAATTTCCTGCTTCTCAATTCAGTTCCTGACTCCTCCAGTCTGCATGCCCAAGTATCCTTGAGCAAGATACCCAACCCCTAGTGTGAGTGTGCATTAGAAAGTGCTTAACATGGACAAAAAGCATGAATATGTCTGTGATTGGCTGAATGCGACTTACACTAGAAAGCACTTTGAGTGCATAGCTGAGTAAAAAAGGCACTATACAAGCAATAGTCCATTTACAGTATTTTCTCCATGTGCGAAATTGAAAAATAACTCTGAGAATATACTGCCACTTCATTTTCTTTCTGGTAGTTTCTATCATATTGAACCAAATCTGCACATGCAAAATTTGTGCTTTTTATATATTCACATATGGCAAAAAAAAATGTGTTTAAAAAATCCTGCAAATGTCATATACGTTTAATAACTTTGTATCATTCTCACTTTAAAAAAGTAAATGCTATAATGTTACATTAGCTAAGATAGAACTAATTAATAACTGTTTTAGTGCCAAAGCAGACTAGACGATGTTCTCATACAGTAACTGAAACCTTTTGTATTAATAAACTAAAAAAAAAAATCCCATGTTTATTTAAACTTCTAAAGAAGAAACTAAATATACTGACATTAACTTGCTTTACTCTTGTATGAGATGGACTTTTTTTTCCCTCCTCTCAAACCACGGCCCAGCTCTATCTAGCAATTAACTGCCTGCCGTGGACTCTGGTGACATTGTGTGGGGATATTTCTGTCACGTTTATTATGCGTTTGCTGACCAGACTGTGAGTCATGTGGACATGCAGGCAAATCTAACCATGTGTTAGTCCCAGCCAAGGGAGGTGCCCTACTTTGATTTTTATCCTCTTGCCTTCTATTTTTTAAGCGCTTCTCACATTCCTTCTCATCTCTTCAGCTCTTTCTGTGACAGAAAGTTTTCACAGGCAGCTGCTTTGTTAAAAAGTCTTTTTTTTTATGTGTATTAAGTGAAAGAACCATTCCTTCTGACTCATCTGCTCCACCATACTCACTTGTGTTTCCTGACACATATTTATGCTCTCACCCCACCACCACCACCTCCAAATCCAGCTCTTTGATAACCCCACCTCCTTGTAGTTAAGGTCTAAAATCTCAAGAAATATATTCCAGTGGAAAACAGCCTGCAGATGTGGTAACCTGAGGGAGTGAAGTCAGACAGGGAGGAAGAGACACAAAAGCAGTGGTGGCAGTGAAAGCAGGAGAAAAGAGAGGTAGGAGGGAATACAGGAAAGGACGGAGAAGAAAGGGAAGGAGTGTTAAATATACAGAGACACATCACAAACTTGGCTGAGGTGTTATATAATTTAAAGCACTTGAAGTATATGACTGCTCCTTGGTCTGTCTGTTGCTTCTCCCCACCGCCCCCCGGTTCCTTCCTCTGTTACATTTACAAAGTCAGTCAGCGGGGTTAGTAATGCCAGTGGCTTCAGCATTCTGATATGTGCTCGGGCCTGTCGAGCCAACGGGAGCACATACAGACTCACGCAAATGTTTGCTGTGAGGAGAACAGTGAAGAAAGCTGCTGCAGACAATAAATGTGGACTTTTTTTGCCGGTTCACGTTGCTGATGTTTGTATGATCTGTGAAGAACATGCGAACATGTTGTCTGGAAGGTCAGAGGCTGTTTCCCGCTGTTACCAAGTCCTGTTCTTGTTGATGCCTACTAATCTCATTAAAACCTTTGAAATGTGCAAGCAAACACTCTTAAATCCCAGAAGACTTGATCTCATTCTTTTAGGTTATGATGGCAGAGGTGAAGTTAAAAAATACACACAACAAGTCAAACTTCAATGCATTTTTATTTATATAGCACCAAATCACAACAACATTAGCCTCGAAGTGGTTTATACAGTCAGGTAAAGAGGCTACAATAACAGAGCAAAAACAGACGTTTCTATTGGTTGATATGGTGCAATCAGCACCCACGATTGGATTTGAAGTGAGATGATGTGACGTTTGAGAACACAACTGTTGTACTTAATACACTGAATTATCCTGTGCATCAGGTGACTTGGGTAAACACTGCTGTGGCCCCAAACACTCAGGTAGGTAGACATATTGCTTCTTTAAAGTTTTACATTTTGAACTGGAAAGTTAATTTTCTAGTGGCCTCCAAAGCCTTTTGTTGTACAAAAAAGTGCTTGCACGAATGCGTGAATAAGGAATAAGGTTATATATAGTGCTTTGATTGCGCAAATCGAGTAGAAAAGCACTATGTAAGAACCAGTCCTTTTACCGTCATGGCTTCCCTGTGATTGGGACACTTCTTGAGAGTAGGTTTGGATGATACTCTAATGACATATTGCATGAAAATAGCAAGAAACGAAGCAATCAGAGAGCATAAACTTTCAAGGCAGCTCACTCTCTGGCCAGTATTTACTTTTTAGGGAATAGTATTGTACTTTTAAACTTACTTTAAATCATGGGCAGTTAGTAAAAATAACATATTCTGGGTTCAACTTGAAAGAAAGTAAAAGTGAGATCAGAAGTCAAGTATCACACCATATTTGGATGCAAACTATATAGTGATATTTAGAATCCACACATGGATGTTTCATTTACTAAATGCTGCTTACAGAGACAAAGTCAGTAGAATTTTATCCATAGTTGAAACTTGAACTAAAAACTTGAACTAAAAACTTGAACGCTCTATCTTATTTGACCTTAATAGAAGAGGTGATATTCTGAATCTCCACATATCACACCCCATGTGTTGTCAAATCAAACAACAGGCATAGGAAATATAGTTTTAAACATAACATCATTATTACTTTGACTTTCAGATTAATCTGTTGGCCTTGGAGGAGAGGTCAGAGGTCAAATGTGACATGACATTTTAAATCTTTCGGTGCTTTCTATACGTTGGCAATGTACACCAGACGTGCAAAAATAATATCTTCTACGCTGTAAGGCTGTTTGTCTGTTTCTGACCAATAATTGTTGGCTATTATTAAATGATACCCCTACAAAGTATTTTTCAGAATTCATTCAAACTTTTTAAGCTTTATAGCTTAAAAGCTTTTCACCTTTATTCTGTCTGTAAACTTTGTTTCATTTACAGACATAATGACACACACTATCAAAAACATAACCTCCTTGTCCATGGTAATAAAGGGGCATTTAAAATAAATCTGGTTTTCACTTGAGGCCAAATTTTTATGTTGTGGCTTGCAAAAGTATTCGGCCCCCTTGAACTTTCCCACATTTTGTCACATTACAGCCACAAACATGAATCAATTTTATTGGAATTCCACGTGAAAGACCAACACAAAGTGGTGCACACGTGAGAAGTGGAACGAAAATCATACATGCTTCCAAACATTTTTTACAAATAAATAACTGAAAAGTGGGGTGTGTGTAATTATTCAGCCCCCTTTGGTCTGAGTGCAGTCAGTTGCCCATAGACATTGCCTGATGAGTGCTAATGACTGAATAAAGTGCACCTGTGTGTAATCTAATGTCAGTACAAATACAGCTGCTCTGTGACGGCCTCAGAGGTTGTCTAAGAGAATATTGGGAGCAACAACACCATGAAGTCCGAAGAACACACCAGACAGGTCAGGGATAAAGTTGTTGAGAAATTTAAAGCAGCCTTAGGCCAAAAAAAGATTTCCCAAGCCTTGAACATCCCACGGAGCACTGTTCAAGCCATCATTCAGAAATGGAAGGAGTATGGCACAACTGTAAACCAACCAAGACAAGGCCGTCCACCTAAACTCACAGGCCGAACAAGGAGAGCGCTGATCAGAAATGCAGCCAAGAGGCCCATGGTGACTCTGGATGAGCTGCAGAGATCTACAGCTCAGGTGGGGGAATCTGTCCATAGGGCAACTATTAGTCGTGCACTGCACAAAGTTGGCCTTTATGGAAGAGTGGCAAGAAGAAAGCCATTGTTAACAGAAAACCATAAGAAGTCCCGTTTGCAGTTTGCCACAAGCCATGTGGGGGACACAGCAAACCTGTGGAAGAAGGTGCTCTGGTCAGATGAGACCAACATGGAACTTTTTGGCCAAAATGCAAAAAGCTATGTGTGGCAGGAAACTAACTCTGCACATCACTCTGAACACACTATCCCCACTGTCAGATATGGTGGTGGCAGCATCATGCTCTGGGGTGCTTCTCTTCAGCAGGGACAGGGAAGCTGGTCAGAGTTGATGGGAAGATGGGTGGAGCCAAATACAGGGCAATCTTGGAAGAAAACCTCTTGGAGTCTGCAGAAGACTTGAGACTGGGGCGGAGGTTCACCTTCCAGCAGGACGACGACCCTAAACATAAAGCCAGGGCACCAATGGAGTGGTTTAAAACAAAACACATCCATGTGTTAGAATGGCCCAGTCAAAGTCCAGATCCAAATCCAATCGAGAAGATCTGAAAACTGCTGTTCACAAACACTGTCCATCTAATCTGACTGAGCTGGAGCTGTTTTGCAAAGAAGAATGGGCAAGGATTTCAGTCTCTGGATGTGCAAAGCTGGTAGAGACATACCCTAAAAGACTGGCAGCTGTAATTGCAGCAAAAGGTGGTTCTACAAAGTATTGACTCAGGGGGCTGAATAATTACGCACACCCCACTTTGCAGTTATTTATTTGTAAAAAATGTTTGGAATCATGTATGATTTTCGTTCCACTTCTCACGTGTACACCACTTTGTGTTGGTCTTTCACGTGGAATTCCAATACAATTGATTCATGTTTGTGGCTGTAATGTGACAAAATGTGGGAAAGTTCAAGGGGGCCAAATACTTTTGCAAGCCAATGTAGCATATTTTGCATTTTCATTATTTACTCAGTTTAATTCAATAGAAAATATCATAAACCTTCAGTGGGTTTTTTTTTTTGTTGTTGTTGTTGTTTTGTTTTGGTTTGATTTGGTGTTTTTTGGAAGATGTTCTAATGTTTCATGAGTTTACTTCATCTTTATTATCTGCAAGCATCACTAACAGCTCCACTGGAAACTGGTGGAAATATCTAACTTGGCATTGTCCAAAAGATCAAAACCCCTACAGAGACAGAAAATGTACACAATATTAATTCACTGAACCGCTGCTGGTGTTAAATCATATTTGGACTGACCCTGGTTAGCTCCTCTCATAGTAAAACTTACAAAAAAAAAAGCCTAGTGAAGAAGAAATTTGGCAGTGGGTGATCGGAGGTGTCAGAATATAAGGAAGCTAATGCTTTTCTTATTCCAATTATATCGTCCCATTGTTTAAGTCAAAATTCTCTGTTGACCTAGAGCTTTTAGTTCAAGTTCAGCTGAGTTTGATCCGGTTCAGTTTTTCCTTCAATGCTCTTGTGTGCAGAAAACGAAAAAGAAGTGCCTGGAATATACGCTGTAATTTAAAAACCTCAGCCGCCCCTGCGTGCGTGTGTGTGTGTGTGTGTGTGTGTGTGTGTGTGTGTGTGTGTGTGTGTGTGTGTGTAATCAATGTACTGCTTAATTAGTGCTCATATTGCTGTGTATTTCTATCACAGATGACAGCGTTTACCATCACTCTGTTTCCCTTAATCTGAAATGTTATTTGAATCTCACAGAGATGACTCTGTCGTGTCTCCCTCTGCTTAAAGTTAAAGGTGTGTGTGTGTGTGTGCGTGCGTGTGTGTGTGTGTGTGTGCGTGTGTGTGCGTGTGCGTGTGCATTTCCGCATGTGTGTCTGCCGCTCCTCTTTAATTACCGACTCTCTCTTTTTCTCTGCACCGTTGCTAAACTTCCTGCTGGTGTCTGAGTGTGTGGGCAACATGCCAATGACAGTCTTTTCATTTCACAGAATAGGGTGGCATGGTAGTGCAGTGGTTACCCCTGTCTCCTCACAGCAAGTCGGTCCCACGTTTGAATCCTGGACGGCGCATCTCTGCGTGGAGTTTGCTCCGGGTTCTTCCTGCAGTCCGAACACATGCAGTTAGCTGAGAATTCCAACTGACTGCGTGTGACACGATCTCATATCTCATGTTGGTGTTCTTACTGCATTATCTTAATAATGTTAGTCCAGGATCAACATTTCAGCTGACCAGTGATGTTGTTGTGAAGTCATAGCTTTGCAATGTGGGTAAAAGATTTATTCGTTTTTTTTAAAAATGCTTTTGTTTATATAAAACTCTCTTCTGGAACAAATGGTAAACATTTCAAGTGTTTTCTTTATTCATTTATAAAATATAATAAATGTGAAGCTTTGTTTGCTGTTAGCCACATTAACTCTGGTGCTGTTTTGCTTGCAGCTTGGGATTCAGTATCTTGAGTACTTTGACCTGCAGACTGGAGCAAACCAACAACCTATGATGATGCTAGACCTTCTTCTAGAGCCACCCACAAAAGTATTAGATTTCTATTTAGATCTGGAAGGTCCCTGTTTGATCATCTCCCCATGAATCATGTGTTGCGGCGTGCACAATCGCTAGATTTCATTGTAATTGTATAAGAAACGTCCTTTCGCAGCAGTCGAGCATTAGCATGAGTTTCTGCATAGGTTCCTGTGTTAATATTTTATTTCTGTGGCACTACACATCGCTCCTTTAAAGTCTTGTTGTTGTCATATTTAATAAAAATCCTGTCCTTTGACTCTAATCTACTGTCATGGTGTTTCAGTTTTGTAGACTAATGCTGAAATCCCTCTCAGATTTAGTGTGGGATATTTTTATATAACAACCATCCTGCTCAAAACTTTTCTAAGGTTTACATGAATATCTTTCATTTTTCGTCTCCAAGTGTTATCAGGTGGTCTCTATAATCTGGTGTTCTGCAATTAGGAATGCAATAGTTCAATCTTGATGCACAAGATAGCAAATCTTTGCACTAATCTCATTGATCTTGTGCAGTTTTCCTTATCCGCTGGCTGACAGGTAGGCAGCCAACCCTGACATGACAAAATGTACTTACACTTACATCAGGAGTGAAATATGACACACACTGACCAAACCCAGTGAGGAAACTACTGAAACAGCCAATCAGAGTGAGGCACAGCTGGAGAAGTCTGTCTGCAGGCCCGGCTGGCAGCACTGTAGGAGACAGAAGAGAAGCAGAAGATTCAAAATGGCTGAAGATTTTTTCTTTTTTTTACACATCTCCAAGAGGAATACATCAAATCTGGCTTGAGTTCAATTCACATTCAAATTTTGCTACAAAGGCATTTTTGCTCAAATAGGCTTCATTTTACTTGAAAAGTGTTCTCTCAGCTAGTTACCACTGCATAATGTACATGCTGCCCTGCCCGTGACCCTCACAAAGATTTTCTTTTTCTTTCATTTTTATAAAAAAATCCAAAAAATGATATTTTGAAAGCAAATACAATGCATATATTTGCAGGAGTGGGCTGCAAATATGATCAGCTGTTTCTCTTGGAGCATGGCTGTACAGAGAGAAAAAAGGCTGATGATGTGGAGCTTGGGAGCCATCTTTGATTTCCTACGCAGACTGTCTGCTCCTCTCCAGCTACTTGGGATCCTCAGCAAACATGAGAACGTAACTCTGCAGTGAGTGGGAGCCCTGCCATCTTTAAAACATATTTGATCTCTCTTTCTCCCTCTGTCTCTCTACTGCCCCACCTCTTCTTCTTCTTTGCTGTCTTTCTGTCTCTGCAGTGTAAATTGGATAAATAAAGAGTTAAGGTGAGGTTGTCGGGAGTGTCCAACAGTTACTTTTAAAAAAACACACACACACACATATCTGCTGCACAAGGGGAATACGGATAACACGTCGGAGAAAAGGAAAGGAAGAGGCCAGAGGAGTGCACTCTAACAGAACTGTACCAGGATGTAATCTGGTGCCTTCTTAGTATTGCACTGAATGACCAAACAAGCATTTTAAATCACAGACAGAGAGAATGGAGTACAGGTATAAAACTCTATCATAAAGCTCATATCTAATCATGTCTAACATAACAAAGATACCCTTCATCCACCTACTGGTCTGTGAATTGTGAACTTGTTTAAACCTGCATTTCATGATTGCTTTTGGCCATAGGATAAAGTGTTGTGCACTTTGCTTAATCAAATGGACAGTGAATGTGTGGCATGAGGCAGTGTGAGGGCCACGCTGAGTGTTGTTGGAGTGGCAGTAGAGTAGATGACATGTCTGGTCATGTGGGCAGGTAAGAGCTGCTCAGAGAGGGAGAAAGGGAAAGAGGGATTGAAACTAGCGTTCTCCTCCTCCTCCACACACCTGTCTTTTGTCAGCCTGAAGCTGCAGAGTAGTGTGTTTGCATTATATGTGAAGCCTGCCACTGACAGGCTTTCGCTGAGTGAATGCTTTTGGTTTATTATGAAAACTCTGAGAAGAAAATGGATTTTTTTTGTCAGTTTTACTTTGAAAGGCAATGGAAATTTGAAGTTGAAATGCTTGGTGGGTGTGCAAAAATGAATCATGATGCAAACTTTTCTTTTTTTGGGTAGTGTGACAGCTTGGTAGATGGAAACAACACAAGAAAAAAAAGGAAAAGTGAAAACAATGTAAAATGAAGGTATCATACAACAATTTCTCGATAAATCGGTGAGTATAAAGAGGCAAATAAGAGCCATTTAAACTCCAACATGAAAAGATAACACAAAACCCTCTCTCTCTAAGTTAAGTTTGTTTCTGTAGAATGCAGCGCAGAAACGAAGGACTCTGATCTAGTTGGTGCCAAATGATGCCCGCCAACGCGCCCCTGAAATGTGCCCATAATTTACGCACAGAAATCTCAAGTTGAATCTCCTGCGCCCGCACCTCTTAGCGCAGAGACAGCACGGATTCCCTGCAGCCCGTAAAAAAAGAGGAAAAAAGTAGGCCTTCATCTCCCTTTTAAACCTCGACGCTGTCCACGTCCTCAAAAAGAATGGATCTAATTAAAACGTTGCACTCGTCATCATCGCCAAAGCGTTGCCAAACGGGTTCTGGTGGAGAGGAGGCAGGGAGATGTAGCACCACATGACTAAGTCTGAGCTGCGGAGGGATGGAAGTTAGATTGGGTTTCTCTTCTCTCATTGGCCGGTGGGCTGACTTTTGACACGCAGACCAGGGACCCTCCTGTCGTATAAATAAGCCTGATGGGACTTTATTATTCTAGCATCACGGCAGCAGGTTTCTGCTAAGTTTGGAGTTACTCGTGTCACCACAACTGTATGTCTGCCTGAAAGTGGTTTAAAAACAGGGGCTCAGCAGCACAAGGAGTCTGCATGTCTGCTTAGACATGCTCAGCTTTGTGGATACCCGGATTCTGTTGCTGCTTGCAGTAACTTCATACCTAGCATCATGTCAATGTAAGTTTGAATATCTGCTCTTTTTTCTTCTGTGATGGATATTTTTTTTTCTTGAGGATCTTGGCTTTTGTTTGGGACTTACATCGAGGTCAAGCCGAAGACAGCTTTAAGCCCTGCTGAATAAAACTCAACGGATTGAGCTCATGCAGAGGATTCTTCACTTTTTCCAAGGACCCAGTTATCATGATTTGATTAGTTTCCGTAAAGGGAAAGAGAGAGAGAGAGAGAAAAGAAAATTTTGTTCCTTTAAAAGAGGAACGTCTAGAGGGGTTTTTTTTTTAGTTGTAATGCATGTGAAGTTAATGAAATGAGTCGAAATGTAGGTTTTCTTTCAGGAATAGGATGAAAAGCTTTTGTTGGGGCGTTGTACACATTGTTCCATCCAGACGTCCAGGGAATGAGCTTTATTATAGGAAACTCTAATGTCTCCCCCTGGTGGTCATGGGTGCAAACATCTACTCGCCACCATCTGCGTTATCTCCAACCCCCATTTATAAAACTAAAGCAGAAATGACACTAAACGATGACACGTTTTCTCTTATAATTACATTTAGATTCTTAAAGTACTTTTTGAACAGCCTACCTTGCAGTTAATGGCAGTATAGTTCAGCATACATTTAACATACAGCGGTTTTATAGATTAAAAGATGATTATACAGGTAACACATCATGACAAATTTGGCAATATTATATTACATGAAATGGACAAATAAATAGTCTCACATCCCTTTTCAACCGCCAAGTGCGCCACCTCGTGGTCCAGATAGGATATAACGTGTTAGAGTTCACGGGGAGGTCCCAGCTGTGCCAACCTCTAACCGTGACCAGCTGGTCCAGAGTCGTGGAGAGCAGCTGCAACACAGTGCAGAAGAGAGACGCAAAACACAAGGCACCATTAAAGAATGAAGTCACCAGTTTTTAAACAACCCTTTAAAGAAACAGAGAAAAATCACACATTATAATATTTTTGCAGCAAAAGCAGTAAGACAGGAGTAATTAATACATTCTTATCACAAATCATGTAGGTCTTGTCTTCTATGTTGTAGCAGGCCAACTATTCATTTCCCTAGGGCATAAGCGGCCTGTCCAGGCTTGCTCGCAGCTGGAGCGCGAACATGTGGAATGCTCCAACAATGACATTCACATTCATTACCGACAGTTTGACGAAGTTTGCTGTGATTCACAAACTGTGCAGGCATGGCCCTCAGCTACACTTTTAAGAGAGGCTGAGACATGTTATGCAGCGAGTAAAACATGCAGGAAGGATGCTTATTTTAGGCCTGCACAGAAGCTTCTGCTCAGCATTTACAGACACACCCGATCAGCGTAGTGTAAAAAGCCCCCGACTGTGTGACACAGTGAACGAAAAAGAAAAGCACTGTTTGAAAAGTCACTTTTTCTAGTTTTGAATGTACTGACTTGAACACAGTCTCCAGAATATTTTAAACCTGAAATAACACACTCAGCATTTTAATATGAAGATCTTAGGCAGATTCAACCATGAAGCATTAAGTAGAAGATGAAAACTGCTTTGTTTCTTTTTCAGGTTTTGCCCTAAAATTATTATTATGTTCTAACGGCGTATTCCCTTTTTCTCTCCCTGCCCCTCTCTTCTGCCTCTCCCTCCTCATCCTCATCTCTACAATGCCACAGTTGCGGTTAGTACACCTGCATGCTACCATGAAAACAACATACCTTAAAGTTTTTTCCGTTTTTCTTCCACAATCTCTGAAACGCCCGTGAATGAAGGTCTCTGTCGTCTTTTAACGATTCAAGCAATCTGAACTATAGCAGAGGAGTGCCGTTAGGAATTTCAGACCCTGAGCTGAGTTATTTCTTGCAGTTTTCTCCCTTCCTGTCCATGAATAGGTGAGGGTCCTATTGGCTTAAGTTTGTGTCAATGAAAGCTAAAACCACAGGGCTGAGGCACCCATGGGGCCTGGTACAAAGGACCTTTTCTGAGGACAGCAGTGAGGAACCAGAGAGGGAGGTTTGCCCCTATAACAGCTGGCTTTGGCTCCGTTTGGAGTCTCCCTCTGATCCTGATTTAAGATTGAATTTGGGAATTCTTCTGCTCATAGCTGAGATTGCCTGAAACTAAGCACCCACTGCTTTTGGTGTTTACAGCTTCACCACGTCCAGGCACACTGTGCGTGGTGTGGTTGCGGTAACTTGATAGCTGTTCCATGGACTAACATGCTCATACTCCTGAGTGATTGTCCAGTTTGGTTTTGGATGCTTCATTTTGTTGCCTCTCAGCATCTCTGATGTGCGCATGTTGACCACATGCACATTGTCCTCCTGGGTTCTCACATTAGTTTATCTGCACGAGCGTGATTCACATGTCACTGTGACTGCACGTCTGCACGCTGCATTATTTTAGAACAATGCACACACAAGAATAGAAGGCAATAATCTGAATGAATGGGATTGCCAGCTCATTAAATTGTTGCATGGAACCCTGAAAAGACTGAAAAGATCTTCTATTTATCTTAACCGAGGCAATAATGCATAATGTTGGACCTCTGGCTTGTTTGAATTGTGTCTAAGATGCATGAAGCATAGTTTATATTAGGAAAGTTCAAATGCCACCTTCATGATGACTGGTTCAATCACTCAGTTTTTCTGTTTTCTTTTGTTTCCCTTTATTTTTCTTGACTTGCTTAGCCTCTGAGGATACAAGAAATCCCAGATTGTTTTAAATTACAGTTTAAGTCCAGGTTGCATGCATCTGGTTTTCAGATCAGAAGCGGTGGCCCGCTTTAGTGTGGGGATAGTTTTGAAATGAAATGCTGTTGAAGTAACAAACTGAGGCCATCTGCTCCATATTTTTGGTCTGACTGAATGACTTTTGTGCCGCAGGGTCCAAGAGGAGCGAAAGGACCTCGAGGTGACCGGGTAAGCAGATGCAAAACTGCTCTCTCTGTGATAAACACGCTAACATGCCACTGAAGTATTTGATCATTTACACTCATGAGGCATCTTTGGCAACGTTTTTGTCAGCGTCACCTGACCTGTTAACCTTGGCAGGCCACACCCCTTTGTTTACATTTCCAATTGCACTATTTTTCTTAATTGTAACATATGAGAATGCCTCTGATATCTTTGATACGACAGTGTGGCAGACTTATTCACTGATTTATTTTTACAATTTAAAACACCTTCATTTTTTTCAAAATAAGAGCTTGCGAGATAAAAACAGACAAGCGTCGCCTCCTTAAATCTCAGCAGCTCATCGTTCAATAATAACAGTGTTTACCAACTCATGTCATCTCTGTTTTACAGGGTCCTCCCGGCCCAAATGGAAAAGATGGTTTACCCGGACTTCCTGGCCCCGCTGGCCCCCCTGGTCCCCCTGGACTTGGAGGAGTAAGTAGAGAATAAACAGCCTGCGTAGATGGTGTTTACTGCAAATGTGCTCTAAATAATGCTGATAAAGCATCTTTGAGGAAAAATGACAAGCCGTTCATAGGAAACAAACATGAAACCAGCCGTAAAAAGCGTATAGCTTCTTTTATTTTTTTTTACCTCTGGTTGCCCCTCTCTGTCTCCTTAATTAACCCTGTAATCTTTGACCTTTTTGTCATTTATCCATTTTGGATCAAAGCATTTTAAAAAAAAGAGATACCACATGCCTGGTTACCACTCATTTTGCTCATTTTGTCTGTGTTTAATCCATAAAGCTGCTCGGTGGTAACTTTAGTGTTTTAAGAAACTCTTCAGGTGAATAAAGCGCATGTTTGCAGTAGTCTGTGGCTGCTGATTGTGAGACAAGTTTGAACTACAGGAACTACTAGAACTAGAAATCTAAATTACTTTAGTCTTAATGCCCTTTAGCTATAGAAAAGTGTTTATTATGCATACATAAGTATTAATCTGTGCTTTCTTCTGTTCAACAGAACTTTGCTGCTCAGTACGATGGTGTAAAAGGCCCTGATCCTGGCCCTGGACCCATGGTGAGGACCCCTCTCTTCATTGCCACACAACAACACTAGCCCATATGTCACAAAAACTAATATTTTTACATATATAATTTGGGATGACTACAGTGCATGGAAAGTTTCGTGTATTTCACGTGTTTAAATTTTGATTTCAGTCACCACAAAATGTTTTAATGACAGTCTAACTGAGAGCTGATGATTGATTGTTTACTTCTTTTCTTCTTTTCAGGGTTTGATGGGACCAAGAGGCCCTCCCGGACCTCCTGGAGCTTCTGTAAGTATAAATATGTGCGAAAATTAAACCTATACAACTGTCTTTTTAAAGATTTTTATGACTAAATGCTGCATCTCCTCTCATTCAACAGGGACCTCAGGGACACACAGGACACGCTGGTGAGCCTGGAGAGCCCGGACAGGCCGTAAGATCATCCTCCTAAACATTTACACTTCTTTCAACGTCGACTTAAAAGTTCATCCTGGAGATCTTAATCCTCTGGTTTTCTTTCCCAGGGCGCTGTTGGTCCTCGTGGCCCTCCTGGACCTCCTGGCAAAGCTGGAGAAGATGTACGTACACATTAGTGTAACTGCTGTTCAAAATGCAAAATCATTTTTGTTGCCACTCTTCTGTGAATATTTTGCGAGTGGCTGCGGTAGTTCTTTGTTGTGGCCTAAAGTCTATTTCACTGATTCACAGGGTAACAATGGCAGACCTGGCAAGCCCGGAGACAGAGGTGTCCCCGGCCCTCAGGTAAGAGATTTGCACCACGATAACCACAAATAGATATAAGCAAGAAATGGATTTGCAGATGTGAAGTACTTAATATGTTCTTTGTGTTTGATTTGCAGGGTGCTCGTGGATTCCCTGGAACCCCTGGACTTCCAGGAATGAAGGGACACAGAGTGAGTGCTGATTTTTTTTCCCTCTGCTTTAACTTTACCCGATCCTTTGTGGACACCTGAGAGCTCAAACAAAGTGCTAAAAAGAAGAAAGTGGAGGTGGAGACACACCTGTGCTCCTTAGAAATTGCATTGTAATTACCTCCACAGGGAGTGATTATGGACCTAACCTCCTGAATTCCTAATGGATGCCTTGAAGTTCTTAGCCTGTTAACATAACTGGATTGCAAAAGTGGTTCACGGAAAGGTGTTAGGTATTGAACATTTCCTTCCTATGATGGATGGAGACAGATGCAAAGCTTTCCATAACCCATGTTTGATTTTATAAATAGCTTTTTTAAGACTTTTTTAATGTCTCCTATAATATAACCCCTGTTGGACTCTTTTCCTTGTTCTGTTTTATCTCTGGGGCAGTGCACTACAATTTGAATCTATTATCCTTCTCACATGTTGATCTAAACGGCTATATTTATTTATATTTGTATCACATTTCTCATATCTTCACCTGCCTTCATCACTGTGCTCCTGTGTTTCAGGGATACACTGGCCTGGATGGACGCAAGGGAGAGCCCGGTGGTGCTGGCCCCAAGGTAAGGCGACAACTAGCTGCTCTATGAATGTATCAAAAAATAAAAACTGTAATTCTTAATAGTTCCCAGTTAATTATTAGTGATAAATTTGAAAATGTTTAGACACATTCCTCATCGTACCATTTTCCCTCCCATAGGGCGAGCCTGGTGCTCATGGAGCTGCTGGAAGCCCTGGACTGGCTGTGAGTTTGAGATTCACCTTTCATGCACAAAAATTTTAGTAAAGACATCTGACTTGGATGTTTGTGACTGTTTGCGTCAGTCAGCATCATGTTCATGGGATGATAATGATGCTGTGGTATTAAAACCTGTACAGGTGATAATTGTAGGTAACTGTCTTGCCTTCAGGGAGCTCGTGGTCTTCCTGGTGAGAGAGGCCGCCCCGGCCCTGCTGGCCCTGCTGGTTCTCGTGGTGCTGATGGCAATGTTGGACCTACTGGCCCTGCTGTGAGTACACACACACTTATAACCCCTTTATCGGTGTTAGAGAGAGAAGATACCACTGAGATGCTTTTTCCTGATTGGACTTCAGCCTGTCTTCATATATAAATCACGATGAATACTGTAATGTGCCATCCTGCCAAGTCAGAAAAGGTTCATTCTTAAATTTTGGACTTTATTATGTGTTCCTGCTTTTCCTTTATTCAGGGACCCCTCGGTGCTGCTGGACCCCCAGGATTTCCCGGTGGCCCCGGCCCCAAGGTGAGTGTGATGCCACTTCCTGTTGCCTCTCAGAGAGGTTCATGATTAGGGTGAAAAAAGGCAGTTTTTATTGCTGTATTGGACAAGTACAACCAGTGCCTGCAAGCTCCTGCCCAATCACATATTCTTATATAGTATCACCCAGGGGAATTTTGACTGTTAGTACTGCAAACCAAAACAAATACTTAATGCTGCTTAAGCTGCTTTAACTATAAAACCAACAACCACTAGGTAATATCGGCACACTGTTTGATTGTGGATGTATTTGTGCTGCTGACAGGGAGAGACCGGACCCGTGGGAGCTACTGGCCCATCTGGACCTCAGGGATCTAGAGGCGAGCCCGGACCCAATGGTGCTGTTGGCCCCGTTGGTCCCTCTGTAAGTATACAAGGTTGTTTCCATCAAGGTCACTCTCCGGTCATGTGTAACACTGTTTCTGTTATTAGTCTTTTAGTTGACTCTGAGTCCTATAATTTAGTCATGATTTTAGGGAAGATTGGTGTCATGTTAACATGATCAGTTGAAAATGTGTTTTCTTTAAATAAAATGACTTGACTTTGTTTTCTTGGTCTTTCTCTCCAGGGTAACCCTGGTGCTAATGGCCTGAATGGAGCTAAGGGAGCTGCTGTAAGTATTTGACTTGAGACAAAAGTGCATACAAATTTCCAGAGTCGCACCAAGCTATCTTTATTTTGATATGGTTTGATATAATAGGATGCTATGCTGACCTGTTGACCATACCTGTTGTTTAGGGCACCCCTGGTGTTGCCGGAGCTCCTGGCTTCCCTGGACCAAGAGGAGGACCCGGACCACAGGGACCTCAGGGTGCTGCTGGACCTAGAGGCCTGGGTGTGAGTACATAAGAAACAAAATAGCCACCTGGAAACATTCTCTGTCCTTACCCCCCAGTACTGTCATAATTGTTCACAGATGATTGCTCTTCTGATTAACTGTGTCTGTTTATCTGTCTATTTTAGGGAGATCCTGGTGTTCAGGGTATAAAGGGAGATACTGGTCCCAAAGGAGAACCTGTAAGTTTATGTCCTTATAATAATTTAGAATTTGATCCAAATAAATCTGAAAACCTCTCTGTTGCACATTTAATGACCGTTTTGCTATGTTGTTTCCCTCAGGGTAACTCTGGACCTCAGGGAGCCCCCGGACCTCAGGGTGAGGAGGGCAAGAGAGGACCCACTGGTGAGCTCGGTGCTACTGGGCTTGCTGGTGCCCGTGGAGCTAGAGTGAGTCCCAGCCCGTCATCTTTAATAGTTTGAGCCATAAATGTACTACAGCCGGAGACATTTTACTGGGATCAGCCATTAATTCTCATTTGTCTCCTTTAGGGTGCTCCTGGCAGCCGTGGCATGCCTGGTGGTGAGGGAAGAACTGGCCCTGTTGTAAGTATTCAACGATTAAAAAAACTCTTTTTTGCTTGAAATACAGGCAACATTAAGTCTCATAATTTGTCTCATCTGCCCTTTTCATAGGGTATGCCTGGTGCCCGTGGTGCTTCTGGTGCTGCTGGACCTCGTGGACCCCCTGGAGATGCTGGCCGTGCTGGTGAGCCTGGCCCAGCTGGTCTCAGGGTGAGCTTTTTACTAAATCCTGTTCTTGGATGGTTATAATTCACAGTTTCAGTAAGTTACAGAGACACCTCAAAGTGCAAGTGCATATTTGGCAGTTGTAGTTTTAAAAAAAATATGGAGCTAATATGGAGATGGAAAAAACTCTGAATTTCTAAAGTGAAAGTCTTCATTTCAAGTCTTAATTTTGTAAGAAATTATTAAGTGTTAGATTTACATGAAAACCCTGGATATTCACTGAGAATTTACTTACAAACGTCCATGATTAAAAGAAAAGAAAAACACAGGGCTTCACCTTACAAGATTATAAAAACCTCATAATGTGTAGACTCAGAGTATCATGCCTGCCTGCCTAATCAAGTTGTAGTTGCAAAGTCTGAACTTTCTATGCAAATTTCCATAAGAAAACTTTAATGGAAAATTCATGGCAGCTATTATTTTCCACAGGGTCTCCCAGGAAGCCCTGGAAGCTCTGGACCCCCAGGAAAGGAGGGACCTTCTGTAAGTAAACCTCAGTTTTATTTCATCTATTGTTCCTACTGTTTTTTTTTTACAGTAAATATAATTTCCTGCTGCAATCTTTGTTTGTCGCTCCAGGGTCCTTCTGGACAAGATGGCCGCAGTGGACCTCCAGGCCCAAGTGGACCTAGAGGCCTGTCCGGAAACATTGGTTTCCCTGGACCCAAAGGACCTTCTGTAAGCCTTTTTCTTTTCAAGAATTAAACATGGAACTATATCCTTCTCTGTTTTTCAAGTTAACCTAAATCTGTACTTATTAACTTACTAACTGCTTTTTGTTTTAGGGTGAGCCTGGCAAGCCTGGAGAGAGGGGAGCCACTGGCCCCACTGGACTGAGAGTAAGTCACAAATGTTATAATATAGAAAACTTGAATTTAATTTGGTAATGGCTTCAGTAGTTAAAAGGCATCACTCTCTTTATCCTTGTGTCTAGGGACCCCCTGGACCTGATGGCAACAATGGAGCCACTGGTGCTACTGGACCTGCTGTGCGTGATCTTATGTGCAGCGCATGAGTAGATCTTGATGAATAATAGCCACTGCATCGTCTTTGTCTTCGACTCTGATAACTTGTCTCTTTCTCTCTACAGGGAGGACCTGGTGAGAAGGGAGAGCAGGGACCTTCTGGTGCTCCTGGCTTCCAGGTTTGGATCCATAATTTTCTCTAAATATAGAAAAATGGTGCATGATTTTACAGCCATTTTAAGCCGATTGCTAAAACTTTTGATACAATTGCAGCTGATGTAGAGTCTTGATATTTTCAGGGTCTGCCTGGACCCGCTGGAACTGCTGGTGAGGCTGGCAAGCCTGGAGACAGAGTAAGTATTTGGAAAACTGTAAAAGCAGCATTATTGAAAATTTAAGTCCACGTCTAACCAAACAAAAATGCCTCTGTAGGGTATCCCAGGAGAGCCAGGACCTGCTGGAGCTGCTGGTGGCAAGGTGAGATCACCTGTCAGTGACATTGTTTTCCAAAACAAATGCAGCAATATAGGATTTTTACACAGTAGCAAAGCCTGTCAAAAGTGCATATGTGTCCAGGTCTATGTGCACTAAATGAATCAAGAGCCTTTAATATGTTGTAGGCTTTTCATACCTTTAAATCTATTGCTATAAAAACATACTCAGAATCAAATATAGAGAAATTAAAATATGCATGTCTGTTTCTCCAGGGAGAGCGTGGTAACCCTGGTGCTGCTGGATCTACTGGACCTCAGGGACCAATTGGAGCCCGTGGACCTGCTGGAACCCCTGGAGCTGATGGTGGCAAGGTAAGACAGTTCTATTTTTACAGAAATTGATGGAGCTTCTGAACATATGTCATGAAACCTGACAGTTCATGGACGTTCTCTGGCCTGTCACGGAATGGTCTTTAAAATGCACTTTCACAGCAATTTCCAGCACTGCTTACTGATCAAAATCTCACTGTTTATGCAGTGATAGCTCTGAGAAACTTTAAAAATTAAGAATTATGTGATAATAAAATCTGTATATAGCTGGAAAATTGAAAACATCAATATTTATGTTGTTCAAATATGAACCCAAGTTTATCCTCTTTGTTTCCAGGGAGAGCCTGGTCCTGCTGGAGCTGCTGGTGCACCTGGACATCAGGGAGCCGGTGGCATGCCCGGAGAGCGTGGAGGTGCTGGTACTCCTGGACCCAAGGGAGAGAAGGTAAGTTCTAGAAATCTGCCACCAGCAAATAAAATGGGTGTAAATGAGGGAGTATTGTTTCTTTGCTGTTGTGCGTCTTACACCCTCTTCCCCTCTCCCAAGGGAGAGCCTGGACACAAAGGCCCTGACGGCAATCCTGGCAGAGATGGTCCCCGTGTAAGTAAAACTCTCCCGTCTTTGTTAGTATGCTTAATGTAAAAACTTTACACATTTATTTCCTCAATTTGAGTGTGTCAGTCATAACCCTGATCTCAGTGTGCTCTCCTCACTTAATCTAGGGTCTGCAAGGACCTGCTGGACCTCCAGGACCCACTGGAGCCAACGGTGATAAGGTAAGTTGATAAAATAGTTGCCATTAAATAAATAATAGAAAGAAACCACCAAATGTAATGTTTTTAGATTATATAGATTCTATAATGCAAACAAACTTTGTTTGATTGGGGTTTTTTAATATTTAATTCATTTTTACGGTATTTAAAAAATGAATGCCAGCAAAAGTAGTGAACATAACTCATCCACTGTAGGACCAGTTACCTTAAATAAAAAGCCATTTGCAGACGTTCACACCACTTTCATAATTTTATTGCTCAGGACCTTTATGTGGGACGTCCCACCCCTCTAAAACAGAAATTTTAAATAGCCGAAACACTGTTATGACTAAAGCTAGAACCTCAACACCGCCATCTAGTGGCTATTATGCAAAATAACAGCAATGAGTAACCTGCAATGAAATGTAAGATGACAGTGGTTAACCTAAAAATAATGCAGAAAACAAGTATTCATATTTATTACTGGCATTTAAATATTTATTTAAATCAAAATGTAGGAATTTGCAAGTATTTTTAAAATTTGTTTTCCTGAGTGTTTCTGTATGTTGCTCTATAAACACAACCAACAGAGCCAAGAGTACAATAACAAAATTCTTTAAGAAGGAAAATGCTGACTATTTAGAGCATTCTTATAATATATGGCATATTGAAGTATATTCCTACATAAGGGAGCGTGACAAGTCAGTGGATGCTTGGAACAATTGTAAGCTAATAAAATGTTTCCTGTTCTCTCCTCCAGGGTGAGGGTGGTTCCTTCGGACCTGCCGGCCCAGCTGGACCTCGTGGACCCTCTGTGAGTAGCTGCTGATCACTCCTTGTTCCACTAGCTTACATTTGCGTTTAAATATCTCATAGCAGAACCTGGCAAAACACAAGCTTCCATCTTTTAGTTTGAACAGTCTTTTTGACCCCACTGCTTGTTGTCCACAGGGCGAACGTGGAGAGGTTGGACCCGCTGGAGGTCCTGGATTCGCTGGCCCCCCTGTAAGCCCATTTTGAAATTCAGTACCCCATTCCCCATGTCATGTTCAATAGATAAAGATGAGCAAATACTTACATACCACAACCACGCTTGCTACAGGGTGCTGATGGTCAACCTGGAGCAAGAGGAGAGCGTGGACCTTCAGGAGGAAAGGGAGAAGTTGGCCCCTCTGGCCTCGCTGGACCTGCTGGACAGTCTGGACCTGCTGTAAGTACCACTTTCACTGGACATATACACACACACAAACACGCATCCAGCAAAGCTAAACAAATTGAGAGAGATCTAACATGATTTCACTGATTTAGCATTACCCGGCATCTATGAGAGTGTTCACAGTGGGATAAAATCAACAGCTATTTCAAAATACTGTTTATGTTTATAGATTAGAGGGGAGCAGTCTTGATATGACACTGACTTTGATTTCTTCTTCCGGTATCTAGGGTCCTGCTGGCCCTGGTGGACCTCCTGGTGCTCGTGGAGACAATGGACCTTCTGTGAGTATTCAAACATACAAATAAACAGCTTTACCAGCCACACACGACACTCTCATGAATGCACTCATTAACTCCGTGGGCTTAAAAGCAACCATAGCATGCAGTGAGTAGGAGTTCCAATCAAAGCTGTTAGGAACTTTAAAAAAAGGCAACATTAAAACATGAGATTAAGCCACTTATCAGTTATTTCTTGTACTGCCCTTTTTTAAAATGTTTATATTTTTTAATATAAGCCCAAATAGGAACTAGTTTGTACTAGTGAGTCAATATTGTGTGCATTTGTGTAAATTTATGCACATAACCGCACAGTATCACTGTTTTAACTTAGCAGACTTTGTCAGCTTTTGATCTGTTCATTTTTCCAGTGTTTCCTCTAAATCACTCAAATATATCTTAATGGTAACACCAAAGGCAATTTTATTCATACAGCACATTTCGCTATTCGCTACATGTAAAATCAATCTGCTTGACATTAAAGATAAAAACACAAAAAATCCTTTTATCTTTGGAATGACTTAAGGAAATAAAAACAATAAAACTAATTCTACAAAGACATATAATATAAGTTAGCATGCACACACGCACAAGCATACACACTCATACAGTGTAAGTGTAAGCCTGTAAGAGGTTTTTAGTCCATTTTTGAATGTAGGCACAGGTGTAACTGACCTCAGGTCAGGGGTCAGGTTGTTTTTGAAGAGCATCACATTAACTGAAAGCAACCTCGGCACTCATTTATATCTCATTCTGGGACCAGTTAAAAGATTACCTGAGAGGTGGTTTATAGACACTAAACAAGTCAAAGATGTGTTGGAGGACCAAACCAAAGAGCTTTATAAACTCATAGATTTTAACGGTAATTTCATGTTAAACTGGAAACCAATAAAGTGACTTCAGTATTAGGGTGTTATGTTCACATTTGCGTGTACATGTAAGGCTCTGGCTGCTGCATTCTGAACGAATATAAGTAGTTTTACTGATAATTCTGACAGTTCTGCAAATAGAGCGTTACAGCAGTCTAACCTGTTTGATATGAATGAATGGATCATATCCTCAAAGTCAGTTTGAGAGAAGTATTTTCTAACTTTTGATCAATTTAGGTGGCAGAAAGCAGTCCTGGTGACCTTATTAACATGACAATCAAAACTGAGATAACTGTAAAAAAAAATAATGCCCAGGGTTCTAACCTGCTCGCTGTGTTTGAGAAAAAGCGGTGATAAATATTAACAGATTTTCCATCTTGAATTTTAGACCAACAACAAATAACAAAACGAGTTTCTGCTCAGTTCAGAAAGGTTTCTAGACAACCAGCAAATAATGTCATCAAAGGATCTTATGGATTTGAAGAACTGCTGATTGAATTTTGTATTTGTGCAGATCTAAAACTATGTGTATCGTGTCTTAACTCTCAGCCCATCTACACACACAAACGTAGACACAACAAACATTTTGAATGACCTCTGCTTAACCACTGTGTGTGTTTCTGGTCAGGGTCTGACTGGTTTCCCTGGTGCTGCCGGCAGAGTTGGTGCTGCTGGTCCTGTTGTAAGTATAGATTTTGCATTTACTAATAAATTACATTTTAGTAATAACCTCAAACATACAAACTGACTTGACATGACCCCTCGTTCCTTCTCTTCCCCTCTCAGGGTATTGTTGGACCCCCTGGCCCCGCTGGTCCCTCTGGTAAGGATGGACCTCGTGGTCCTCGTGGTGATGCTGGTCCCACTGGTCCTTCTGGAGAGTCCGGAATGATTGGACCATCTGGTCTTGCTGGAGAGAAGGGACCCAGTGGAGAGTCTGGCCCCCCTGTAAGTTATAGCCCTCTTGAAATTGTGGTGCACTGAAACTTTGAGGACACTTTAGTGGCATCCATGCTTATACCGCTGATGTGCATATATAGATCTTAAGAACTGCATCCTCAGCTCTTAAATGTGTGACTGACGATGTATTTTAGGGTCCTCCTGGTACTCCTGGAACTTCTGGTCCTCTTGGACTTCAGGGATTCGTTGGTCTGCCTGGTTCTAGAGGAGATCGTGGTACACCTGGTGCTGTTGGTGGTGTGGTAAGTAGAAACTAGTTCTGATTATACCACGAAAAAAAAATTACCTGTTTGATGAACCACTGAATGTGTATTATCATTCAGAAAGTGTTGGTCACTTCAAACCATGGACAACAAATTTTAAATATGCATGGACAACAGTGCTAGTCCAGACGACAGACCATAATTTCCATTTTGGAGGATGTCTCAGAAAGACCACATGCACTTTTGATAATGGGAAGATCCCTCGTCCCCAAAAGTCTGAATGTACACAGCATCCATGTTATTGGTTGACTATATTTGACCCACTGATTTTCTCTGTGTCATATCCCAGGGAGAGCCTGGTAGAGTTGGACCTGCTGGTCCCCCTGGAGCCCGTGGAACCCCTGGCAACATTGGCCTGCCTGGTATGACCGGACCCCAGGGAGAGGCTGGACGTGAGGTAAAGACTTGTAACCCCTACTACCGATCTATGAATGATTTATAGAGAGTGCTAAAATAATATAACTATGTGTTCTGTATTTTCTGTGATATATTTGCTTTAAAAAAAAATCACATAACATTTTAAAATAGTAAGCCTGTTAAACTTTTACATAAACTTCTCTGTTCTTTACAATCCACAGGGCAACACTGGTAACGATGGACCTCCTGGTCGTCCTGGTGCTGCTGGATTGAAGGTAATGCCCTGTCGTGTACCTTAAGCCATTATCATGCACAGAACACACACACACACACACA
>NW_024582477.1:1124967-1160222 GCF_018398535.1 Haplochromis burtoni | reverse complement strand
ATACTATGTTTTAACCAACTTCCACCGTGACCCACCGTGCTTAGGGAGACCGTGGTGAGCCTGGATCTGCTGGCGCCATGGGACTTGCTGGTGCCCCTGGACCTGCTGGACCCACTGGAGCTGCCGGCAGACCTGGAAACCGTGGAGAGGCTGTAAATATTCTAATCATTAAATTCCCAATATAAGCAAAATTGTTTACTGGGTACTTTTATCTGCAATCGTCTGCTTGTTTCACTTTTCTTCCTGTCCCTAGGGCCCATCAGGTTCCTCTGGAGCTGTTGGCCCCGCTGGAGCTAGAGGTGCCCCTGTAAGTATAATACACTAGCAAAGCAAATGAAATTACAAAAGGAATGCACCACAATATGTTTATGCCTGTGTCTTTGTTCAATGTAGGGACCTGCTGGACCTCGTGGTGAGAAGGGAGTTGCTGGAGACAGGGGAGAGAGAGGCATGAAGGGTCTGCGTGGACATCCTGGTCTCCAGGGAATGCCTGGACCTTCTGTGAGTGGCTGCACAGCAGCATAATGCACAAGAACTGTATGAATACTCAGCCCCATTATGCTCATAAACAATACAGATTCCAGTAGCATTTGCAGGGCAATGTAATCACGGAGAGGAAAGACTTGCTGTCACTAAAATGCCACTGAGTGATGTGTTTTTTTTTACCACAGGGACCTTCCGGTGACACTGGTGCTGCTGGAGCTCATGGACCTTCTGGACCCAGAGTGAGTAGAATCCCAGCAGCTTGCTTTTTTTTTTTTTCTTCTACATGCATCGAAGATCATCTGTGCATGCCCTATTGAAAAGTTTCACCGTTAGTGAGAAATAAGTGTATGTAGCTCCTAGCTCCTAGCCACTCCTACCCACATACACTCCTGCTATTTTTGACAGAGCACCTTTAATTTGTAGATTAATAAAAACACAAATGTTTGACTGTGTGATGTGATTTCTTTAGGGACCTGCTGGACCCCATGGACCCGTTGGTAAGGATGGCAGACCTGGTGCCCATGGTACTATGGGTGCTCCTGGTCCTCGTGGACCCAATGGATACACCGGACCAGTGGTAAGTTTGCCTTTATATCAACAGCTTCATCACCTTCTTAAATACTGCAACTTTTATTTTGCACCCTGGACAGTTTAGTGCTATTACAGAACTGTTCTTTACACATCACTCCATTGTCTTATCCATGTTAGGGTCCTCCCGGACCTCCCGGTCTGCCTGGACCTCCCGGCCCTGCTGGTGGTGGATACGATGTCTCCGGAGGATATGATGAGTACAGAGCTGACCAGCCTGCTCTGAGAGCCAAGGACTACGAGGTCGATGCCACCATCAAGTCTCTCAACACTCAGATCGAGAACCTGCTCACCCCTGAGGGATCCAGGAAGAACCCTGCCCGCACCTGCCGTGACATCAAGCTCAGCCACCCTGACTGGAGCAGCGGTAAGCTTGGCTTCAGCTCCTCAAAATAATAGCAAAGTGCCACTGTTACTATGTTCTGAAGCATTTACAGAGGCCATGCGTGTAACTGACCTACTCCGGTTAATGCGACTCTCTGCTTTTCCTGAAGGATTCTACTGGATCGACCCCAACCAGGGCTGCACCAACGATGCCATCAAGGTCTTCTGCGACTTCACCACCCGTGAGACCTGCATCTACGCCCACCCTGAGAGCATCGCCCGCAAGAACTGGTACAGAAGCACAGAGAACAAGAAGCACGTCTGGTTCGGTGAGACCATCAACGGTGGCACTGAGGTGAGAGAGCAGGCAACTTGATTCATGTGAAATGAAAACAAGCTTAACCTCTACAGGAAACACTCACTGGTTCTTTCCTTCCTGCAGTTCACCTACAACGATGAGACCCTCAGCCCCCAGAGCATGGCCACCCAGCTGGCCTTCATGCGCCTGCTGTCCAACCAGGCCAGCCAGAACATCACCTACCACTGCAAGAACAGCGTTGCCTACATGGACGGTGAGAGCGGCAGCCTGAAGAAGGCCGTGGTACTCCAGGGCTCCAACGATGTGGAGCTGAGAGCTGAGGGCAACAGCCGCTTCACCTTCTCCGTGCTAGAGGACGGCTGCACTGTGAGTAGCATTGCTGTTACGTTTCAGTCTGCTTCACAGCTTTGTGACTTGTGTTGTTAAACCTCTGCTCCAATACTCAACCTCTCTTTTCCTCCGATTTACCCCTGCAGACACACACTGGTGAGTGGAGCAAGACAGTGATCGAGTACAGAACAAATAAACCATCTCGCCTCCCCATCCTCGACATTGCACCTTTGGACATTGGTGGAGCTGATCAGGAGTTTGGTTTGGACATTGGCCCAGTCTGTTTCAAATAAATAGACTCATGATAAATTAACACCGGAAAAAAAAGAGAGGAAGAACGAAAAAACAAAAACAAAATCTCTGCCCTTCTATCTGTGTTCGTTTTTTTTTTTTATACTGAATGCTGATTTCTCTCTGCGCATCCACTTGCTTACGATGGGCAACTATCGGAGAGGACTGAACGGACTGATCGGAGCGTTGGTGCAATGCAAAATAAATACAGCAACCCAAAGGGACGCGGGAATACACCTTGTTGTGGGACATCATGTCATCCTTTTGTAAAAAATAAAAGAAGTGTAATAAAAACGCTGAAAGTATGCATCACTTTGTGGTCTTTGTATATCTTCCAAAGAGGAGGTTTAAAACCACAATTTCCATGAAAAAAGGTTTAAACTACCTCATGCCTGTACCTAAAGAAAATACTATTACCAAAACCTGGGTCCACAACCGAGATGTTATGATTTCTAATGCTTCAAGCTTTGTCCCGTATCGGAAGGTGCTCGGTTACTTGAAGCAAAGATCTATGGTGCTAATATGCAGCTGTGGAGCAAACCACTTTTTTAACTGTATTATTTTGTATTGACCTTTAAGGAGTCTTGCAATCTTCCCCTGATATTCCTCCATTCTAAGCAGGTGGAATGAGTCTAAACCTGATGTTTAGGGTTTTTATTCTTTTGTTTTCTTTTTTTCTAGATTTTATTTTTCTTTGTTTGTTTGTTTTTTTTCCCTTCAGGCTTTTTCACTCTTCCAATCCCACACCCAGTGTTCATTCTGACAGCACATAATTCATCTCGTTCTGAATGGTTTTTTTAAGGCGGCCTCTCTCTCAAAAAATGACACAACAAAGTCTATTGTACCTATTTTGTATATGTGAGATGTTTAAATAAATTGTGAAAAGTTCTGAAATAAAGCATGTCCAATGTTCCAAAACACACTACGCAGTGACTTAAGTGCTTTCGTGTTTTAAGGACACCGATGAAGGTGTGTCACTGTACTTTGGTTCTAGTTTGGCTGATGATTTACATATCATCACTGACTTTAAACATCTTCCTATTGTGGAAGCACAGCAGTGTCCTCATTCACATCCCCCACCTTTTTTTTTTTAACCTTGCTTTCCAACGGTACATTCAATTTTAATGTACAGTAAATTTCTGTTTACACTGTCCATGCCAATGTGTGATTACTAAAGTGCATTGTTCCTTGTAAATATGCATCCTCTCATGTTGCTTTTTTTCCTTGCATAATACAGCTTTTGCATCCAAATAAATCTCTGTGATTTGGATTCAAGGCTTGCAGTCATGCGTGAACATAGTCATAAGTCAGTCTCAGTTAAGAATACGGCAGTTCTGGAGATAAATAGGTGTTTCACTCAGGGTGATGGCGTATGAGATCAGCTGCAACACCTTCTGCAACCACTAGAAGGCAGTGTGGCGTGCATTTACGAGAGTATCTTCTTCATGTCCAGTTCATTAAGGTTAAGTCCACACGTACACGGGTATTTATGTCATAAGGACACTTTAAATGCCTGTAGGTGGCAAGGTTATTATAGTTAACTAAATTTAACCTAAAAACTAAAATCAGATGTGGAAAAAACATTTTACTGAACAAAAATAAAACTTAAAAACTAGACTTTGGGGGAAAAAAATAAAACCAATTAAAACAATTTTGTGAACTTGAAAATCTGATTAAAACTAAATAAAATAAATGAGTCATTGAAAGACTCTGGATATCTACAATACTACAACAAACTAAGACTTAACTGCCTTCAAAAAGTTATAAGTTTTTACTGCAATACCTTTATTAATTTTCCCCAGTCTGGCTTTGACACATGGACTCAATATTGTAATAACAAATAAAAACTAAAACTGACACTGAAACTAACAGCTGAAACTAAACATTTCAAACAACAAAAACTAAATTGAAACAAGAATATCCGCTCTGGAAACTCACTGAGACTAAACTGAATTAAAACAAAAAGTCAAAACAAAAAAAAAACAAAAAAAAGAATACTAATTAGAAAATATAAAACTACAACAACTCTGATGGGTGCATGGGAAATTAGACAGAAGAGTACGATTTATACATTATCCAATCTTTTATGCATACAATTGATTATTAACAGTACAGAAATCAGGCTATGGGTCCTTTAGATGTCATGCTGACGTCCAAACAAATGATGATTACACAACGTAACGTTGTGTAATCATCATTTTAAGAAAATAAAAGTCCATTTACTTTCCAGGTCTTCTTAACATGCTTAACACTTCTATGTCAGTTCAGGATTCTGTAATGTTTCTTCTACTTTATTTAATGTCCCACTTTATTTATATACCAGTTTATGTAGTAAATGTTATATTACAGATAGATGATTAAATCCCGAGACAATCAAACCACTGAGATGTTTATTAAAATATAAAGTAAGCTGAAATTACAGAAAGAAGAAGAAGAAAGTTTTCACACGAATCTATTCAGTGTGGTGAAACACTAAGTACACCCTTCCTACTTCCAAAGGAGTTAAGAGTGTAGCAGCAGTCAAGTGTTGCTAATCAAAACCACTTGATTACATGATCATCAGCAAGTGTGAGCTCCTCTATAAAGGCACAACTTTAGGCGGTTTGCAGGTCTGGACCGATTAGCTGTGTGACAATACAATGCTGAAATCTTCCCAGGAGCGGAAGTCCCAGCAAATTCACCCCAAGGGCAGGCTGCACAATGCTCAGAGATATTCAAGCATGGTTTCTTTGAAGGGTACCAACAGAATGGATTAAGTTTGCAAAACCAGACATCCGGAGCCATCTCCTTTGGACATACAAGATCATGGTTATAATGCATAATCCAACAGCCCAGTCATACCAGCTGTTAAGCATGGTGGTGGAGGGGTGATGATCTGGGCTTGTTTTGCAGACACAGCATTAAGCTTGTTGTGGACCCCTGGACATAAATGCAGAGCACAATGTAAGGCTAAAGGATGTTTTATTAAAAGAGTCTTTCTTTTAGTCGGTCCCTCAGGGGGTTGAAGGCGTCAGCAACAGGTGATAGGTCAGAGGAGACGAAGACAAGTAGAGCAACAGCAATAGATTGCATGTGAGTATTACAGGAGCCGAGCTTGTTTACTGCATGCTGGTGTCAACTGAGGAAAAACATCGCCCTCTTAAAGTCACGCCCCAATCAGCTCAACAGCAGGTGAATCAGGAATGTCTTCCCGGTGCATGATTAGTAGGGCAGAGATCCCAGCGATGCGCCGCCTCTGCAGCATAGCACACAACATTCCCCACACTCATGTCAACTGAGGACGGAAAGAGATCGCAAAAAGAGGGAGAGAGAGACGGGTGAGTCAGCTGAGGACAGTCTGGGCAACTTGGAGGCATTAAGTTGATTGTGAATTCCTCTGTATGCCAAAGTATTCTAGAGTCAAATATGAAGCCATCTGTCTGACATCTGAAGCCTGGCCAAACGTGGGACATACAAAAAGCCAGTGACCCCCAAAGCACAGGAGCAAATCTACAGCAGAATGGCTGAAAAAGAATTTAAAAAAAATGTTGTGTTGCAACTGCCCGGTCAAAAGTCCAGACTTCAACCTGACTGAAATGCTGTGGCAGGCATTTAACAGAGCTGCACACAGAGCCGTGTAGATAATCGTTGGAGCAAAAAGACAACAACAAAAAGCAAACAAAGAAAAAAGAAACAAAAAAACCCAAAAACTTAGCTGTGCACAGGGCTGGACTGGGACAAAAAATCGGCCCGGGCATTTTGACTAGAGACCGGCCCACCAGGTATTATAGGAAAAACCATAAAGCCTTTGAATGAAAACAAACGCTGTTGTCACAGTGATGTACACTGTCTTGTTGATATATATGTCAGTCTAATAAACTTAAACCTACACCATCCTCCTATTCTGGTATTCTAAACAGTACCCGAAAGTAGACTGCTTGGTCGAGTTAACCTCCTGAACTATCTTTTCAAATTCAAATTCAAATTTTATTTGTCACGTACACAGTCATACACAGTACGATATGTAGTGAAATGCTTGGACAACTGCTCGTGACCTAAAGAAAACAAAAAAGGAAAGGCTATGAATAAGATAGGAAATAAATATGAAAAATTAAAAAGGGTAAATTTAACTAGGAAGGAATAAAATATAAATTAAGGTTAAAAATGAAATAACTGTACAACACAAATTAGAATGAAGGGTAAATTTAACTGGGAAGAATAAGATAAAATATATAAATTAAAGTTGAAAATAAAATAACTGTACAACAAAATACACAATATAGAACTATATAAGAATGTATGAAGAAATCTAAATATAAATAAATATATACACAATAACAGCAGCTGTACAAGTATTAACCGGAAATGAAGAATATAGTGACCAGTGTTGTGCAAAAACAAAGTCCAGAAAGTCCAGTGTGTGTGTAAGAACCATATGTGTGGGTCAGTACTGTGTGGTGGTGTGATTGAGAGACCGTATCGCCTGCGGGAAGAAGCTCCTCCTCAGTCTCTCTGTGTTGGTCTTCAGGGAGCGGAATCGCTTTCCTGACCTCAACAGAGAGAACAGTCTGTTGTTGGGATGGCTGAGGTCCTTCACGATCTTCCTGGCCTTGGTCCAGCACCGCCTGCTGTAGATTGAGTGCAGGTCAGGGAGCTCGGAGCGGATGGTGCGCTCAGCTGACCGCACAACCCTCTGTAGAGCTCGTCTGTCCTGCATGGTGCTGTTCCCGAACCAGGTTAAGATGTTTCCCGCCAGGATGCTCTCTATGGTGCACGAGTAAAAGTTCCTGAGCACCTTGGAGGGCAGTTGGAAGTCTCTCAAGCGTCTGAGGTGGTAGAGACGCTGTCGGGCCTTTTTCACCACGGTGTTGATGTGACAGGACCATGACAGGTCCTGCGTGATGTGAACTCCGAGGTATTTGAAGCTGTCCACTCTCTCCACTGGGCACTGGGCATGGTGAAAACCTGAAATTAAGACAGAGAAGACTAGAGGTGAGACATGATCATTACTGATTACTGATGACAGATTTAGATATATTTTCATAAACCATTCATTTGCCACATCAATAAACAGCATGGCAGGGCAAAATATTTTTTCTAACATGGCAACCTTTAAAAAGTGAAAGGAGAAGAAAGACAGGTGAGAAAGAATAAAACTTAATTGACTTTTTGATGGCATTTTACACACAGTACTGGTACAGTATCTAGAAAATGTGGGAAAATACTGGCATCATATACAGTACTTAGCTACTTCTGAAGAAATTATGATGGGACCCTAAAAAAAATTACTATGTACAATAATGGATTTCTATACATTTTACATCAGATGAAAACGTTTGTTGTAAGATTCAGATAATTATTTGTTAAAAGCGAGACATTTTAAATGAGAATAAGAAAGAAAAGTATTTCTTTGTGCCCCTCCCTGTTAATGCCCTACCTGCCCCCCTGGCAAAACTTTGCTAGACCCGCCCCTGCACAGTTACCAGCTGTCAGCTACCAAAAAAGGATCCTGGTGTTATTTGTCTCTCAGAAACAGTTCATAACTTCCCTTCAACTCATTCATGTCACCTAAAAGGTAAACCTGTTTCTCCATCACCTGTTCAGCTCTGATGATTCAGTAAGGACATCTCCTGGTTTCATCTTCATGTTTCCCTCTCACCACATATCCACCAACATCATGACCAGCAGCTTTTACAGCTGTGGCTCCAGCAAACATCAGCTGATACTAGAAATTAATATTAAATAAATTCTAACAACAGCTGATCAAGCTTAAACGTGCTGCTGTTGTTTAGCGCGACATCCGCTGGTTTCCTCTTTCTGGCCAAAGTGGGCGATAAACAAACAAGAGAGAAAAGCCGATCAGCTGATCATTGATCAGTTTCAGGATTGAAGTAGAAAGAGGAGAGGGAGAGAGAATGAGAGAAGAAGAAGAAGCTGTGCAGCAAAGACACAGAATAACTCCAGCTTTGTGTCTTTTTCATTGTAGCTGAAGTACAGGACAAACTGGGTTCCTTTTTACCTCAAAACGAAACGTGTAATATTTTCTCTGAATACGAGAAGATTCTGTTTTTTACGGGACGGTTGGAAACTCTAATAACTAACCTTATAAATAAAATAAGATAAAACAAGTTCAACATCAGTAACATCAAAGCACCCGCCCAGCAGTATATAAACTCCGTCATGCTAGTTAGTACACAGTACAAGTTATTGTAACTGACTGTAAAAAGTCAGCATAACGAAAATAAACTCCACCTAAACTTGGTTTATATCTGACCCAGATAGACTGCAGGTCATTCTTACCTGAAGTTCAGTTCACCGTCTCAGGTCTCTGCTCCTTCTGCCTTTCTGTCATCCACCTGCCAGCGTGTTGCATCTGCTGGCCTCCACCACTTGCTAATGTTACTGAATCTGTGGAAGCTCCGCGATAGCCACCACCAAACAATTGAGTTATTTTTACACATCTCCCAACATCTGGCCAATCCACCACCTTTCAGTGTTTATACCGTTACGGAAAAAAAACAAAAAACCCATCGGCCCACCGGGCAAATGCCCGGTATGCCCGATGGCCAGTCCAGCTATGGCTGTGCATCAAATTGGCGACCTGTCTGGGACGGCCTACAACTCTGATAAGGATAAGCGGAAGAGAATGGATGGGTGGAAAGAAAAGAAAACTGTTGTTGGGCCAGTTTTGTCTCCTTTGTTGTTCTGTCCATGAGATTCAGAGATAGGAAATGTGCAGTGGAACAAATTCAAAGTGAACCTGAAGCTGCATGTATACTGTAAATTAAACTTGTGTCATTTTTATCAGATATGATTAAATTCCTGCTTTCATCAATGTAAGGTAAAGGTAATTCAACAATATTCATAAGCATGTGTGCCTACAGTGGCACACCATTATGTCGCACCTTTGAAATTGACTGGTTTTCTGCCTGAACTGGCTACATACTCTGAATACATTTACACCTGATCTTCAGTTTCCCCAGAAACCCGAAGAAGCTCAGGAAACTCAGATGTAAGATTTAGAAATATATACCATGTTCTCAGATTCTTTGAAACCTTTCTATTAAGTAGAGAGACCTCTTGTTAAGAACCCTATCACGAGTCACCCAAACTTTACTGAGCTGCCCCCTGATGCTCAGACACCCTGTTATCAACTCATCAAAGTTGTTTTTAACTTGATGATGACAGCAGAACACTCCACCCTGTAGTCATACAATAAAAATAAGATGTTTGAGAATGGAGTGGCACTGAAATTCACTGCTAACAGGAAGCCATGTGTACAAGGTAAACCGGCTTGATCTTTATCAGCTACAATTAAAAATCCTGCTTTCATGAGCAGCTAAAGATAATGAAATCATAAATGGCAGGTGGATTCCGTGTTGTTTCTTCTTCTTCTTTGTTTCTAACCTCTAAGTTCAGTATGTAGCTCACTGAATTGTAGTAACGTCGCTATTTTTTGGAAATAAAAACATATATTGTGCATATATGCTGTGCAAATCAGTGATCATTAATATGTGTTTAGAATTTACTTGATAGGTTAAAAATACCTGTAGGAGTATTAGTACTAGCAATACTGGCCCTGTAGTTACTTGGTATCGATCTACAGAAAAATCTGCACTACAAAAAAAAACAAACCTAAACTTGATGTCTGGTTTTTGTTTGAACCCATTACTACTACTTCTTCTTTTACTCTTCCACACAGTCAACTGTGTGTAAAAGTGTGTATAAATAAATGTAACAGGTTTGACACACTTGCACAATTATGGATACATGCAGTTAAGCCGGTTTACTTACATGTAGTGCATAACACCTAACAGCCCGCCCCTTCACCCTAAACTACAGGTTAATTATTAATTTTTTTTTATGCAAAGCCACGCCTTCTTCCAACAGCGCAAACTAATAAACCACTGTTTTCAATCGACCTGATGACAGTGCGCCTTTGCTTTCCTAAAAGTTACCATCTCCAAATTCCTGCTTTTGCTTTTGCTTGTGATCATTCCAGCATAAAACTTTTTTTTCTTCTTTTTACAGACACCCGAAAGAAACGATTTGCCTCACCATAATATTATTTATAATAATTTTGTTGACAAATTTAGACCCGCTGGAAGGTCTCCTTGAACCGCACCTGACTCATTAAGCAGCAGTGATGGAGGAGAAGGAGGCGGTGTGCCGGGGAGTGGAGCTGGCATATGGTGAGCTGAGCGGAGCGCCGCCGCCGCGAGACTGCACAGCTGCCTGTTGTCATGGAGGAGCAAAGATGGCGGTCCTGGCCTATAGCCTGGGCAAACGCGAAATAAATCAACATTTTACCATAAAAAACGCGAAACTGATATCGCTGGTTGCTGTTCTTTTACTCCTCGTGTTTCACGCTGCTTCGCGGTATTACGAAGGTGAGTGCTGCTTTTATTTGATCAACTTAATGTGGATGCGGCCACTGGAAACACTTGACATTGCTACTGGTAGCTAGGTAGCTGCTTGCATGCCAGCGCTTTTCTTAGCTACTGGGCTCCGTGCTTTTGTCACGGGATGCTTTCTAGATGTTAAAGTTATCGCCTGAAAACGTGCGTGCCGCAAATAGGTGGTTTCACGCACTAAGTCTCCAAAGGAAGCGTGAATTTGACCCGACGTTATCCAGCTGGTTAGCTGCTAACACTGCCAATAGCTGTGTTTACATGTTGCTGACGTTCCTGCTGCAAGAAACGCTTTATTGCTGCTGGAAAAGCCCTGGAAAGGTTCGTGGAAGTGTATTTGATCTGCACCTGGAGACCAATGTCATGTAAATACGCCCGACATGGTGTTTAGCTAGCTTCCTGAATAAATGCACTGTCGGTAAGACTGGCCACAAATGTGCCTGTCGCCCTGCTCACAACTTCAAAAACTCTAGATTTGCTGCTTTGTGATAACATTGTAGCTGCACGTTTCTTTGTTCCAGGGCTGTAACTTGCATATGCATAGTGCACTGGATGTATCAGTAAAGGGTTTGCTCATAAATTGGTTGACAAACAGTGACACGTCCTCAGAGCATAGAGTTGGACTATGAATAAATAAAGCAGGCATATTTACATGTACGTCGTACCTAGGCTGCTCAGTGTGGACGTCACCCACGAAAAGGTTAGGGAGCAGAGTGTGCTGTGAGCAGCTGCTTTGGCTGAGAATGATGTTGCATGCTGGTCTGCCCACCTTTCATGTTCGCCTGTTTCTGTGGATTGATTCAGCTCCAGATGGCTCCATTCATTTTGCGAACAAATGAATAGCTGGAGATTTATGCTCGAGCTAGATCGCTGATGGCTTCATTTTGCACTGTGGCCCCTGCCAGAGCCGTGTATTGTATGGTCCTTTTGACAGCACAGAATGAAAAGCCAGGGCACTATTGAGGCAGCAGGTTTCTGTCATAGTCGGAGCGAAACTGTGAGTGAAAGCGAGATCTTGTTTGTTTCGCCTCACCAGAAAGTTCTCTGTGTCTTGCCTCCAGGAGGGGACTCGTGTGAATGGCTGCTGTCCAGAGGACGTTACTTGGGGGAGGATGTATGGCAGCCTTATGGCTGCATGATGCACAAATACAAAAGCATGTGAGTCACACCACCTCTGAAGTTATTACACTGTATGTTTGGGATAAAGATTTAAATGTGTGGCAGTGATGTTGTGAGTTTTTGTCAGTCACTAAGGGTTTGTGGGTAATTTCAACTAAGGACTTTGGGATAAAAGATCACTCATTGACAAATAAAGGACAAAAACATTATTCACTTCAGTAAATAAATGTTTGTTTGTTTTTTTTATCTGTGCTTGGCCCTCACCAACCTTTTATGTTTTACAGTGAAGCCAAAACCTGCCTCTCTGAAAAGCGGGTAGCCTTTGTTGGCGATTCGCGAATCAGGCAGCTGTTTTACTCCTTCATCAAAATTATCAACCCTGAACGAAAAGAAGAGGGGATTAAGGTAATAATGAGAAACTGCACTGTTCAAGCCCAGGGTTTTTCTCACAATGGTGATGGTACAAGCCAAACAGATCTACAGATATGAGGCACAAAGATATGCTTTAACTCACTCTACCCATTGCTTCCAGGGAAGTTTATAAACTGACTAAAAATATTTCAACCTCAAAATGGAAGTCTCTCTTCCATCACAGATGGCTCTAAATTCTGACTGATCAAGGCTGCAACCTAAATCTAATTAGAAGAGCAGACTAAGATTCATGCGTACCTATCGTGGCTGCTTTGAAGGCTGTGTGTCTTCCGTCAGCTCTAATAAATAACCAGACCATCAGGACTTCAAAAAAATGCAGTTTGACTAGTCATTCATATTTATGTGGCTTAATTGTGGCTTTTAAAAGCAATAGTTACTTTGCTCCTCCGTACTTCTCTCAAGTCTGATAATTTAACTTCAGACTATCGATTTTATGTTAGAAAAAATCACCCTGCTGACTTGTCAAATAAATAGTCGTTTTTATGAAAAGATGGAAGTACTTTAAAGCTTGATATAGATGGCATTGTGGAAATGCGATGTTTAAAAAGGTTAAAGTCGAGCGGCTTGCACAGAAACTCAACAAGATAAATGAAGCTATGGGATAACCCTATAACTATACAGTACTAACTGTTTTGGTCTCAAGCTGGGACAAAGCATCACTGACTGTATGTCACACTTCCTCTCTGTCTGTCCACTTCCTAACATCTGAAGCATGAGGACATTTCCTTTGAAGACAAGAGCTACTCTATTAAAGTGGTGAGCTATTTATTTATATTTATATTCCTGGTTTTAACATGTTCTCGGTTTATGTTTTTTTTCTTCTAAACACTCTGGCACAAGATTTCTTTTCAAACTTCATCTTTGTCTTTAGGACTTTCTGTGGTACCCCGAGGCAAATAATTCAATGAAGGAACGCTTGATATCATGGACACGTGTGAGTAACGGTAACAAGTGGGGGAAATTGCGAATCAAGTGCCGCTCGTAAACTTAAGTGCGGCGTCTCTTTTGCTTTGCAGGAAGGTTCAGCAAAGCCAGATGTTCTCGTCCTCGGAGCTGCCACGGTAACCTGCGTAAATGCCTGCATGTTTTATATGAGACAAGTGTGACGTGGTGGCTGCCGATAGTTATGTCAGTCCTGACTGTTTATCCATTTACACAGTGGTCCATCAAGTTGCACGGTGGCAGCAGTGAGGCCCTCCAGCAGTACAAAGTCAACTTGACTGCAATCGTGGGGCAGCTGGAGAAGCTGGCTGAGCATGGGGAGGTCTACTGGGTGCTGCAAGGTGTGCTCAGCTTCAGCCACTCACACAATACAAGATCTTTTTATGATCATAGACAGGCTTCTAAAGTATGAGGCATGACTGGAAAATATTAAGACTCATTTGGTGTTAACATACAGAGGAATTAATAGTTTCCAATCCGCACACACGCCTAATAAATTTGCAGCTGTACTTCACATCCGTTTGTTAAACATTTTCCATTTTTAACTTTTTGATTGTTAGAATTTACTGCAAACAACAAACAGGCAAAATAAATAAATAAGGTGCCACACTGACATCTCTGAACCTCCTACTTAGCATTTCACACTCAATAGTCATTTCCCACGTTGCACAATGGTTGTTCACTTCATGTTTCCATGCATGGACCCTCTTGATTAAACTCCTTCTGCAGATCCAGTAAATGAAGAGGTGTTAAGTGAGAACAGGAAAATGATCACCAACCAGCAGCTGGAGCTGTACAATGAAGCAGCAGTGGATGTGCTCAACAGCAGCAAGCGTAATGGCAGATCTCGGGTCAGACTAGTGGCTGCTTCCCGTCAGGCTGCGCTGGAAACCATCATCAAGTCAGATGATGGTTTGCACCTGCCTGAGAGCACCAGGAGTGTGGTAAGTTAATTAATGAGTGCAGCTTTAGTGCGGTTATTTTATCGGTATCCTTGATTAGTACCCACTTCCCCTTCACCTCTCCTTTTAACCATCCTGGCAGGGAGCCATGATCCTCATGAACTCTGTGTGCAACAAAATACTGAGGCCCATCGACGGTTCATGCTGTCAGACGTTACGAGCCCCTAACTTGCTCCAGAAACTGTCGGCTCTTTTCTTCCTTGGCTCAGCCGTGGTCATCATGGTCTTCCACATCCTTGGCAACAATCGCCACCGCCGACACGTGCCCCCTGATGTGGAGAGCCTAGAGGAGAAGAAGCCAGCCACTGCAGCTGTTCCCCCCGGCCCAAAAGCACCTTTTCAGGCTCTCTGCAGGATGGGCGTCATCATGGGCTATTTTTACCTTTGTGACAGGGCAGATGTGTTCATGAAAGAGCAGAAGTTTTACACGCACTCCACGTTCTTCATCCCTCTCATCTACATATTTGTACTGGGAGTGTTTTACAGTGACAACAGCAAGGAGGTGAGACGGTGCTTCTCAGTAAAGTTTTGTTTTTGCGTCAAACAGCACAGTATAACAGTCTCTAAATAATCTCACTATTTTTTTTTTTATTTTTTTTTTTCTTTGCTTCCACGCAGGCAAAATTACTCAACCGAGAACAAACAGACGAGTGGAAAGGCTGGATGCAGCTCGTCATCCTCATCTATCACATATCTGGAGCGAGCGCTGTGAGTCCCAATTATGTCTACAAAAATCAGTTTGTGAGTCTCCTGCTGTGTATGTTGATGTCTGAAGAGCCTGATGGTTATTTTTCTGTCTTTCAGTTCATCCCAGTGTACATGCATGTGCGGGTGTTGGTGGCAGCGTACCTATTTCAAACTGGCTATGGACACTTTTCGTTTTTTTGGCTCAAAGGAGACTTTGGACTTTACAGAGTGTGCCAGGTTAGGGGTGCTTTCAGTTATACTTTAACTTTATATTCTTATTGACATTTGTTTCTCAGTCATAGCAGACAATCATGCACATGAGGTGTAATAGAGAAGTTCTGTCCATAAAAAGAAAAACAATTGGACGATTTTCCAGTGCGCTGCTATTTTTTGGGGGGATCACCTCCGCTCTGATTACATGCATGTGACAAATTTGATGTCTCAGACTTGCACAAACTTACATCAGCTCTCAAACTTTCAAGTAGAGGATCATTATTGGTACTTTGGTCACCCAAAGACCAAACGGCAGTGAAAGAAACCTCAATGTTCAAGACCAAAGGCGGTGCATAAGGACAACAACACGCACCATGACCTTTTCCTCTAGATTCAGACTGTGGTATCCTGCAGGAGAACATTCATCACTCATAATCTGCCTGACACGCCACGCATTGAACACTCACCTACACAAAAACAGTCCTTGTCCTCCACTCCACACTGGCTCCCTGTGACTTTAGATCTCGTCACCAAAATAAAACTTAAGTTGAAGTGTTGGCGTTTCCGCTCTGTGAACAAAATCCAGTGGTCAAAACTAGGGATTCAGTGACTGAGTGATTTTTAAAAATGGCAGCTGTGACAATAACATTATAATTGTTATTACAGAATAATTTGGGTTCAGATAAATAGTGTGATTTTTGGGTATCTGCTTAGGTGTTTGTGTCATATTCATTCACAGGTGCTTTTCCGTCTGAACTTCCTGGTGTTGGTGCTGTGTGTGGTAATGGACCGACCGTACCAGTTCTATTACTTTGTTCCCTTGGTCACATTCTGGTTTGTTGTCATCTACACCACAATGGCTATGTGGCCTCAGATCCTTCAGAAGACGGCTAACAGTAGGTGTCAAATTACTGACCTTTATATACTCCGCTCAGTCGTGTCCTGCACTGTGTGAATAAACACAGTTGATTAATTCATGTCATAAGAGCAAGCAGCAGGGTTGCATTTCATATGTCTTCCTTGTTGGACAGGTAGTGGCGTGTGGCATTTTGGGGTCTTGGCAAAGTTACTGGGCCTCCTGATGTTCATCTGCTTTTTTGCCTTTTCACAGGTGGGTCAGCTGAAAGCGTTCTTAAGTGTAACTCTACTTTCTTTTAATTGCATATTTAAGTTTAAGAGATGTAAATGGTCACATGTCCTAAGTTGTTCACGCAGCACCATATTGACCACTAAGCTGTGCTATGATTTATTTTATTTTTTAAATCAGATGTTTACTCCATTTTTAAAATGCTACTTGTTTTATGTAATTTCTGTGTTTTGCATTATGACTCCAGGGCGTTTTTGAGCGCGTCTTCTCTGTGTGGCCCATCTCTAAGCTCTTCGAGCTGAATGGCAGCATCCACGAGTGGTGGTTCAGATGGAAGCTGGACCGATTTGTAAGTCAAATGTGTTTCCTCAAGGTGCAGCCAGGCTTTTGTCCACTCGTGTTTCACATGACAACACCCCCCCCCCCCCTTTTATTTTTTATTTTTTATTTTTTTAATATAATATTTGTTACCGAAGTGATAACAAATTTTCTGGCCTTTGCTGTAATCTTTTAATGTGTTGGCACTCCTGCAGGCGGTGATACATGGCATGTTATTTGCCTTCATCTATCTGGTGCTGCAGAAGCGTCAGGTACTGTCAGAGGGAAAAGGAGAGACTCTCTTCTCTGCCAAGATTTCCAACTTTCTCCTCTTCCTCTCTGTTGTCTCCTTCATAGTAAGTCTGCATTTCACATATTTTGGGTCTTACCAAAATACCCGTGCTGAGCATTAGTTCTTAATTTAGATCAGTTATCATCTGTTACATAATTCTTCTAATCTAATGCTAAATATTTATTTTTTTAAATTTAGACTTCTTTGTATATTTAAGTAATAAACACAATGTGCAAAAGGGAATGCTTAAAAAGGAGCCATGTTTACTTATGTGACAAAGCCTTGGAAAGTTCTTGTTGTACTAACTGGAGATTACAGTATCAGCTTAACTTACTGGCTGTTTGGAAAAACGTGGCACTTAAAATCTTCTCCACGTCATTCTAGACTTACTCAATATGGGCAAGCAGCTGCAAAACCAAAACCGAGTGCAACGAGATGCATCCCTATATCTCTGTGGTCCAGGTACAGTTTTTATCTGTCCTTATCTTTGTTTCTTTGGCTTTTCACACATGAAGTGTTGGTGCGATCAAGTCTGAAAGTTTCTCTGAGTCCGATTAGTTGTTACTGCTGGAAATCCTGCATTTGATTTTGGGTTAAGAGGTGGCACCTGGAGGCAGGACGGATGACGCTGAGGCCTTAAATGCCTCATTCTCACATTAGCTCAGATGAACAATATACAGAGTTTGTGCTAAAAAGCTGGAAGGTTAAAGACTGTTTAATGTCTGAACTGTTTGGGACATCTGCGCTTTCGCCCACTGTTCTGTGTCGATTGGCTAATTCACATGTTTGGAAACAACCCTGACATCAGAGGCCTGCACTGTGATGTTTCATGCATGTAACTTCAGGGTATATTGCCTCGGGAACCTGCACCGCAAACAAGATTAGAGATCATCAGGTGTGAAATCGCTGTCTGCTGACCAATCAGTTCTCTGGAAAATAGCATCACCATTCCTGTGCGCCATCAGTAGAAAGGTCTAAAGTTTTCTAATAGTGTCTAATGTCTTTGCCTTTCTCTGATCAGTAAGAAATATAAATTATTAGAGGCAACTTTATTATTTTTTTTTTCTGTTGTCTAATTTTAAATCCATTCTTTTACTTTTATTCTTTACTTGCTCTCAAACATCACTGATGTTGCAGCTGAGAGAATAAAAGCTAAAGGTGTCTTTTTAAAGATTCAATCCTGGATTAACTGACGATCTAGCTTTGTGTCTGACTGCTTATCATGCCTCCCAGTGTAAGGCAAAGTGAATCCAGATAACCTGGATATGATGAGCTTTCTTCGTAGTTTTGGCCCATGTCATCTGAGTCATGAAGTTAAATTTACTACTTAACATGATTTCATGACAGTCTGATATGATTGTGAGACCAAGCCTAATAGCTCACCATGTTATCTGCAGTCAATTCACACTGGAAAAGATATGTTTTCTACATATATTGCCACCATTACTATATTTAACCATTCGTCTCTTTACACCACTTTAGTGTTTACAGTTCTTCAACAAGCTTGACCTGCTACTTTTTTTAGTGATAAGCATGATTTACCTGTTGTAACGTCACACTTGGATTCCTAAAAATGTCTGTGATCTGTTTTGTGGGCAGATTTTGGCCTTCATTCTCATCAGGAACATTCCTGGCTATGCCCGTTCTATATATAGCTCATTCTTTGCATGGTTTGGAAAGATCTCCTTAGAGGTAAGGTTCTCCTTGCTTTAGAGTCACAGTTAGCAATATAACCCTTAAATAAATCTCCAATCACAAAAGACTAGAGTCTTATGAGAGGTGTTTTTTAAAACCATGCTTTTTGTGTCCCACAGCTTTTCATTTGCCAGTACCACATATGGCTTGCAGCTGACACCAAGGGGATTTTGGTCCTCATCCCAGGAAACCCCTCCCTCAACATTTTGGTTAGCACCTTCATCTTTGTTTGTGTGGCTCATGAGATTTCCCTCATCACCAATGACCTGGCCCAGGTGGTCATCCCCAAAGACAGCATGGCTCTGCTGAAGAGACTGGGGGCCATGGGGATTCTCAGTCTCGTTATACTGCTGGTGTCCAGGGCTGGCCAGCCCACACCTGGCGCCTGATGGACATCTCCTGAGGGGATCTGGGGGAGGGGCGGGAGACCCACTAAGACCCTGCTGAGATTGAAGTGAGGTACAGATGGAAGTCAGGAGGCAGCCTTGTGTTTTAGCTACTGGTGAGAAGATGTTGGCAGCGGTGACCCTTGGGAGAACAAAGTCTGTCCGCTGGCCACATTTGAGCAGAGTCCGTACTTTTCTGACTGCTGTGAAAGTCACACACTGAAGAAAAGACAAATGCCCAACAGAGAAGGAGTCACTCCTTTAACAGCAAAGTCAAAATTGTGGGAAAGGAGATTTAAAAAAAAAAAAAAAAAACACACAAAAAAAACCAATGAAATGTTTACAATATCTGGTTTCAGGATTTTGGAAATGCAGAATCTAAAAAAACAAAGCACGACGTCCTCATTTTAAGACTCATGCCTGCTGCATTTGGCAGCGTCGCGTCTGTTTAGCCAAACGCTGATAATACGTTTTTGTTACATGCAGAACTTCCTGTAAATCGCTTTGGGAGGGATCACCTGGCACACACTCCGTCCATGTTGTGCAGTAGCAGCTGAAGGAGGGATTTCACTCAGGTGGATCCATAACCTGCATATTCAGATATCTACTCTTTTACAACAAATGCGTTAAATTGTGCTGCATTTTTATCGTCAACATTCGTTGTACAGTATTCCTGGTGACTTCAAACTGCGTCAGATATCTAAATATGAGATATATGGACCAACGACTGGCTCGGATGATCAAAGAGTGACTAGAGTCAGAAAACTTGGAGTGCAATGGTTAATATGTTGGAATATCCTTCGACGTGTTTTTGCGGTGTTTTATTTTTTATTTTTTTTTGTGCGTGATTTTGCTGAAAGGCTGTGGTCACCTGCTGTAGCGCTGAAATTCTATGTGACATGTACAGTATTTAATGATTTAAATTAAGTTTATATTTTATACGGTTTTGAGGGAGGGTGGGGCAGGTGGGGGCTGGCTTTGTTTTATTTTATACTCTGCGACTGCTGTTTGTGACGGAAGTGTTCTATAGACAATTTTGTACCCATCCCAGACCCTCACAGACAATTACCTGATGGTGAGGTTGATCCTTTTAGCCGTCTTGTCTCATCTGTAGCTTACTTCCTAGTCGGTGTATATTTGTACAGTAGTGACAGATTTATTTTATACAGCGTTGCTTCCGCAGTAATTTTGGTCTGTTATTGTTTTGTTTTTTTTTGTTTTTTTTTTTATGTCCATTGAAACATGCCTCGTACCTCTGGCAGAAAGTGTACCAAGTTTCACATGCTGTTCTAAGCAAACTGCTGGGTGACAAATTAAAGGAAAACCTTTGACCTGTGCAGAAAGGGTCTGTGGTGGCTCTGAAAGGCTGCAGGGGGCGCTGTAAATCAACTTGTTTTGAATGACTGCCTTTTAAACCAATGATAAAATTTGTCCCTATGGGAGTGGTTTCTCCCACAAGCAATATGACCCCCCCCCCCCCTTATAGTCACCTGAGCTCAACCTAACTTGCATAGCCTGAGAGATTTTTATTTCTTCCTTTCCTACTGATCTTGGAATTTGCTCCACATCCTTCAAAGTACAAGATGATAGAAATTATGTTTACCCAACGCCTCACTAAGACACTTTATTATTTTTTTTTATTTCCATTAAATTGTTACCAATCTGTTTTCCTTGAGCTGCCACAGCCACTGAACTTTGTAGTCAGTGAATGAGTGGCTGAAGTGATGTCTTAGTGATGCCTTTTAAACAGACTGTGTGGTGTTTTGTTTTGGGGGTTTTCCCAGTGGCTTATACCTACAGTGCATCTTCAGATGAAGACTTACATCTGTGATGCAGCTGTGATCATAAACTTCCATGTTTTAGGCACTTTGTATGGGGGGCCACAACCACATCATTTAGAAACCACTAGGTAATGCACTGAGTGAGCTGACATTACTGTTAAGGAAAAATGTCGTACATTTCATCAGGCGGTGTCTGTCCCCTTTTGTCCTGGCAAACATGTGAGGGGGAGATGATTTTTATTTTAAGATCTGCTCCCCCCCCCCCCTTTTTTTAAAATTTACTTGTTGAGGTAATAATATTCAGCGTTTAACGTTGAGTTTAGCACAGTACCAGTGCACTTACTCAATGCACTTTTCTTCTTTTCTTTTTTTTTTGCTCAATCAAATGTTGTTTGCAGATTTATGACAATATAACGTAAGATGTATTGCAAATAATTTTTTTATTTCAGCTGCCATCAGGTAGAAAACATTAAGTCATCCTCTATTCATTTATGTAATGTGGGTTCACAGCGGAACAATTTGCGCAAAATGCGCAGCTTTCATCTTTCTTTCTGGTTGTTTGGGTTCTGTTCTCAAACTGGGAGCCAAGTAAATGTTTAATTTTTAACCACTCAGCACCTCACTGTACAGATGAGAATGGCATATAGATGTTTCCATTCTCTTTGGTGTGTTAAGTTTACTGATCTGTATGATGGTTTGGGGGTTTTTCTCATCTATTAGTGAACAACCGCGATACAGTAAATTTGGTTAATGTATCGGGCCTTAATTGATCTCTTTGGTTATGTAAAAGCAACAACTATTTATACCCCGTGTAGGGCCTCTTTTGAAATATATTACATGTATTTAAAAAAAATTGTGATGTCTTAAAAAAATGTGAAATGTATCCATATTATTTATAAATGCCTTTATTCTGTTGTACATTAAGAATATCTTCATAAAAATGTGCTGTTTTGGCTTCTTTTAGTGGATGGAGTGGGAAGGGGGTGTTTTTTCTTGTTTTCCACTGGGACAGAAAGTTATTTTGAAAGAGTTTATTATCATGTGACACATTGAACAAATGTTCTAACACATGGCGACGAAAGCATTTCAATATAAAACACCCTTACGCCCCGAGAGGTCCGCTGGGCAAAGCAGTATGACATACAAACATATTAATCACACTTTAAACATTTAAACGGATATTCCAAAATAGTCTAAGTTATCTTTATAATCGGCTAAGCTCTTCGGGTCTTTTTCACACTCACAAGTCAAGGTGCAAGTGCGCAAGTGGACGATAAAATTTTCACTGCTAACACATGCAGGTTGGCACAAATTTTAGGACAAAGGAAGAGGGGCAGCTGCAACACTGGTGCTTCTGGTCATAAATTCAGAGCTTCAGCCACCTTTCTCTCCTCAGGAATACCATTTACCTGGAACACAGTGAAAGCAACAGCTGAACCACAGAGACATGACAAAACTTCCAGAAATCTAACACTAAATACAGATGTAAGCAGCAATGCTTGGGATCCAAGCAGACTGCACACACTTTGTTAGTGCTTATTGTTCGCTGGTAACTGATGCATGCTATCGACAACTAGGACTGACAGTTTGTACCCTGCCTGGTCCCTTCCTACAGTAGCTGACTTGCAAGCATAATAATTTTATGCTCTGTCTAATTTAAAGGCCTGCAAAAGCATCACGCTCCGTTAGTTGCAGGTGTTAAATAGCTTATTAAAGCATGATCTGACATTTAGCAAAATAAAAATGCCTAACTACAATGAGACACTGCACATCACGGTAGACTGATCATGTTTTGAAGTTTATAACCTCAACTTGAGATTAACAAAGTCCACAGATGATGCTCACTTAATTTTTGGACAATTGGTCCAGAATTTCAGAGGAGAAATTAGAATTTTACTTCAGACCACTCTCTCAAGAGTAATGTCTTCTGGATTTTGCAACACAACCATTTTTAGCATGGTGAAATAAATATGGAGAAGATGAAAAATCTGAACATTTACAGTTTTTCCTGCAGCTTCTCTGCTTGGATCCCAAATTATCTCAGCTTTAAATCATGAACAGCCGGCAGCACCTACCTCCAGCCTTCGAAATGTTGACATGACATAGTTATCTCCTTTGTTAGCAGTGAACAGAGAGAGGATTCGGTTAGTGCATCATGCAGCTGATACCCGTGCTCAAAGGAGGGCGCTCACACGCCAGCGTCACCATTAGTCGGCTCATGCAGCAGATGATAACAGTGCAGTGATGCAGAAGGAACAGACTGAAGTTATAAGAAACTATGAAGCCAAGTGGTTTTATATGGATTCACATTATTGATGCCAGTATAGTCCAAGAACTGAATTTAGTGAGAAGTAATATAAAGGCAAGTGAATTCTAAGTCATTTTTACTGTGAAGGTGCTTAAACCTTCAGAGGCATGCTTTACTGCACTTGAAGTCCTGATGAACATTCGGCAAGAGAGAGTGTGTTACCAATAGCAGACATCCAGGTATGCTGACTCTACGCTATGAGCTGCTGTTAAACATCTGTCATTTCAAAGAATTCCTGGAAATATACTCCTGACATATGTTCCTGAAAGTTCTAACCATTCAGCTGCTTCATATTACAAGACGGCTGTCTTAAGATTCTCACCTGATGGCCGCTGCTGTGGTATCGTAATCTGGTTTTGCAGATTCCTGAAATCATAAATAACAATATTATGTCAAAGCATGTTATAAAAATGTTTGGGGTTTTTTTTTTTGTTAGTTTCAAGCCCATTAAGAGAAATCATGGGACAGCTTGAAGCTCTTAAGCTCTAGTTGTACTTTCCAAAGGCCTGACTTGCTTTCTGTAGCTATAGTTGTAAACACCACATAGTTGGAAAGTGCTTGAAACAACATGGCATTGTTCCAACTTTTCCATTTAACACCTATAAGCCTCATATCTGCATCTGCTAATGAGTGTGGGCGTATGTGTGGCTGTACTTAGTCATCCATCCGTCTTATGTTTCCCACCAAATCCCTGAACTCACGCCTGTGTCTGCATCAGCGGCATGCTGGTGGTCTCGTAGTTGTCGGGGTGGATGGGTGGAACCACCTCGCCGCTGACTGGGTTGAAGACGGGCAGCGTAGAGAGCGGCCAGGAGATTTCCCTGTTCTTTGACATGCTCCTCAGTTCCTTGGTGGACTTCTGGATGGAGCTGTGGTGAACCAGCTGGATGCTGGAGGAGGGGAGAAGCAGTGAATTCATATTGCAGCACGTTTCTGTGTCATGGGTAGGGGGTTGTCTCATCAAAGCTTAAATGATGTGCACTCAAGTTTGTGCATGCACAAACAGAACTATAACATCCAACCTCACCTACTGCTGTTCTTTTTTTCTTTTTTGGGGGTTTGTTTTCCATTTGTTTGAATTAAATTTTAGGTGTAATGCTGAGTACATAGTTCTGATAATCCTACAGCTGGTCATTACATTTTTTTCAGCAGCCCACTGAATGAATGGATGCCAATGCCAATGCACGTATGAGCGTATGAATGGACATGAAACAGCCATGAATGACAACATAAATGACCAAAACTGCCAACCAAAAACAGAGGGAGAGGGAACAGAAATAAAATTTAAAAGAAGAACACAGGAGAGGTAAAACACTTACTCTGGTGTTTGCATGTTTCTTTTTTCCCTAGAAACAAAACAAAATGGATGAATTAAATACTAATATTAATAGGTAAAGCAACATCTGCACACAAGTGAATGAATGGATTGTTGGATAAAGACAAGGTGGACATGATGTGGAACACTGAGTGAAAAAATAAAAAGGGGAGGGGAGGCACACGTCTATCCCAGCCTGTAAACGATGGATGAAGATGACTGATCATCCATGTTGTGGCTATGCTTCAAAACATCAAGATGCAGATGACAAGAGTCACAGAGACCCGAGACAAACAGTGATGAGGAACTTAACTACTGCATGGTAATGACAAGCTGCAGTTAAAGTCCAGATTTCCACTCTTTTTCAGTTATCCTACAGCTAACTGAGCTTTTCAGGCTTATTTTTGCTGTCTCTCATATGGTTCTCATACACTTTTGGCTGCTTATTGGGGTATTTGGTGCAAAATTTGCATAGAAATGTTAAGACCGAGCACACTTACACCCCTTCCCGCCTGCAGCACATAGTGTAGCCAAGGATGAAGAAGAGAACTAGCGCCACGGCGGAGGGAACAGCCAACGTGATGAGGAAGTCGGAAAAGTAGTCCCGGCTTTTCAGAGACTCAGACGGGGGTTTGTACTCCCCGAATTCGGGCAGGATCCCTGTTCCGGGTTCGGGACGTGTAACGTAAACTGGGACTACTTTGTTGATGTCAACCTTAAAAGAAAAAAAAAAACAAAGACATAAAGATCAATTAGAGGTTGCATACTTTTAGTGCATTTTAATGCATTTTTAGTGAATTTGTTGGAACGCATCCTCACCAGAGAAATCTTACACCAGTCGATTTGAAACTGAGCTCGGAACTTCTTGTCACAGCTGATGACGGGCTCCATCTCCTGACTGCAGCGCAGCTGGTTATGTGGGCTTTCCACCTCCCGCAGGCACGACGAGAAGGGAACATCAGCACCGACCATCACATAGACGCTAGAGGAGAGAAGAGAAGAAGAAGATGGAGTCTAATTTTACAAGTTTATGCTGAGGTTTGTAATAATCAAGTGTTCTCTCCTGCTGAGTGCTCTGCTAGATGCTTTCAAGTTCCAGCGTAAATCTTTGATGAACAACTTATGGCAGCTCATGTTGGCTATTCCCATCTGAGTTAAAGGAACTGACAGCATATCGGTGTAGACGGCTACGTGCTTTCATCTAATTTACAGAAAACTGAGGATCCCCAAAGCCCCAATTAAATTAATGTTAACATAATGTGAGTGGGCTGAAAATACTGTTGATTTGTTTGATTTAGAGAGGTGAAGAGGTCACTCATGGAGAGATTTGGCACAGACGAGCTGAACCGAGTAGAGCTAAATCTTATCCTTGAATCCTTGTAAAGGAAAATATGTAAGTAGGGGATTACTTAAAAAAAAAAAAAATCACAAATGTTTTCTGTTTCTGCTCAGATGAGACCCACGTCCAGATCCTCACCCTTCTTTTAAGTTGTTAATAGGTAGCGGCACCCGGCCACCGCGGTCCAGTGCCGATGTAATGTTGATGGCATTCAGCCGCTCGGGCTGCCAAACGTTCTTCACCGCTCCCAGGAAGTCTCCCAGCACCTCACTGGCCAGCACCTCCTCCACATTCATATTTTTGATGTAGAACTCTGCTTGGTAAGGCAGGGGGAACTCTGTGCATAGAGACAAAGACACAGTCAGAGAGAAAGACTTAAAGAGGTTAAAGGCAGCAGGCTGAGGTAACAGTAGCTGACACTGATTTTTACCAGTCTGTCCACCGGACACTGCTTTGCCTGCGCTGCCTTGTTATGACTCTGCTTCCTTCGGGGGCCAGATGGCAGATGACATCACAGCACAGGCAGAGTGATGTTACATTAGCAGTTTGAACAGCTGCTGAGCGTTCCCCCTGACTCAGTTCATACTGTACTGCCTGTACTGTGATGGGTCAATATGGCAGTGAGCAAATCTACAGAAGCGCAGGTGCAGAGATGCTCTCAACAGCAATACAATGAAAACTCAAACTGAGGTAGGATTGTGTGGGGTTTTCACCATGACTGACTGAAGTGGACACTTCACTAGAACTATACAGTCCTTCAAGTATCCTTTCAAGACATTATGATCTTATTAGGGCTGCCACAAACGATTATTTTGATAGTCAACTAGTCACCGATTATTTTTGCGATTAATCGACTAATCAGATCATGCATCCATTGGACGTACAGCTTATTGCACCAGCATGCATCTGCTCTTATATAACCATCATTAGCTTACAACTTGAAGTGTTTAAGGTATGTGCTAACTAAAATTAAAGACAAGATGATAGTTTATTAAATTTTAATGAAATTTGCAGATTGTTTCGGTGAAGTTTAATAAAGGACACCGGAGTATATTCTCGAGCATCTCACACTTCTGATAATCAGCTGTCTGCTTGACGTTTATTCAGCTGTGTAAAAACTATAACTTTAATCTCAGCCAAACCGATTTACTCAGGAACAAATAAAATACTAAAAAAAAGCCAAACAATAACATTTGTAAGTTATCTAAGTGACTTATATATGTTTAACCTGAGTAGCGAAAGACGGCGGTGGGTTTGAAAACGATTTGCCGGGAGTCCGGTGTTCTCACGGGCTCTAGTGAGCCTTGCCCCCGGCTAGCTATCGAGCTAGTGGGTAACAGACGTCTCCGAAAACGTCGGAGCGCTTTTGAAAATATGTGGTGTCTTGATAAACTGAGCAGATATTTGAGGTTTACACAGCTACATTCTCGCCTGAAAATATGTTAAACGTTTATTTTGTGACCCAGAAAGAATAATAAGAGTAATATTAAAACTAACTAGCTGCCACCATTGTTGGAAACTGAGCTGGGCTGCGCTATGAATTCTGGGACACAGCTTCTTCTTCTTCGGGCTTTAGCGGCACCTGGCATCCTAGTACATGCAGTGCTGCCATCTTCTGTTTCAGTCCGTTATTACACTCTTAAACCCTACTACTTATTCCTGCGTCTTTTGGGATCTTACAAAGCTTCAAACGACGCGTCGACTACTAAAACAGTCGTTGACGATTTTGATAGTCGACGTAATTGTGACTGGTCGACTAATCGTGGCAGCCCTAGATCGTATCACATAACCTTCATCCGCAGATTTTGACAAGTTGACATGAAATTGACTTATCTTATTAAAGCTTCAGAACAGCTACTCAGTGCAGTGATGTTACTTTATCGTCTGCTGTATTTACATTCCAAGACCAACGATGAACTTTTGGTTATGCTTGATAAAAGTAATCAAAGACAACATTTTCTCTTAAGGGAAGCTCATTACACAGTCCAAGTACTGAGTGTGCTTCCAGGATTTAATCAGCGAAGCTGCGCAATCTGATCTCAGTTTGCTCTAAGCTCTTATGTACAAGTTCTTCTTACCTTCTGCAGCCTTGATGTTTATGACCAAGTTGTGCCGCGCTGTCTCAAAAGTGCGCCTGTTATAGGCAGTAATCTGTAGGACACAGAGGTGAAAGTTTAAGCCCAGATCAGTCCAGCTTATAAGGCAGCAGTTCTCCAGACAAGGCTGAGCTCGATACACGACCCGGGTTCTGTACCCAGCTGAGGCGCCGTTGAACACTTTAAGCCTTTTGGGAAAAGAATTTGTACAGTAGCTTATGGGAAAGCATAACAAGTATAAAGGAATTTAAGTCTAGCTTCTGTAAGAGTAACATAGTACTACGTCGCTTCCAAACACATATGCAAATCAGCTGGGCTCAGTGAAATAAATTCCAACTCATCCTTGGACTACAACTTGACAGATTTCATTGAATGTTTTAAATTTACTCAAGACTTTTGGCACAAAAACAAGCAGTCACTTTCCATAGTTGAAATAAGCAGCAGCACAAATTACTTAATCTCCACTCTTTTCACTTTGAAAGCAGTCCAACCACCCACCTCTATGACAGTGGGCTTGCCAATGTGCTCTGCAGTGGGAGAACCATAGAGCACTCCATCACTATGTGGGGTCCTTTGAATATATCGTAGCCAACCCGGCCTGTCGGGGTAGCCCTTCAGGTTGGTGTTGAAAGTGATCGGATCGTTGCTGGGGTCACCTGCAGACAGAGCAGAGGAACGGTAAGGGGGCCAATAACGTGCGTTATGAAATAAGCAGCGCTCTATGGAGTTTATATGCAATCACCACCTCTACAAATGTTTCAGATGTATTTAGATATTCAGATATATTGATGATATACTATACAAACATGATAATAACATGTTTTTGATCACAGTGTGAATGTGACAGCGTTATACCTGATTTTGGGTAAGGAGGAAACTCTCCTTTGAAATACTCCCTCTCCAGAACGTGGACGAACAACACGCCTGCAGACGGGTAGACATTACGGTCTGCGTGCGACCTCGACAGGATGGTGACCACTGAAACACACATTTTAAAGACAACAGAAGTAAGCAGAACATTTCCTGTATGCGTACTATTCATCAATAAAGTGGACCTTGGTGCTTTTTCATATTTTGGTACACACAATAAACACTATGTCCAAATGTTTTTGTGTAGACTGTCATATCTATTTTATTTATAGCCTTAACCAATTTAAAGTCCACTTTAATGTCCTGCCAGCAACAGCAAATGGAAAAAAAGAGCAAATGTTAAACTAGTTTAAACGTGAAATCAATAAGTGTTTGCGGTGGTCTATTCTATCTGTTTCTCTTGCCTGGCATCTGCATTCTTGTAAAGGTAGAAGCATTCACTTCCCACAAACGTCAACAAGTGTGAAGAGAAAAACTCAGATTATTGCTCAGACAGACTACAGCTCTGTAAATAAGAGGCGCTTGACAAAACCAGTTAAAGAAAGGGAAAGCGTCTGAGGTACTGTGAGTGAAAGCAGCAGTAATGAGAGTCACTCATATTGTACAGAGTTCTTTTAACGCCCTCCCCCCCACTTGATCTCCATTGTGCTGTCTTTTTAGCCCCCGCTCCGTTTCAAACACAAACATTTAGTCTTTATTTGTGAAGGGCATCACTAGGGAAATGGTAGCCCCTTAACAAAAATTTACACAATGTAAGACCGGGGGTGATTTACCCATTTCTCTCCCTCTCTCTCTCCCTCCTTTTGTGTCTTTCTCTTTCATTACTTCCTCCTCTCTTGCTTCATCTTTTTTTGCTTGTGTACAGCACGGCTTTTTTTTAGCACAGAGTTTTCTTTTTTTCCCTCTCTCGCTCTCTCTTTCCGTTCTCGATTTTTGCCTTCTCTGTGCCACAGTGGGTGGGAACTCAATTTTTAATCACCATGGGAGACTGAGGCCGAGTGTATGAGGAAGAAGAAGAGGGGGAGGAGGGCTTGCAAAGACGAAGGAAGGGAGACTGGACTGGAGATCTGTGCTATGAAGTGCCAGAGAGGGAGAGAGAGAGGGGGTTTGAACTGTTCTTGCCCGTGGACATACAACTCCAGACACATTAAGCAACTAGGTAAAAGCCTGGGTAAAGTCTCTATGTACATATGTGCCTTCCCACGGGCAAAGAGTGGCTGGTTTTCCCAAGTTTTACAACCCTTTCTAATCTGCTAATCAACCCAGCATTTTCTATCATTAGCATCATAATATTAAGTACTCTTCTCCTTCTACACTGAACACAGGCTGACTTTCAAGGAGAATGCACTGAAGAGAGTAATATCAGGATTTACATTTTAATTCATGTCAATGAGAAGGGGAAGTGAGCATTAGATGCAGTTAATTAATAAACCCTCAGCATCTACAAGTACACCAGTGAGACACTGCAACTCTAAAGACATAAAACAGTCCCACATGTATGTTAAACCCTCCTACAGCTGTGGTCAGTGACAGAGATGCTGAACTGACCATGTGTCTACAGCCCCCAAGGGCTCAGTCACGGCAAGATACAATCAATAGCATTTAGCGGCTGCTAAATGTGGTGTTAGATGAACAACCTGAGGTCGTATCCACCACATCTCTTTTCAAGAAAACCACCTGGGCATGACTAATCTGTGCGATGGCTTTTCTCACCGCAACCGCTGCACCCATCGCATTAGGATCTGGGTTAGTCTGAGACCAAAAATAAACCATCATTCAGTCTCAGCAGACCGCTTACTCGCTGATGACTTCGGTCGATCCTCAAAGCTGAATGCACGCCCTCGGATTCTATTATGTGACACATTGGGCCTCATTAATTCTCCGCCACACAAAGGACCACTTTCAGACCATGCCGGTCAAGGTCAAATCCTGGCTACGCTGCTTTAGTCCGAGCCCAAAACTGGATGTGCTGTGAACATTTGCAAGAGATTCGGAGATGGGAGATGTAGGACATTCGAACAGCCTCAAGAAAAAACGAAGTGTTTTAACCTACTGATATTAAACCTTTTCATCCAACAACAAAGATTTAGGGATGAAGACAATTTTATTTTTTAGTCAGTGAAGCTTAAGTATGTTTCAATGCAGCAGCTTCCACTTATGGCTCAGCCAGTGTAAGTAGAGATCACTAACTAAGCTACACCGAGGATTTGCTAATAGCATCAGATCTGCTTATTTGCAGCAGGATGACTTTCTGCCAGGCCTTCTCGAGTTGATGACCAGCAGCACTTCCACCGTACACCAATACATTACCAATTTAAGGTTAATGGTAAACTGTCCACTGCATAATAACCCTTCAGTTTCAGTTGGAGGACAAAGGTAGTGAGGCAAGATGTGCATGACAACACAGATAAGAAGCTAGATTTTCCCAACTACCGTCTATATTCTCTATGAAATGCTTAAAATCATTCAAACACTGCTTTTTAACTTTTTAACCCACATGCCATCATACCATAGTAGATGCTTGACAGGCCTTACGGGTGGTGGAAATAACTAACCAACTTTATGATTTTCTGGGCTGACCTTAGACTGGGATAATGTCATGACTGACATTGGATTAGTTAAAAATGCCATTGGCAACGTGAAGAAAAGTAAACCTCCCTCCTTCAATTGGCTCCAGCTAACTGAGGCCTCAAACTAGATGAGAGACAACAGAAGGATGTCCTTTACTTCTGTTGAGTCAGCTTCATGTGCACATGTAGTCTGGGTCATGAGGAATGCATGTGCTCCTTTGGTGTTTAGCGGGGAAGCCCAGAAAACAAGGATCGCTACTGTTGTAGTATTCTGCCAACAGAGTCTGAGAATCGACCTGTTCTCAGACATGGAAGTGAAAGTCGCTGCTGGTGTCACAACAAGCAGAAGTCAACGGATAAAGACAAGGGCGGGCAAGAAACCACCGGTTCCATCCTCTCGCGCTCAATAAATGTAAGTAAATAAAAAATGTATCTACAGTGCTCATTAGCTTTAAAACAGTGCTGCAAAGTATCGACATCACGTTAAGCAGAATAAATATTGCTTTCTGTAATAGTTAATGATTTAGGAGGAATTCTAATTCTAGCAAGGACAAGGTTTAGATGACATTCAAATTCATTAAAGTGCAGCTACAGCAGAAGAAAGTGGGCCAAGTCTGGGGGACAGCAGACAACTCAAAACAATAATGCCAGAATTAATGGGGAACCAGCTGAGCGTGTCACTGTGTTATGACCGAGGGGAGGGGGAGGGGGACAGCGGGTCAACACATGACGTGCACCACTGCACACACCCACTCACCGTCTCTGGACACGGCTGCTCTCTGCTTCAAGGCCACGGATTGCTCCACACGGACATTTCTCCCGTGTAAAGCGCTGTGTTTCGTGTCATAGGCATGCACAGTGCAAACTACTGGATCAATGGATAAAAGCATGAATGGAACAAGTTTCTTTTTTTTAGCAGCAATTTAAACAACAACACCCAGTTTTTAAAGCACTCTGACAAAAATCTGATTCAGTCTGTTGCACCCGTCCAACATTAATTAAAGCCTGTTGTCATAGTTATTGTTTTAGAGGAGTTTGAAATATTTTCTAAAATATTAACGTAGGCGTTTTTCACAAAATGTTAAAACCAATCTAGACAAAGTGCAAAACAAAATGTAAGCATATTGACTTGACAACAAATACTGCACTACAGACTGCCGCATTTATATCAAGCAATTCGCCAGGCTGAATTTAATGTGGCTTGTTGGAGAGGTGGCATATGGTCAGAGAAGAAGCCACTAGATTTCAGTGCAGATCCTGACACTATCTTGAAAATTGCACAACAGGACACTAGCCTTTGTGAAGGATTAGCTCTCAGTTTGAAAGCCCTTCCGCTTTCAAACTCAATAGCACTTCTCTATTTATGAGTATTAGGTCTCTGTGTATAAAGCTATAGTGTGTTTTGACTGTGGAGTAAAATATCCCACTCTCTTCATGTTAGTTAACACTATAGTAACAGTGCTGTGAATGGGCCCCTTAATTTTGATGTTTTATCAAAGCCTGAAAAAACAAACTGGTCAACAAGTGTTTTGCTACTGGGATTCTTTTGCCTGCACTTTAACAAATTCTACTTGCTATTTTCCAAATCTGAAAACTGTTTTCATGTGGAATGTCTCATTTCCTTGTTTTAGTTATAATATCGCAAGTATTTGACAACTAGAGACAACTGGACTGAAATGATTTGGTTTCAAGAAAAGTGAAGCCAAAATTAAGGAAGGTGTTTTTGTATGTCCTGAAATCCATCAACTGGTGCTTGAGGATGGGTTCAAAAGGAAGCAAGCATGGGAAGCATTCATCCAGGTTGTTAAGAATTTTCTATTATCCTGATTTTGAGGATAACATGTTGAAATGTACTAGAACGTCACTAAAGGTGCACTTGTTACATTCTCATCCTGACAAAATCCATGTGATGTTGTCGGTAAAAATCCTCCCTCTCTTTTTCAATGCTTTCGCCTTTCATAACTACATGGGAATCTGCCCGGCCCGGGACCCACCACCAGTCCCCTCTGAGTGCTTTCCCAAACCGCAGTCTCAATACATGCTCATGCCATGTGCCATTACCCTGACATATGCCCCGTGGCAGCTGGGACAGGCTGGATGGATGGATATTAAAATTGTCATCATCAGGGTAAAAAAAAAAAAAAAAGCAAAATAAAGAGCTGGTCTTAAGTTCCCAGTAGCAAAAAGAATGACGTATATATGCAGACCAGTGTTATAGCAGTAAACTGGGGCACTGAGATGACATTATCCATTACTCAGCACTTCTTTTGATAACTAATTGTTATCAAAAGGCACTTTTTAACATCATTTGCTGATTCCAGGCTATACTGATATGGAAATCTAATGTATATGTTTCTTTTAAGATTGTAACCACAATAATATCTCAGGCTTAGGTCAGTGATTGAACCTTACATCTTTCATGGAGGTGGGACTCATTGCAGAGACTGTATAGGCTATTAGTACCTAATAAAGTGGCAGCTATGAGTGTGCAGACTTTTAGGAGCAGTGTATTGAAATAAACGAACCTATTCCCTACATTAAATTTTGGATAACCTGAGCTGCTAAACTATCAGGAGCTAGGTAATTAGGCATTCATAACACACCTGTTCTACATAAACCAGGCCTGCGCTAAGAGGGGGAAAAGGCTGAAATAACGACCGACAAGAAACACAGCTAGCAAGAGAAACGTTGTTACTAACAGCTGGAAATGTAAGGTACCGTAGAGAACACAATTTGTCACTAAGTGCACTGTGAAAACCCATAACGTGTAACGGTCTAGCTGTCAAATTGGTAGCCATTTTTTCCTCTTGTCTCCTCCTCAGCCTCTCGGGAAAAAAAATGCTCAACGGCAGCGAGCTAACTGGCTAGCTAACTAGCTCGGATACTTCACCAGAGCCGAACCGTTTTCAAAGATGTCGGGATATTTCCCGAGTTCAGTCGATACGTACCCGTACCAAGCCATACCGCGACAGCTGCGGCGGACATGGTGCAAATCATCTCCCCGAATCTTTACATTAAACAGGACCGCTTTGTCTAATCGCCACTGGGTTTGACAGCCATAATAATAAGCATCCTGCAGCATTCCTCCCTCCGCCTCCTCCTGCCTTCACTGGAAAACACAGCAGGACCGCTCATTGGCTGAACATCTGGATGGAAAAACATGGTAAAACATGATGGGAATCGGAATATAGGAGCGCCACGCCTTTACCAAATGTTTCTATGTGATGCTCTCGGAACGGTTAGATTATATCTGGCTGCTTGCAAGGAGTGGCTGCCTCTGTGTGCGTGTGTGTGCTTTGCTGTTTATCTGTCTGCTTCTTGTATTCAGACTGATGGGATTTGTCATAATAAAGCATTCCTCCCACTAAAAGCCACAGTTTTTAGTGTTTTGGGGGGGTTGATTTATTCTTGGATCAGGACTTGCAAACACAGATACACCCTCTTAAAAACATGCAAGTCACCCCAGCAGTGCTTGACCTCCTGTGCACAGCTGTAAGCAGCAGAGGCATGTTTGGAAAGTCCTGCTCCAATCTGTCCAGCCCCCCCCCTGCAGAGACAGTCCAAGCAGACAGATGGTCATGTTTTGGCCCCCTTGGGCCCCCCCCACGCTTCCCTTGATGTCAGCTCCCACTGAGAGGGCACTTTGATATTGCAGAATAGCCTCCTAATTCTGGCTAACATACTAGCAGTGGTCACTGGGATGCTTCTTGATTGATAAATTCGTATTTGTGACTGGATTCTTGGCTTTCTCAGTGGCGATAAACATGATGCCATCCATCCTCTGTGTTCTGCAGTTCCTGGCTGTTTTCTTCTTCCACCCTCCCCTTTTATCCCCTTAAGATTATTTTTAGGTTGCTTAGCAACATCTTCTCATAGCCAGTGTTTGGACTGGGTATGAATGTATCACAACAACCACTATAGGTCTGCTGATGTACGATGATGCTTAGAAATGGAGGAAAGCGCAGAATTTGTGACTTGGAGAGAAGCAAAGCCTCCAGTGTGTCTAATTTGATACGGACTTAGACTGATTTCTGTCCAATCCGGTTCTTTTTGGTAGCAGTGAACATCAGTTTAAATTGTAATTGTCCTCAATTGGCTTGTTTTGAACAGTGGGG
>NW_024582477.1:1035276-1124947 GCF_018398535.1 Haplochromis burtoni | reverse complement strand
ATGCAAAATCCTCTCGTCAGCAGTGGTGGGTGTTTAGTAAATGTATGCACTGCACAAGCTCTAATTCTCTGTGTTTCTTGCAGTAATGCCAAAGCATAAGACTTGTTTTTAATGCACTTTCTAAATTCAAAACTGATGTAGGCCTATTGAAAATTCATCTGAAGTGTGAAGTGTCCCAAATCAACTTATAACAGTTCATGTTCTAATCTGCGACTCACATTTGTATTAACCGAGTATGGTTTGGTTAAATGTTGACTGAACAAGCAAATGTTTTTCCTCAGAAGGCCTCATCCAAATTCGTACACAGCTTGTGCTTTCATAAAGTTAGAAGAAACAATGCTGTCTATTATAACATAACAACAGCAATTATGTAACTTGGTGCTGTTTGTAAAAATAATCACACATTTGGATGTTTACAAAGCTTCCTTTTCTCTAGCACTTCATCACATGAATTAAGTCCTGTGCTTTTGGTGGGGTCTGTTGACTGAATGCAACCCAGGCAGATAGTTTTTCTTTTTTTTTTACTCTGATCTTCTTTAATGGGGCTTAAAAAATGAATGCTCAGGAATTAATTGAGGAGAGAGACGACTAACTAAAGAGATCATTGCAATTTTAATGTAGTTCCTCATGGTGGATGTGTGAGATGGTGCTCAGAGCTGTTTGATTAAACTGCCCCCTTATACATTTCTCCAGTCAGACTTAAAAGCTGCATGTGTATTTATAGTAATACAAGCGATGGACAAAACAGTTTAAGGGTTTCTTCAAATTCTGCCATCAGACTGAACTTTGAGTGAAATCCAACTTTACTTGTTTTTGTTTGTTTGTTTGTTTGTTTGTTTCTCTAAACTTAAACCAGGTAAACTCCTCAAGGCCACTTTCTGGTCCTCGAACCACATTTTGGAAACCCTTATTTGAACGCGCATCACACAGTCAGAGTGGTCCTTGACCCTCTCTACCCCACCCAAATCCCACTGATGAACCAGCGAAGTTACAGTTGCTGTGTGTTGGTATTTATGCCAGACTGCAGCTCGCTGAAACCCCCTCCGCGCAGCAGATTATCGGACCAAACCATTGCTGCGCTTCAGGTTTTAACACCTGTCACATGAGGCTTTACATTCGCAAATCGCCGGCTATCGCTGCAGCTAAGCGAGTTCAGTTTGCCACACTGCAGACGGACATCGGACTCTGCCGTCCTGCAAATGCTGCCACAGTGCAGCTCTCAGTGAGATGAGCTTCCCAAATTGCACCGACACCCCCATTGTGCGACTGGCAGCATCACCCACTGCCTGCAATGCAATGGCGTTATAGCGGCTCTAGTTATGTCCAAACGTTTCTAGTGGCGATTCCGCTCCGGGCTGGCTTTTTACGGGCTCGGAATAGAAATGTTATTTTCGATAGCTTTTGCAAGCAGACCATCCGCATTTCTCGCAAGTTTCCCCTCTGGATTACAGTTTATGTGTGCGGCGCGTCCAGCGAAGCCGGAGCCATGAATGTAAGTCTGACTCTTTTGTTTTTGTAACAGTGAAGCAACCTCGATGTTATCTGAGGTTAACTTGTGTTTATTTTGCAATTATTGAGAAAGGTTAGAGGTTGATGTCGCGGAAATTTGCAGTTGGAAGAATGTAAATAAATACGCGTGAAACGGTGTCAGAAGGGGGGGAACCTGAGCTGTCATGTACTGTGCGGTGTGGCTGATGTGCGCCTGTTTGTCTGATCCCACTGACACCGATCCCAATGTTCACAAGCCTCAATTTATATTTCACCTCTCACGTTATCGTCCTCATTATCTTCCTGCGTAAAATCCTCAGAGGGTGCAAAGCACAAGATGATCCCCAAGTTCAGATTAATTATTGTTGTTGTTAATATTTTTAACGCAAGCATTTCACATAGGTGTTAACACTGAGCTGCAAGAGTCCAGCATAGTGAATATTAAATACTGAACCAGGACGTTTAGTTTTCAGGCACCGCTGCTGTTGCTGATGCATCTATAGCATCCAGGCTGCGGGTTACAGCACAACTTAGGTTAATGGATTCTGTGTCCCAGATGGACCTTATTTTTTTATTTAATAATGTATTTTTATCCCAGCTTTACTGTGTCATGTTTCATTTCACTCTCTGTGGCGTGCATTTCCAAAAAGGATTAAACATTAACGGATGTAGGTGTATATTTAACTACTACCAGCCGACTACCCTGCTCTAACCCTGTATTATTGCAAATGTGGGCCTTTCATTAAATGTTTCGTTTTTTTTCTATTGGATGGTATCAACACACATGGTTGAGTGCATCCAGCAACATTTTTTTTCAGCTTGGGAGCTGACATTTAGAAGCCACAACCATAATGTCAGTTATGGTTTAGAGAGTTGAAGGATGTCTTAGTGTACAAGGGTCGCAGCTTCATATGGAAAACAGAGGGTGGGGGAGATAACGGAAAGAGAGCAAGAAAAGAAGAAGGAAACAACCATGTTTCCTAGAGCATAGCACCATTTTAAACAAAAAGAAGCACAAATCAAAGGATTTATTATCTGAGAGGGTTAGCAGCGCAGCTCTTCCGTGATGCTAAACACAGCATCTTTGGAGGCCCTTTAGAGTCCGATTGGCTTTTATCACTGCAGTAGTTCTCTTGTACTGAGAGCTTTTACTGCACGCATAAGTATCTGTAATTCGTTTTGCCCTCATGTGTCTGAAGAGTGTTGCTGATGGTAAAAATGACTTTTTTCATGCTTTTTAACCATCATTCTGATCATGAAGCTCCACTGATAAAAGGAGGCACTTTGACTCCATATGGTATTGTGAGCCTGTTTAAACAGTTATCTGTCTTCACTCGACAAAACCATTTTTCTACCTTTGTAACATCTCCTTTCATCTTTACAGGTATGAATGGGCCTAAAAGAACTATAACAACAGCTGGATCAGACCAAGTGGCACTACTAGTAGAACAAGATACCTCACTTCGGTGCTCTAATGCAGCCAAGGCAATGCTGACATCTCCTCTGAATCCAAAGGCATCATCATGCTGAAAACGGAGGCCTCGGGGGAGAGGACCAGCCTCCGGAGTGCCTCCCCCCACCGTAACGCCTACCGGGCTGAGTTTCAGGCACTCAAGAAGGCCTTTGACCAGCCTCGGCTCGATGGAGACTCAAAGCCCAAAGACCTCGAGCGGGTGAAACAACCGAGGGGACGCCAGTATGGCACACACGTCAGTCGCATTAAGGACATGTTCATGCAAATGGGGTCAGAGAATGCAGCTGCTAAGACTAGGGGTCGTGATGAATCCTCACCACAAAAGCTGGTGAAGCCCACAAACTTCGTCAATAAGGCTGATGGATCAGTGATAAAACTTCAGCATTCCTCATCAGCAGAAAGGATTGGAGGTGCCGGGGCAAAGTTTTCCGAAACCAGAAAGCTATTTGAACAACAGTCACGCGACCAGTCCCAATCACCAGTCTTTCCCTACGGCCGTGATAAAAGGGGTTCCCATGAGCACCTCGATGACTGGCGAGGGGCGAGGTCCAACAGAGGCAGTACAGACTCCTTGGATTCTCTGTGCTCCAGAACGGAGGCATCCTCACCAACTGTCAGCCAACTCAGTGCTGTTTTTGAAAACGCTGACCACCACAACCAGGGGGTTTCATACAGAGGAGTCAGCAGACGAGCCCTCTACTCACCTGACGGATTCCAGCGCCATGGCGGAGATGTCAGTGAGGATGATTCTCTTCGACAATCTCCAGTTCGTGGAACCTACCGGAACAGGATAGGGGGCAAGTTACCCACATCCTCGTCTTCGGAGGACCTCCTGAGCCCGAGTCCTGGAGTAGAGATTTCAGAGCGCAAACAAGATGCCTCTCAAAAGGAAGAAACCCAAGACAAAGCTGGAGAGGCTACAGCGGGAGAAGGACAGCGTTTTTCTGGTGCTTCCACCAATGGAAACCAGATTAATGGTTCTTGTGAAGAAGAGGAGAAACCGCAGGACACAACAAAACAAACTGAGGATCTAGGAACCTCCAAATCCTCAAAACCTACACATGGTGCTGTAATTACAAACAAAGCTTTAGAGGATACCACTCCCGAGTTGCTGCCGACCACCAGGGAAAGCCAAGAGGACAGAGATGCTTCAAAGGAAGAAAAATCTTCCAAGGACCAGCTGGACGAGCCTGATGAGGAATACACTGGGAATGAGCGGGTGATTTTTAACGCAGATGGGGACGCCTGTTACCAGGGTTGGGGGGAAAGTTGCACAGATCCCGAGGATGACCTCTACGGTGACGATGACGAGGACATCGTCTACGACCCGGGGTCCGATCTGACAGAGATTCCTGGTCTGGCGGAAGAAAACAAAGAGGACATCCCTCCGAAGAGGAAGATTCGCTTCAGCAGTGCTCCTATTACAGTAAGCCGAATGCTGCACAAAAGTGTTGTGAAAGCCGAAATTGTGTAAACACATTTGAACGCAATCCGGCATAAAAGCATTTGTCCAGTGCTTATCAAAAGTAGGTTAAAACAACAGAGAGCTAATAGTTTAGAGTATTCAGAGCTTTCTTTTTATGGCCTTGTATTTATAGTTACCACTGAACTACTCTTTGTGGTTAGCTTTGTTGTTTGAACACATGAGGTTCATGAGGTTATGCAAACATGACAAATGACATGACCCTAGTTGACTTTTTTCATTTGGCATTTTCTTCCTTTACTGTATACTGAGTTAGGTAAAATATCACATTATTGGATGCTATAGGTGTTGAAGGTTGTGGCCATTTTGTGATGCTAGGGTCAAAGCATTTGATGTTCATGAGCACAACATCTATGCATGTGTTAGTCATGCTGGTTCTGCACCCACACAATTTTCACACAAGATACTGTGTTTGTTTTTTGTTTTTTTATCTTTGCTCGGGGAGTTGTTTGTGAAACTATGGAGTCTTCACATATCTGTGAAATGCTCTGTATATTTAGCACACAGTGGACCCGTAGTGTCTGTATTTGTGTATGTGTGGTTTTGGTTAACCTTGATGTGTTATGCAAGGTTACAGTAGACATAGCTAAAGATTACATGCATTTTTACCATTGATCCCACTCTGCTTTCACAGTGGATAGAATTATAGAAAATCTCGTTTTTGCTAATGGAAAATGTTTATTGTTTCTGTAGACAGTGACTTCTTCTCCAGTAAATACAATTATCTGTACTATGGTATTTGTTTCATCTGCAGTGGAGAATTTTGCTGTTTTCAGTATTGAGTTGGGCACAATGCAGCCAGTGTTGCTTGTGGATTGGGGAGCTGGATTTGGGAGATTATGGAAAATATTTTTCCTTCTTTATCCTCAAGTATTTAGAATCAATTAGCAATGTGGCTTTTGTTACCAGTTTGATCTTCTTAATTCAATTTGTCATACAAATATATATATATTCATATTTTAAGCTTTCTTAAACTCACAGTCATGATTGAGAGATTTAAGTTCTTGTATGTAAATCTAACTCAAGCTAATGCAAACAATCCACAGGTTTATAACCACGTTATAATGAACCAGAACAATTAGTCCAGTTATTCTGTGGAGAAAAACGTGATGTTAGCTCACTAATTACCGTGTGCTGTCTCTGAAAAGTTGGTCCTTTTGCTCTTTTCTCTTCTTTCCTCTCAGGTTTCATCACACATGCAAGCATTTCCATGATGGAAATTAATTTAAATTAAAATAATATGATAATAGGTTTATATTTAATTATTATATATATATATATATGTGTGTGTGAGAAGAAAAAAATGGCATTGCTTTTTTCAACTTGCACTTTCACTAACCAGTAAGTAACGAGTAAATAGAGTAAATACATTAAACAGCTTGTTCTCGTATTCAGGTTGAAGAGGCGGAGATTATGCACTGTTGTTGGCTTTAACTTCAAGGCTTCTGTTTCCCGTGAAAAGGACTGACGCTCATTCATCATATGGAATATTCAAGAGAGAAGCTGCCCCCGACCCCACAAAGACGCACACACACAATTAAACATCCGCCCCTCCCACTATTCCATCGCACGCCCCACCTCCTCTCAGTACACGAGAAACAAACAGCATTCTGTCTTTTGTTCATCTCTCTGTAAACTGAAAGAGACAAAGCTGTTTTCTCAGCCCCCAGCCCCACACGAGTCCAGCTTGACCCCTGTGGGAGAAGAGGGTCTTAAAGCCGTCTAATAATCTAATACATAATGTTCCCTCTATTTGTGTAATACTGCTTAGACCTGCCCATCAAGTCATTTCAATGGACCTGCTTATAAAATCTTTAATTTAAAAAAAAAAAATCTTCGTAGTAGCTACAGAGAATAGATGACACGCAATCAATTTTCAGTCTTTGTGAATATGCAGAGTGAGTTAAGAGCAGCTGCAAAAAAGTATATTGTATCAATCTCTGTGAAGCCGGGAAAGCAGGGTCTGTTTTCCAGTTCCGCTTAAGTCCGGAAAAAGGATTTGTGAATTGCCATGAAATTTACACCAGATATTCATGTCTGGCTTCGGATAATGACTTTAGTGATATCCCCGAAAAAGTCTAAGTGTGTTCAGTTGGTGTATTAACAAGTATTCTCAGACGAGTGGTATTCATCCTCAGATTTCTTTTGTATTTTTCATAATGAATAACTTATCATGCTACAATTTTGAGTGCTACAACAGAAAACAAAGGAAACATCATGCCGTTAGCATGAAGTTTGCTGTGTCTACAGTAAGTACCGCCTCACGGAGTTGCCTCCATGGCTGCAAAGTCTAGCTGTTACATCCTCACTGCCCCAGTGAGAAATGGCTGCTTTGAGCTATCCAAGGCGAACACAGAAGAAAATCAGGTCTTATGTTCATTGAAGTGTAGGTGGTTTTATCCTTGACGTTCGAACCTGTGGTTGGGTTGTCCAGTCTGCAGACAGACTTCTGTATTAAAGTAGATCCAGTTTTCTAATGCACTAATCCACTGCTGTGTGTTCTTTGCAGCTGGTGTCATGTTGAGGATATAATGGAGACATAGGAATGTAACTAAGGTTCTTTTAATTTTTGATGACTGCCTGGGGGTGACTGATCTCAACCAGTGTTCACTTCACCTTCTTAGTCCTCTCAGGCTTGAAATGTTCAAGCCTTGACTACATGTAGACCCTAAAAGCTCAAACATCTGTTACATGTTGATTTTTCCTTTTCATGAGTGCATTTTCTTTCCCTGTTTTGTTGAACTGCACCCCAGGAGTTTAACAGAAGTCTTCGACCTCTGTGTGCTGTCTGCTTTGTCAGTTTCCTCTTGTTTACCACTCGTCTGAACGAAGGGCGTTTATATCACCTTTTGATGACATTTTTTTCTGCCTTTAGAGGGATTGCATTTTCATTACTTGCAACACTGCAATATCCTAATATAACTAAACAGATGTGGTGAGTAGAGCACTAGTTAAATGGCCACTGAAGCGTCTGTGTAATCACCCACTCCATTCTGCATGCTGTCTGTTACTGGATCTACATTTTGTCCGTTGCTTCTGTACCTTGAGTGGAATGATAGCACAACTCTGACTCAGAGCTTTAATCTTTACGATGGATGTGTGTCGCTCCTTTTATGTGTTGCAAAAGTGTTTGTAGATGCATTTTTCTGGGTGCCTTTTACCCTAGTTTGAAAGATGTATAGTCTACAGCATAAAAAGGATGGTTATGTTCAGTATAAACATCTGTGTGTTTCTTGATGAGCACTATAAATATGGAGCTTTTATTTTATGTTTTCAAAAGGATAAGGTATATACATGAAATAATTGGCGTTCTCTGGCTCATTTGCCTCCAACTGATATGTTCGTACTTGCAGATTAGATCCTTCTGCAAACATTTGGTTGCAAAAACCACCTACACACGTTTTCTCTGCGTACTATTGCCGTGTGCGTTTTGCAGGCAAAACCAATTCACACACTCATCTTGTACTTTACTGAAGCATGAAAGAACATAAAGACAAAGTTGCTGATGCTGAAAAACTGAGAAAATACACAACTTACGCTGTCTCGGTGCCATTCGTCAGGCATGCAAGGAATTAAGAGAGGGTTATTTCTCCTGAGAATTTTGGAGCTCATTTATCTGCCCTTAATACAGTACATGACAGTGGAGGCTCCAGACTTTTTTGTCACGATGTAATTTCTGCCCTAGTCCTCCCTCGTGTATTTGACAGTTTGTCCAACAATGTTGTTATTCAGACAGATCAACAGAAAACATGCGTAACCCCAAAAACATCCTTATCTAGAGCATCAACTAATGCAGTCTTGTAAGACCATTTCAAATTAGATGGCCTGTTGCCAGGAGCTTTGCTTTCTGACCATGTTTTCTGATAGAAAGGATTACTCTACTTTAGTGCAATCTGTCTTTCTGAGTGATGATATACTGTATGTGTAACAGCATTGCTTGAATTTTGGATCCAGCACTGACATGGATTTAGGAATTTGTAAATACAATTTAAGTCTGCAGCAGCACTGCTACAGCTTAATCTTCCTCAGTATAGTGTTGTGCTTTAGTGGATGTCTTTTTAACCAAAATTCAATTTTTAGGATACTGTGGAATTTAGTGGTACCCCTCATTTCTTTATATTTTTCTAGGAAAATGGGAAATATGTGCAGCGACTTTGAAAGACATACATGGAAAGACAGTAGCTTGAACAAAGCTTGAAAGTCAGTATTTGGTCTGACTACTTTTATTCTTCACCATAGCCTGAACTCAGAAAGCTTCTTTCAGTAGTCTTCAAGAATTGACATTCAAAGCTCTTCTGTGGATGCTGGCTGATTTTCTTACATTCTCTGTCATGATGATCCCACACTGCTGCAATAATGTTGCAGTCTGGGCTCCAGGGATGCTAATTTGTGACTGATAGTGTTCCACTGTGCAGGTATGCTTTTACTGCGCTGGCAGTGTGTTTCAGTGAAGCTTCAGTGAACAGTAGATGGATCAGCTGAAGAGCCAGAAGCTTCTCTCAGGTCCAGCGTCAGGTCTTTACTGGATTTTCCCCTCGTTCTTAAGGACCTGACTTTCAGAAACCGTCATCTGCTTTTTTAGGCCTGACACTTCTTCTTCTGCATGCCACATCTCCAGTTTCCCCAGTTTTTTAAGGACACGTTGCACATCATGCTGAGATATACAAAGTTTACACCTAACAGCTCTTTGTAATCATTTTGCAAAAATACCATTTTGCACCTGTCAAACTGTTTTATCTTTGACATTTTTCATAGAATCAACTAAAGAAATTTGAACAAATTATTTTGTGACAGGATGCTAATAAAGTGCCTAAAGATACCAATTGAATTTGATTCTTTGCTAAGCTGTCTGTTATGTGTAGACACAGAACTGGTTCATCCTTTAGGTTGCAGACCTTTTTGAAAGCTTGAGTGATTCATAGATCCAAATTAAGTGATTTAACCCAGCGCTCCCCAACCGTTTTTGCGCCACGGACCGGTTTATGCCCAACAATATTTTCACGGACCGGCCTTTAAGGTGTCGCGGATAAATACAACAAAATAAAACTAGTACCGGTACCGAAAAAAAGAAGATTTATTCATAACACAAGTGAAAAGACCCAGGAAAACCAAGTTAACGATAAAAACGATAACAAAATAACGCTGAAAACCAATAAAAACCCTGAAAACCATACATTTCACACCTGAGCCTCAACTCTCGCGGCCCGGTACCAAACGACTCACGGACCGGTCCGAGGCCCAGGGGTTGGGGACCGCTGACTTAACCAACAAAAAACATGCTCAGGTACTAGGACTGAACAGAAAATGAGTTAAAAAGCAGCCAATGTCTAAAAACAAAGTTTGAAAGACCTTCAAAAAAGCCTGGAAAATAATTGCTCAACCTCACTTAATACATGAAGAAAATAAAATAAAATTCTGGCTCCTTGGAAGCAAAATATAAAAAATGGAGGGTGTCTCAAGTGTTTTGCGCAGTATTTTAAGTTCATTTATTTCCAAAACAGGAATGAGTCAAAGTACAAAAATATAACTGATAATCCAGCTGATGACTGGTACTAAAAGGTTTTCTGGTAGGTCTCTTGTTTCTGTGCACATCTCAGCTGTAGCATGCCTCAGATTTCTTCTTATGCCCTAAACTCTGTTGCATTTCTACATAGCTGGGTAAAGCTGTAACTAAACCAGAGTTACAAAAATGTTACAAAGTATCAAAACCTATATGAAAATATGTATCAAGCAGTGTTTTATTCAAACCAAGCTGTCCAGTGAAGTACTGTTTTTCTTTAGCAGTTATGCTGTCCATAGAAAAACAATCATGACTCCCTTCCTCTCTTACCTCTGACAGGAACAACTACTCTTGACTCGGATGTTGGGCATGCGTGTATTTTGTGCGTGCCTGTAGCTTAGTCACTCCATTATTAATGCAGTTGTGTTTTTGTTTGCTTGTTTCGGTGCCACCCGATCCTCCCTGGGGGATGCATTTTTAATGATCCGGGAAAGGCGAGACGTGCCTTGCGGTTTTTGAGGCTGGTCATTTGCCACACGGCAGACTGTGTCATGAACTATCAACCAACCCCCCACCTACCCAATCTGGCCACGTGCTAATGATATTACCAGTGCACTGTCAGTTTCTATTGCTGAAAAAAAAAGCTGCAGAGAACACAGCATCTCAGTGACACAATGTTCTCAGCGTTTGCTAAGCTCGTGTTTAGGAAGGTTCTGACTGCCGCACCATCACCATGTGCTTGTTTATGAGTCAGAAACAAGATTGAGATCTGCTGATACAAACAAAATCAACCCTATAAACCATTTTTGTCCCTTTCTAAGATAATTTTAGGGTTCTGTGCTTCATTCACAGCAGTCCAGATCACACAGACTAGTTATTATGATTCGTAGAAATGCAGTCCCACTCTCTGCACAGCCATTATCGCAGCCTAATGAATTACATAGCATAGCAAGTGGGCATGTTCTGTAACAAGCAACATGTTGTGTTACTTCTAATCTCTTCCTCCCTCTCGTTGTATATGATAATATGCACTTGTTTTAAGCTAGTTCTTCTGTCTAGTTTTCCTTTAGGTTTGTCTCCTGTCCTGTATTTGGCCCTTGACTCAGGTGTTGGTGGGAGTAGCGGCCCCCTGTAGTATTGTGCAGTAGCCGATAGAAAGGAAAAGCAAGCCTGCTGTAGATACAGCAGATGAAAAATCAGCTTTTTAAAACGACAACACAAATCAAAAGTTTTGCCCTCCTGTATGAACAGTGTGTGTGTGTCTGTTTTGTATGCAGAAGCGGTGTCTAAAGTTAAAAAAAGAAACGCTGACTTATGTGATTGTGGCATTCCCTGTCAGTGTCACTTCCCCAGATGAGGGAGGATATATGTCAAGAAGATAGAGAGGCGGGCCTTGAATTGACTGTAAATCCCTGTATGTTCTCACCTCTCTTTATATAGAGTTGTATACTGAATGTTTATGTTTCCTCTTCTCTTTTCTCGCTCCCTGTTATTCCCATCCCCACCTCTTTATTGCTGTCAGTCTGAGTCTGACATTCATTTATTTCCACCATCAGCGACTGTCTTGTCCCCTCAGTATCCAGACACTTTCTTCAGCACCTGTCAGTTCTCCAGCCTGGCGTCGTGCGAATGTGTCTGTGTGGGTGGCCACAGGTAGAAGTAATGGAATGCAAATACGCTGAGGTGTCGCAGCAGAGAAGACTATGAGTTTTTGTGTGTGTGTGTGTGTGTGTGTGTGTGAGAAAGAGAGAAAGAAAGAGAGAGAGAGCCAGGCTGTAGTTTATCCACCGCAGAGTTTGTTGGGTTCATGCCACACCAGTTGGAACATTTCTCCTGGGTTTTCCAGCCTCGTCTTGCCCTGGGCAGCATCCACTGTCTGGAAGACGCAGGGCGGGTGGCAGCATTGGCACCAATTCACCAAAGGCCCAGTTTAATACCATCAGAGGCTTTTCGCCGTGACTGGGCGCCATGCCGTGCCATCTTAGGCAAGGACTCAAACAGCCCTGGAGCAAATTACCCCTAGCATCACCCACTCCTCAGCTTTTTTTTTTCCATCTTCTTTTCTTTATTTCTCTATTATTGCCTGTTCACTGTTCAATAGCCTCAGTGTCTGCTGCTGCTCTAAACCATGAATCATATGAGTCATTCGGTTTCTCTCTCTTTCTCGGTGGATATAGTCTTTCTTTTTTATTTACTGTGGCTCCAGACTCAGCATCTTAAAGATTCCAGTCTCAGTATTATCCCTTGGCTGATCTGCGGTCATCATAGGAGCTATTAGGCCAACCCAACAGCTATCCTTACAGACCAGCTGAGGTGGCTGACAGGTATCATTTAGCAGCAAAAACCAATGTCTTGGATGTTGATTGAGTATATACGAACTCCCGCCCTTTTCATTAGTGGATGACTCCCTGCCATGTGTGTATGCTTGCATCTACACATCTGTGTGTGTGCAATGGCCTTTTAATCTAAAGCCTACATGAATACTATTCATATTGTTAGGAATCTGTATTCATGTACTTGCATTTGAATCTGCATAAGCGTTCAAATACAAGGACAGATTGAGGCTCTTCTACTAAGTAAGAGGCCTCAGCTTTATCGCTTTACATTTTCCAAGCATCTGCAGTGTCCCGGCGTCTGCAGCAGCATCCACAGATGACTGTAAAACCGTATTTCAGAGTCAAAGTATATTCCCTTATCCTGATGCGAGGACAGGAGAAAAGATAACAAGAGTGCCTGCCCAAGCAGAACCACTGCAGAGTCTGCACATAACCGCCAGTTGTTCTGTTGCTGGAGGTTTGTTAACCGGCAAAATACAGAAACGCGCATGTGTTTGATTTCACAGGGCGTTGATCAGTGCGTTGTGCAGATGAAGGTTAAGTCTAAGAAAAGAGGGGATAAGAGACGCCATTTGATACAGTTAAGAATGATAGATTGTACTTTGCGGTTTGTAGTCCAGATCTTAGAGAAGGGATTATATCTGCCTGTATTTTATGTTGATGAATGAGTTTGTGGGAGGATAAGCACTGACACTGGGAGAATTGTGAAAGGTGATATGTTTTCTGGCTCTGTGGACTATCTTCATACAGACTATTCGCATCACCATCAGCAAACAGCATGACACAGAGTCAAGGAGATTTATAGCTGTTCCAGAATGTAAACTTCTGTCGTGGTTTTTTTGTTTTTGACCCGAGCACGGTGTTAAGCTTGACAGAAACTGCAGGCAGCATAGATGAATATATTTACATGAAAATGGCCGTGTTGTGTTAAAACCTTCAAAAGCTGGCTCCATTTCCAAGGGAGAACCACATGGGGAAACGGTCCCTTATACTTCAGTCTCCCTTTTTTAGTGACTCTCCTTGTGTGAAGCTACTATAACTAAAGTAAAAATGTAGGGGTTTGTCATTACAGTATGATGAGGTCAAAGTCGCAGCCAGTTTGTTAGACTAATGGTAAATGGACTGCTTCTTACACAGCGCGTTCTGCTCAATGTCTCATCCGCTCAGTCACACAGACTTTCATGCAATGCTTTTATCTATACCTAAGCACCTCTGCCTGACAACTGGGCAACCCAGGGTTCAGTATCTTACCCAAGGATCCTTGGACATATGGAGAGGAGGAGCTGAGATCGATTCAGCCACAGCAGTCCCGAACGACTAATATGGGTAAACATATTGATATCCGTCAAACTATGGCCCCAACAGTTTTTCCCACAGCTGTCAGGCTAGTAGTTGCCAGGTGCATGTCTGGTCTTACTCTCTTGCCACTTTACACCTCCCTAAAGTAATAAAAGCAGCAGGCAGCAGTTCTGCCACCCTGCCAAGGTTAAGCACACTCTCACACGACGGTGTACCAAATCATTCTTTGTGCGCCTTTGAGCCTCTTATCGCTCTACTGGTATTTCAGATCCAAAAGTATTTTTTCCCCAGAACAAAATCCAATTATTGTAGGAGAACAAGAAGATATTATACATCCTATCTGAGAAGAGAAGTAGCTGTGAGAGAGAATCTTGACCTTTATATTTCAGATAGCCCTTCTACATATTTTATCAGTTCTTAAAGAATTTCTGAGCCTGGAAGCCAGGTGGTGTTTGGACAGGATGGAGATGCATACCGGGGTTTCTGTTTAGAGCCAGATAACCATCGGGTGTCTTTGTTTTGTAGGCAAATGCTTTCTGTTAAATGTTTCAGTCTGTTTCTGGTTCACTCTCTTCCTGCCTACCTATTCTTATTTCCCCTGTGCGTGCTGTTTCATTTATCTCATCACTCCTTCCCTCAGTCACCATTATTCTCTATTCCAGCCGCTTCCTATTCAGTTCATCTGCCTCCCAGATGCCTAGAAGTCCCTCGCTTGCCCTTATCTTTCTCCATCACTGAGCCTCCGCCCACTCTTCTACGCTTACCTTCCCTCACAGATCCACCCTCATCAGTCCTCATCTTCCCTCATGACCTCATCTTTTCTCTTTCTCTCTGTCAAGTGACTGGCCACATGCTAATGTGTTTGTAGATAGCACACAGTGACTGAGAGAGGCCATTAGATAATGTACTGGCTGCCAATGGCGGCATCGCGTTCAGGACATCCTGGACAGAGCAAGTGCTGGTGTTAGCATTTGTCAGCAGTGTGCATACGTGGGTGTGTTTAACGGGTCTCTGAGTGTGATGGCGTCTGCTACTGATTGCTGAGTGTTTGCGTGTGTCTGATTTGATATGTTGTAATTCTCTGCACAGTCTATACAGTGCATATACTCATGTGTGCGTGTGCTTCTGGGTGCAAGCAAGTGTTAATAATGCAGGGCTGTTGATAACACTGAATGATTGATTACAGGGAGGTCATGCAGATCTCATGCAAGATCTCACAGAGCAAATCCTGGCAGCATCATGCCATCTCATTGTGCCCTGTCTGTGCATGCAGCACACTATCTCTTTAACAGAGTGAGTAACACATCTATATGATGCCTTATTGATGCGGTTTTGTGAATAGCTCCAATGATTTAAGTCTAATTAATGGATCCTGTTACATTAATTTTTAATGTCATTTTGTTCTTGAATTTCACCAAAGATCAAGATTCAAAAACCTCCAGTTTATCTTCTGTCCAAAACAACCAATTTAGCTCATCTTCCTCTCTTTAAGCTGTCTTTCTTCTGATTGGCTGCCCCTCACAAACAGAAGCTTTGTTAGCTGGTGGGCAGAGATATCCACTCTCTTTGATGTGAAACTGATCACAGACTGACCTCAGTATTTGAAACTTTGGCCACAATTAATATAAAGAGTGACAGAAAACAGCTAATGGGTTCACTTCAAGATAAATCTGAGATTCTATTAATAGCGCCTGGAGTCGGGGTTTGCAGGTGCCTGTTTTGCCGGAGTAAAGCTTATGCCTTCATGCAAGCTTCCCTCTGCACTTACATGCATGTTAATCTACGCGCTTGAACACTTTGCATATTCTTACACCTCTTTCTTCGACACCAGCAGACAGCATTCGGCAGAACACCACACTAAAGTCGTGACAAGAGCGTGCACAGCTCTCTCTCCTCTCCTTTCCTTCCTCCTCGGTGCAGGGAGCCGTGAGAGCGCTTGGTTGGGATGAGATTTGAAGTGACAGCTGACTGTTGCAAGGGAGGAGAGGCTCCTCTGAGGACCACACAGCTCAGAGAAAGAGAGAGGCATCCCCGTCCTCAAAGCAATTATGTTTCCTTGCATTACAGTTTATTTGTGGTTGCAGTTGTTTCTTTCATATAAAGACCTTGTTTATCCAAGTGCTGTTAGCTAAAAGTAGTGCTGTGTTCCCAATAATTGGGAACACAAAGCTCTTATTTACTCTCTCGCCTAAAGAGCAACCACTGTTGTCAAGAAGAGTAGTATAAATGTATGTAACATTCCCAGGTGTGGCATTGTTAGTGTCGTATGTGCAAAGGCAAAACCTGTTCCTGTGTGAGCCTATTAGTGCAGTATGATGTGCCCTTTATAAAGCCTGAATACATTTTTTTTAAATGCAACTAGCTTATATAATTCTGTGTGTTGTTTTTTTTCAGGTGTTTAACACCTACTCCAATGAAGACTATGACCGACGTAATGAGGAGGTGGATCCCGTGGCCTCCTCTGCTGAGTATGAGCTGGAGAAGAGGGTGGAGAAACTGGAGCTCTTCCCTGTGGAGCTAGAGAAAGGTGGGGAAAAATCTAAGAAAATCCTAATGAAGATGGGATCCTGTCAGCTACTTATCATACCCAACAGACAGAACCACCCACACAGGATGTCTTTGTTTTTTGCTTTCTTCTGTACTTTCCTAATTTCTTTCCTTCACGTTTCCTTCATCCCCTTCCCATAGATCATGCCTTAAAGTTTAAATCTCTCCCTCGACCATTAGCAGTATTTTGTTATTATTATTATTGTTGTTAGATGTTACAAAGAGATAATTCACAAATTGCAATTTGACTTAGATTATCCCAAAAAGCAAGGGTTGCTTAATTCATCCTAATTCCCCAGACGTGACACTGCATGTTTTCCACTTGTCTTGTTCTGGACTAAAATTCATTTACACCCAGGATCTAAAATACACTGACTTTACGTTGTGGGACACCACAATCTACTCTCTGTTATGTAACACTAACAGCATTTGAATTATTAACACAGGACAGGGATGAATGAAGGGCATTTCTCCTCCATTTTTCACATTCTTGTAAAAATTGTTTCATGTCTTGGAGGTTGACGTCTCCTTATTCTTTCAGTTAATACTGAACATATTCACATATTCTGTCGTATTCCACAATATGGTTGACATTGTTAACAGAAGTCATTTTGGGTTTGATTGACTGGATCTTTGGACACTTATGAAAATGCAGAGAATGACACTTGAAATTTGTGGGGTTTTTGTGTTTCCAGATGAAGACGGCCTGGGGATCAGTATCATCGGGATGGGTGTTGGTGCTGATGCAGGCCTGGAGAAACTGGGCATCTTTGTTAAGACTGTCATTGAGGGTGGAGCTGCGGAGAGAGATAGCAGGTGGGTGCTGCTTTCCTGCTGGATATCACACATTTCTTTCAGTCTAAAAGTGGGTCTGGAGACAACAAATAACATGCACGTAGGATTAAACTTGCATATGTTGTGCAAAAAGTATATAAATGTAGTCCCTCCACAGGAATAAATTTCCATAGATGTTTTTTTCCCCCAGCACCACTCCACCATATTGTCTCGCTCGGTCTTACATGCGCAGTCACACTCTATATCTCTCAGATTTAACAGCAGGGGTTCGGATTATATCCACCGAGAGAGGCACAGTCTTACACAGGTCTGTACCTGTGTAGGTGTGTGTGTAGGTGTGACGGAGTCGTTATATTAAATTATATTTCTTTTTCTCTGCAGAGTTTCTCTGCAGAAAAGCGCTGATTTTTAAAGTCTCTGTTTCTATTTATGTCCCTGGATGTTTTACAGTATTGCATTATGTGTTTTTGTGCATTATGAAAAGTGTAAACAGTGCAGAGTTAGCAATGAGTCAGAGATGGAGGAGATGACAGCTCCTCAGCTGACAGACTGGCCTCTTGAGCTGTCACCTTCCACCTATTAGTTTGTTTGTGTGGTTCAGGTTCCCCATAAACAGAAACTGCTCCTCACAATGCAGTTTGAAGCTAGTGAGCTCTTCATAGAAAACAAGCCTAATGCAGCAGGGCTGTTTGCACTAGGTGTTTACTCCTGGGATTTATTCTTATGGCAGAAATTCTGAGGAACATGACAGTGAGATTAGTTAAAATGTAACCAGCAGAGCGACGGAGAAAAGCAGCGGCAGAAAGGAAGCAGCTCCTTCGAAAGTGAGAAAAGTTGATCTGTTCTAAGATGACAGTTTCACTGACTCCAAAAAGCCTAATTTCCCATGGTGAGTGGGAGAAGTGAGAGAAGTTGAAAAGATCAGAGGAACACTGTGCTGAAGCTCGAGTTCACATTTGTGTGACTGTAGAGTTGAGCCTGTTTCTTTTTTTTTCTTTAGTGGAAAAAAAGTTTTTAGTTTAGTTTCATTTTTACAACAATGCTGTAGAAGCTGTTGAGCGTGCTCCTCCGTGTGCTTGTTTAGATTTTTAGCGATGCTAGCAGCGTGGCTGTAGGCATGGCGACAATAAAAACCAACCTCTAATCTAATAGCTGCCTTGAAATGATGTATTCTGAAAAATGTATTTATGGTCACCAAAGAATGAAGTCTGCTTTGTGTTCAGAGCTAATTAACATTAACACATGTGCACTACTGTGTAATGCAAATTTGGTGATCATTACACAGCAGAGGACAGCCACTGTTGCTATTTCATGAATATTTTTAACATCTAGTTTTTGTGATGAGACGCTACATGACAAAAATGTTGTTCATGGACTGTTCAGCTTTTGAGATTTGGGGGTTATTTTTCTTTAGTAACATGTCTGCCTTCAGACTCATGTAATGAAATACAATAAATACAAAAATACACATTTAGGTTGATATTTTACCACTTTACCTGCTGGACATTGATGCAAAATTTGCATGTTAAACATGTTTAAAGTGCTTAACATGCATATCTAAACATAAAATCTCAGAACACTTAAAATATTAACAAACTGACTTAATATAAGTGAAGATATTGGTGAAGTTTAATAGTTTCATAGTGATATTTGTAGTTTAGTGGTGAAATGGACATCTGCACTTAATATAAAGACTGAATAAAAGAAAAGAAAAAGGAAAAAAGAAATATTCACAAATCAAATATCTTTTTACAGCTGGCTTTAAAACAGCCAGAGTGCTGTGCATATTTAAGTAATGCATTCACATTTACATAATGCTCTTCTGTTCTTACTGACCATTCAAACTTTCATTTTAACCATACATACAGCACTTTATGGCCAATTTAGAATCAGCAATTACCCCAACACGCATGTCCTCAGACTGCGAGAGGAAGCCAATGTACTAAGTTTTTATTATACTTCAAGTGAATGAATGCTTCCAACATTATATTGCATCATTAGTGTCTTTATTAGAGATGGAAACACAGCTGTTCTTTATTGTGAATCTGCAGTTCTGGCTGTGGCCTCATGATGGATTTCACAATAGACCATGATCACAGTATTAGAGAAATAAACTGTACACTTGAGATGTTAGTGTCATGGCGGCAAAAAGTAATCAGTAATTTTTGTATGCTCACTTATTCGTGCACACACACACACACAGAGATATACACAGGGAGAGAAGGGAGGAGTCACTATCCAGAATGTGATTTCCTTGAGTCATTACCCTCCCTGCCACAGGGCTCTGTCTTTGCTGAGTCTGACTTAATGGTCTAATGTGCAGGAGCGCATTCACTCTCAGGCAGACAGAATGACTTGGCTGTGGCTCGATGTCTCGCCTGTGTGTGTGTGTGTGTGAGATAGGGGACATGAGGGTGATAGGATGTGTAATTCGGTGTATGTACATTAACTGACAAGGTCCTTTGTTGGCAGTTTTTTGTCTTTCCTGCTGCCTTTGTTTGGAAGTTGTATACCGACTAGGCTCGACCACATACAGCCACATTTGGATGGTAGCATCTATGAAGGTCAGAGAAGCATCTGGACCGCTGACAGACAACCAGCCTGCTGTCTGTCTACCTGTCAGGCCCACGTGTCTCTATACATCCCTGTGACATCTGTGATTGATGCGTCAGCTGTCACAGACATACTAAATTCTGCTCGGCAGCTGGTGTTATGTTGTAACAGACTGGGAGAAGGAGCTGCAGTTTTATATGAAGCCATCAAACACCTCTTCATTTTGATATTATTGTTGCGGTAAATAAAAAGGAAACAGTGCAGAGGATGCATTTGTAGGTAGCTAGTGATTTTGACCATTGTTAAATAGTCTTAGCTACTGTGGCTCTCTCCAGTTTATGAAATTGTAATTGTAGATCACTTGAGAACTCTTTTATCTTTGAGTTTTATTGCTTTTAAATTGAACCTATGGGGGTAGTTCATTCATACAAATCAAGAAAAATCGAGTTAAGAGACCTTCATCTCATCTGCCCATTTTATTTGATAAAAATGTGAGAAATGTACAAGTTTAAAGTTTTCAAGCTTGTGTTCATAAGTATCGAGGAGATGGGCCTTCTTGCACTCTGTTTTGGACCAAATAAAAAACCAAATTGCTGTTGAAGAAGAGAATAATGTGTCTGTTGTGGCTTCCAGCAATTAATTATTAGCACAATTCACTGTTTTGTTGAAAATAATGAGAGCTAGTTTTTGTTTTATTTATATGTTGAAGCAGTTACTCAAAATCCAGATTCAAAATCCCTCTGCATCTTTTTTTTCAGTACAAATGTTCATGCAAATTTAAATTGAATATTCAACAAGGCTGTCTGTTTTAAGCAATTTGTTCGCAGTTCCCCTGAATCCTGTATACTCAAGTGTTATCAGGAGTTTCATTTTAGGTCAAGAACTTAGGCGACCTCCCGTCATGTCCAGAGCAGAGCACAAATACCGGATGTATTGTAGCCGAGGGCGAAAGGCGTCCATGTCCCCATTAGCCCTCATAGTTTGTTTTGAGTCTCATCTCCTCTGTCTCCTTGTTACACAGTAGTCTGGAGCTATTGCACTGGAAATTTGTGACCCCAGAAAGTTTTCCGCTGTTGTAGTTCTATAAATTATGTGAACATGAATGATACGCCAGCGTGTTCGTGACTTTGTGCATCTTTTAGCCTTTGGACCACAATCATTTTCGAATGCAGAAGCCCAGCGTGAGGTCATATGTGCATGCAGATTTCAGCTTATATGTATGCACAGTAAAAGTAAAACGCAGACATTTATTCCTGATGTCTATACTATTGATATATTTTTATTTGCTCCTGCACAGTTGGTGTTGGAGCACCTATAATTTCATTGTACATGTACAATGACAATAGAGGGCTATTGTGTTCTATTCTATTCTATTCATTTATTTTATAATTACATGTTTATTACTATCTTATCTTAAGTGCTGAAAGATTCTTCTTCTTGCATTTGCCAGAATCAAAGTGAATGACCAGATCGTGGAGGTGGATGGGACCAGTTTGGTGGGCGTCACTCAGAGCTTTGCTGCCTCAGTCCTCAGGAACACATCAGGAGTCGTCCGGTAATACACACATGCAACCATAAACTATAATGCAGTCGAATGCAAAAAAGTATTGGGAACAGGACATAGTAATGCTGGAGTGATAACTCCATTAGAATTCAAATTTTGAGAGTTGAATTGTGAAAATGAGTTGTAACAGTGCAGCAGGATTTCAGGAAAGTGTGTCAAGCCGCTGTCAGGTCCAAAATCCACGACTACTATTATACAGTCAGAGTTATTTTACAGCTCCCTAAAAGCGCTAAAACGTTCTTTATATTTAGTGATGGTCTCTCTAGCCGCAGGAAGAGTATCAATGCAGTTAGTCCAGCTATTATGTTGCAAAAGTCCTATTTAGTGAGAAATACCTTAACATTACATGACGAGCTGTTTTTGACAGGGTCTGCTAACAGCACTGGGAAGCAGAGGAAGTACTCGCACACATAGAGATGTGAAAGAGAAGGCTGCGTTTAGTTGATTCTCGCTCTTGTCTGTCCTGTTTATTGACAGGCTTTCGTTTTTATTTCTCTCTCTCTGGATTCTCGCCATTGTGTGTTATTGAGGATGTTCTCCACTCTTTTCATTCTGCCACTTTTTCACCATTTCTTCTTCAGTCATCTCGGGAGAAGTGTGCGAGTTTATTTTCAGACCTCGACCTTGCTGGTGTAGAGCCCTCCATTCTTTGTCATGGATCTATATTCATATTATGCTTGAACTCACCTGTGGAAAGACAGATAGCTGTGTGGGAACTACGGTGTCTGATGAAAAGCTGACGGCTGAACAAAGAGATATCCAAAATAATCAAAAGTGTTGGACAGATGATGTTTGCTGAAATAATATTGACAGTGGAGATTTTCCAGGATGTGGCTGTACAGATGAGGCAGCCTTGAAAACGCCGACGTATATCATCTGTCCACCTCGCAAATATAAAGAAATAGTTATGACAAGTCTAAAAACTGAAATACAATGACGTACTTGTAAGATATATAAATGTTGTAGTCCAGTATATGAACATTAAACTCTGACAGTGTTTACAGGAAATATAATGATAAATCTCACTCCTCGCTGTTATTTCTTCCAACAAATTATCACTCCTCCTGCCCTCTCTTCACTGTCACTCTTTCAGTCTTCATCCATCAAGTCTCACTCACTCCACCCCCTCCTCCTCCTCCTGCTCCTCCTCTGTAAATCCTTCTCTCACTCCGTCTGATCACCAGGGGTTTTATGGCCAACTGTCCTACATTTGCCATTTTGCTATATTTACCCCGGCTTCCAGCAGCAAATCATCCAGGTTTAGAGGTGATCCCAGGATCTTTTAAAAACGTGCTGCCAAGACCCCGTCACAGACAGGAAACTGTTCCCAAAATACATGGAACATTGGAAAATGGCTTTAGCACATAATAGATAGCATTAGATAAAAAGAATAAGGACATCTGTGTTTGATTGATTACGGTATTTATTTGTCACAACAATGATTCTTGGCGTTATGCAACCCTGATACGCAACTCTCACGCACAAATGCATCAATGCATCAGAATTATTGTCAAGAAGCACTGTTACAACAAACAAATACGAGTTGAGGAAACAAAATTTCTTATTTTTTGTTAAGTTGAAGTTAATATTTTGTATTGATTAACTGTTTTACAGAGCTTTGGAAGAAGCATTTAAATACTCTGAGTAAAAGTGGCAATGTTACAGTGTAAACATGTTCTTCAAGAAGAAGTCAAGTACACAAAATACTACTTAAATAAAAGTTAAAAAGTGTCATACTATCTATGCCTTTTATCCGTAGCTCATTAAGCGGTCTTATCTTCTGTTACTGGAGTGTATTTGAGTTATTGTTTTAGAGTACATCACTTTGATAATGCATCTTGAGCTAATGTAGTTGCTTTATTCTTTGCTGTGGGTCTAATTCTATAACGAGATATCATAATTTATCAGTACCTTTTTATTTAATATTAATATTCTTCTAAATAATTAGTAACTAAAGCTTTAAAATAATGGTCATATAAGTACAGTAACTGCCCCCAAACTTTAGTGGAGCAGAAGTAAAAAGAAGCATTTTAAAGTATTTAATCGAAGTAAATACATATCATAGTTATACTTAAGTGCAGTACTTGAGTAAGTGTATTTTTTGCATTCCACTATCAGACTTAATCATGCTCTAAATTGAACTCAGATTAACTTGCAGTAGATACATTAGATAGCATGTCTCCAACACGGCTGACCAGTCATATCTGGTATGTGTGAACCTGTGCTGACATCCTCAAACGGCTGTCAACCCAGTGCTGCTTAATGCTCAAGACGTGTGTCCTGCATTGCTTCTCCGAGCATCACTTTCTGCATCCTTGCCACGTCTCTATTAATTGGAGTAAATGGAATAAATCAGTGGTGTCTGCAGCTGAGCTGATCCTGCACAGCATCCTGTGTGGCAGTCCCAGATCTTAAGGAGAAACTACGACAGGCTCCCCATGCGTGAGCGGAAAGGCTCTTTTCAGGTCAGCTACTCTTCAGACCTCCCTGCTGTCCAAAGGCTTCCTACAGTAGAGTACTTAGCTTAACCCCTCCAACCCCCCTTCTTTTTCTACTTACTGTGTGTCCTGGCCCTCAGTTGTTCCTTCACATGTAGATCAAATACGCCTCTCTGCTGGAGCGTAAGGCTTTCTCTACATCCCCTTTAGAAATATATAAAAGAGCTCTCGGGAGATGAATTCACTTGATTAGACCCCATCTCCGATCCACTCTCGCTCTCTTTTTCTGTTTTCTTCTCTCTCTCACACACACACACGCACACACACAATAGCTCGGGCCTCGCTCACACATACACATAGTTACAGGGACCCTGCAGGGTGAGCCACAAAAATCCCCTTACTTGATTGCTCGGCTTCGTTGGTGTTACGAGGAGAATAAATTGGTGATTGCGTTATAAATTTTCTTTTGAGTTGCAGAACTATTATGTGCTTTAAGTTTTTACATTTTGAGCAGAAGCGTGATGAGAGAGATGAGCATCTTTTTGCTTTGTTATCCCCTTATTTGTAGCTCTAATTTGTACTCTCAGTGCTCCCTCTCCCTGTAATATAGACAAACACAAATCTATAAGCAATCTTTAGCTCCTGCTCTTTGTCATCATCGGCATCTTTAGCTGTATTTTAATGTGATATTTTCTGTGTTTGTTTGCATGCGTAACTGCTGGTCTTCTCTGTTTAGTTCACTGCCAGCTTAATAACAGGCTGCCTGGCCGAGCTGACTGTCGCCTCACATTATTATGCGTGTCCTGTCTCCCAGCCCTGCCCACTACGTCAGCACATATCACTGCCATTGCTATGTGGCTGTGGGCCTCTGTTTTGCTCTCTGCATTACTGTTGTGTTCATTTCTTTGCATAAATACACATCACAACAAGAAAGATGGACAAAAAATGAATTTAAAGTTGTTTTCCTCTTCTGTATGATTTTGTAAAAAGGTGCATGTCAGGCTACATTATTAGGTTAAATCATAAGTTCCAGAGAGGTTTGTAGTTACGTTGTAGGTTATGATGTAGATGAAGTATAAATCGAGTGTCAGACAAATGTCAAACCCTTTAAAATATTAAAAATGAAAAATATTCGTTTTTGTCAGATGCTACATTTACGATTAAACCCTTTATATCGAGTGTCTAAAGAAAATAAATCTGATAACTCACAGTGTGAAAGGTCGTGGTTTTGTAATTATAATATTCATACTTGTAATTACAAGATAAATTATTTAACAAATTCAAATAGTCATGTGGTAACTAAAGCCGGCCGATATCGGTCCATATTAGTTGCTTGCCGATCTGTTAATATTTAGTAAGTAAAAAAAGACGTGAGAAACACCCTTCAAACATGTTTTGATGTTTCATTGTTTGTCCACCAGAGGGCGCTGCAACTTCCCTGCTGTGTTTTAAATGCTAAAGACGCAACAATGTGATCCAGGCTTCCATCCATCCAACATCGGCCAACATATCGCAATATCAGCATTTTTAAATCACCAAATATCAATCCTATATCTTTTAGGCTCTACTGTCATGTTGTGTAATCCCGTGCTGGCCGCCTCTGTGTCTGTAGGTCAACAGTGCCTCTTGTTGTCACAGGTTTGTGATCGGCCGGGAGCGTCCAGGTCAGCAGAGTGAGGTGGCCACGCTCATCCAGCAGACCCTGGAGCAGGAAAGGAGACAGAGAGAACTACTAGAGCAGCAGTACGCCCACTATGACGCCGATGATGATGAGGTATTGACCATACGCAACCCTGGCCACTGCCCTGGGTGTCCTCTACAGTGCATTTGAGACTTTGTGAATGATAGTCTGAATATGCAAAGGTGCAGCCAGGGTAAGATGCCAGCCTCTTAATATGAGGAACATTATCTTAATAAATCTCATTATATCTGCATGTATTTGAGGTTCATTTGCTAACACATTTCTCTACATGACACCGTAGTGAGAAAATGAGGCTTCTGGTTGTCACTTAATGCAAATAAGCTCCTTTCTCCTTCCAATGGGCTGGAAGTTATAGCTTATTAGCTTCATAAAACTGAGTGACAGTAGGCTTTGATGCTGACACACAGAACAGCCTCTCTCTCTCAGCCACACATACTAAGAGCCATGCGAGAGTCGGTCCTCGAAAGCATCACTCAGCATTTCTTTCTCTGATTCTGCTGCTTACTTGCTTGTTTAATCCACCAGACACTGAGCTCAGGGGCCTTCATATCTTTGAGTATGTGTGTGTGTGTTCATGTAGACACTCTTACACTGTGTATACACAAGACATAACACAGTGTAGTAACATAAATCAATACCAAGTGTTTCCTCACTTACATACACAGAAACAGCCGCACTCATGCGTAGATATACATGCAGACAAACACTACCAGACATCTTTCACTGTTTTCATCAGTGCTCTTTGAAGCTTTTCATTTCCCTGCAGACGGTGGATTGAGAGCACTCTTCATGCTTAAGAAACTCTTTTCCAGGCTCTGAATGCTGATACTACATGTCAGCACTGCCTAAGCTCCTACAGAGTGTTAAGGCTCAAATGTAATGTAAGATCTCAATGTTGAAAAAGAAAATAAACACTTTAAGGGCTTTTTTCCCTTACAGATCCCCACATGGACATATAAACATAAGAATGGTGATTATATTAAATTTGTTAATCCATACATCGATTAGAGCCTGCTGTAAAATGAATCAAAATCAGCCTCTGTGGAGCACTAAGGCATCCATAACTTGCTGCTGATAGGATAAACGGTTGCAAAAGGATTACAAAGATGCGTGTGGCAGTAAAAAGAGCTCATCAATATTAAAATCTTTATAAATATTAGAAAGAGTCATTGGGTGGGTGGGAGTTATTTCTCAATCTGAGGGCTGCAACAGAGTCTTCAGCTCTTTATTGGTGCTTAGAATCGGATCCCAAGAGGAAGAAGGAGTGCATTTAACAACAGACATGCAGCAGACACATGCATGCCAATCTGTTAACAGTTAAATGGAAGCATAGCCCACAAGTCTTTTATTCAACCTTTGGTCCTCTAAATAATCTCATGCAATCTTTGTCATGTTCAACATAATAAATAATAGTGACAGAAAGACAAATAATTCAGTTATCAAAGTTAACAGTATAGTAGTATGTGCTAAAACAATAATAATAATAAGGGTGGAGCTGGAGGATTACTGTTACAGCAGCCAAAAAAATAAACACAACATATAAAGTAGAAGAGCTTAGTATTATAAATACATTAATAATTAAAAAATAATAGAATAGCAATAATAATAAAATGAAGCAATAAAGTAATAATAAGTTTGCAAAATTGTGCTAAAGATGGAGTTGAATTAAATATAATAGGTTAAGCTTAATGAGTAGAAACATAAATAAAATAAATACTGATGTCGTGGTGTGAGGCAGGAAAGATCTCCTGTGGCTGTCAAAACTGCTTCCAGTCAAAGGTGCATCACATGCTGGGCACCCTCAAAAAGGATTGTCTTTATACATTCAGTAGGAGGAAGTTATACTGTGCGGATGACGGTGCTCCTGTGTGTTTAATGGTCAACTCCACCATCTGTAAATGGTGGCTTAATGTATGTAGATGGTACTGTTTTAACAACCAAGCCTGTTATGGAAATGGGACCATTCGATTGCGATGCATGTGACTGAATCAGGCCTGAGCCCTGCTATCTGGGAGATAGTTGGAGGGATGTGCAGGGAAAGATGAGGAGAAGATGTAGGGCACAGTAATGAGTAGAGCTGAGAGCAGAGGCACAGAAGTGTGTACGTGTGCATGTGGAGCGCGGGTATAAAGACAAGTGTACAAATATTTTCTGTATTTCATTACACAACTGATGATGGAAACTCACAGTATAAGCTAATTGTTGCATATCAAGCCTTTATCATTTCTGAATCATATGGAGATTATAAAATGTATTTGTGATGAGAAAGCAAATTTACAGGGGGAAAAAGTAAAAGTAAGCTGCAGATGTTTTCATGGAGCAGCTTCACTGGAAGTGTTCGAGTCTGTTGGTCATCAGCCAAAGACTGAATCAACAAATCCATTTGGGCCCAGTGCTTAATGGTTTTTGCCAATACTCATTATACAGTGTTTTGGGCATCAGAGAAGAGAAAAACTGCCTTGAATACATGCAGTGTAATGGCCTACATAAATATTTTTCATTTAAGTACTACTAAAAGCTGCAGTAATAAGTTGTTTCCGGTGACTTTCATTAGTCTCTTAATTTCTGAGAAACCCCGGCCTTCTCAGTCGTAGCGTTAGCCCCGCTGAATGCTCATACCTCACTAGTTTTGACATGTGACCTTGTTGCACTTGAGGCAAGATGGTGAGTAATTTTTGAAAAAACAAACCCCAAACAGGGACAGATTTTGTCAGCATAACTTATCTGATGGCTTACTTTTAAAGAAATTATAATTTCAGCTCACCAGGCTGTCAAACTGATTTATTTCACACAAAGTTTAGGCATGGTTACCTAAATCTTATGTAACCGGCAGCATTAAAATAGCATTACTTATGTAAAGTAGCAGGTGAAGCGAGGACGGCTTCAACAACATGCTTAAGAGTTTCGGGTAGTCAGACGAAAGAAGATGGAAAGGATGTAAAAGGTGACAAATACAAGGCTGTAACCACCAGAGCATTGCTGGCGAGACCAAATCTAGGTTTGGGTGTCTTGTGTCTTCTACTTGTAATGAAAAGTAAATAAAAGCAACTGCTTTCTGCAGAAATTACTGGCAGGGGCAGTTTGATCATAGTTGAATCCAAGGGGGGGTGTATCCCCTCCAACATGATTACAGCCTTGGATAATTAAATGTCACAGTTGGAGCCTGACAGGTTATCTGTTTTGTCTGTTTAGGCTATTCTGCAGCCTGTTAACTTCTCACTGGAGGGTGAATGCTAATAGCTGTATTGGCTTCACTGTAGGAGTGGCTAATTGCCTGTTCAGTTAGTCATTTCACCTCAGATACCGCTGCTGCGTTCGCACTGTACTTAAAGTGACATCTGTCACACATTTCACTGGTTTTGTGCGAGTTTGTATAGATATCAACCTTGACTAAAGTTTGTAGAAGTTCTGCTGGCTCTTTCCTGCTGTGCCTGCAGACTTGTGATGACAGCATGCAAATAAATGTCACTTTTACAAGACCCCGGGGACCCTTTACTAATATAAAACCTCTGTCATTTAAAAATGAATGACAGACAGACTGAAAACCAACCTTGGTTGCTTCTATTTATTCTTCATAAATGTGATAATATTAACCATCTGTGCTTTACAGTAAAGATTAAAAAATTGTGTGTGTGCTACTTGGATTTATATTTTGTGCTCTGTTTTAAATATTCATGCAGATAATTGTCTCCACGTGTGATTTTACATTTCCTCCTAAAGCAGACGGGAGAATACGCCACAGACGAGGAGGAGGCAGGAACAACAGTGGCGGGAGGAGAGAAGAGCATCGAAGTGTTTGACTTACCGGAGTCGGAGGATATCTTGTCTCCGTCGGAGCTGGACGCCACTAAACTCTACCAGAAGTTCAGAGAGGTAACCTGAAACGCCGCTGAGTCTTGATTACATAACTGATGGGAGCCTACAGCATTTTTCTCTGTCAGTGGTTTGAAGCGTACATTGCAAATACACCCGCAAAGCCACCAGAATTGCTTAGCTACTGAAAAAAGGTAATTAAATTTAACAACAGAAGAGACAAACACAATAGAGCCTCTGCTTAACTTGGCAAAACTATGCTTTTGTTAAGATCTGCAATCCGCTTACCCTCCCTAATTGCTAATCTGAATGATTAGAGGTGTGAACACAAAGCGATGTAAGTCCTCATTACACCTAATTGCCCGTGTTTTTAGTCGAAACTCCCAGAATAAGAATGAGAGTGAACACCATAAAGCTGGTTTTGAACCAGATCTTGGCAGCGCTTCACACACTGGGTTCCTCAGAATAGAAGCTCTCTTTGTTGAACCTCTGCTACCTTCGCTAACAGTGAACTCACTTTGAAGATTACAGCAATGAAACAGAACATAAATTTACTGACAGTTAACTCATTTATGCTTTAATGCTGCTAAAAAGCTGGTAATATCGATCTCGCGCTCCAACACCGTTACCATCAGCGCTGTGGCACCACCGGCCTTCCACAATTGCTGTATGACACATTTAACAAATGGCTCCAGCTGCACTGCAGGCACTGCAGTGGATATCGAGTGAAAATATAATGTAATCCCTGCGCTCAGGGTGTGTGCTTTTACTCCATTTTGTCATTTTCTCTGCTTCTTGACCTCTCTCCCATAGTTCAGCTTTTCCCTTTCATTCTTAAACGCCTCTGTTTTTGGAGTCTTTTAGGAAGCAGTTGACTATGGGGCTGTCAGGCTTTTGTTTATGACAGAGAGAAAATGTGATGATACAAGATGCTGTTTGAAACAGCAATGATTAATTGTGCTATGAAAAAAATTGGCACGACCAAACTTGTGATGGCGTTGCTTTAAAACGGTCCCAGGTCTGCAACCATCTGCAGTCAGCTGTGACTTTAATGATGACAAAAAATGTTGATAAGAAACAGTCAGTTTCTGATTGAATTGAGTCGAATGGTTAAAGTTTGCAATTGTTGCAATCTATCACTGATAATATGATGATTAATTGAGATAAATTGTCACTGTCTACATAGATTGACCCAAATTGTAAATCTGTATTTATAATTTAGGCAGCAATTATTTTTAAACCTTCACCAATTTTTCTCATCTGACTGCAGTCAGTCAGAGTCCGAGTGCAGTGTATTCGCTTTGTGATCCACAGAGGTTGAAGGTGTCGCGCGCTCACCCTCTGCAAACTACTCCTAAATGAAAAGGAAAATCTGTGCTATCACTGAGACACCACCACATTTTTTTTGGTCTCAAGGAAGTTGCTGTCCTATTTTTACTCCAGTGTGAGTGAGCGATAAGTAAATTATCTATCAGATGTCCACTGATTTGTAGACACAGCCAAATATTCTCCCCCAGTTTTAGTCAAACCTCTTTTAAAAAAAGGGGAGGATGACTCTTTATATTAGAAAATGAAAGCTCTGCAAAAATGTAACGCTCTGCAGGTCTAACACAGTCATTATCCCAACATGTACCCACTTTAGTCAGTCATTTCTTTTCCTTTGTTCCCTCTTAGACTTGCTGCATCACTGAGCTTTATTCAGACTCACTAGGTCCAAGGATTTCTAGAAGTTGTTAGAAGATGTTATGCAGAAGCAGATTAACTTTTGCACCAAAAGATTGGAACCTCGAAAGCTACACAACTACCTCTTGCTATTTTTGCACATGCACCAGAGCCCTGAAGTTTTCTTGGAGTTACACAGTAGCCGTGTGTTTAAGAACACACATCGAACACCCGTCAGTCTCCTAATAAATAAGCTGTGTGATGTTGGATTGCACTGACGTGTGAACAGAACAGCTCATATCCTCTTGCATTCACTACTAGTGAGTGTGCATCATGCACTGCCTCCTATCCAGGCAGCTCCCTCTTCTCAGCCTCACAGAGTATTTCCAGCACTGCCACCTACTTCCTGCCGTGTGTGACATGTGAGAAAGGAGAAGTGTGAAAAATATCCTGATGTGATTCTACCAAAATTATTTGAAGTTGTGTGAAAACTTCTTAACTTGCGCTACTGAAACTTCACAGTAACTTTTGGTAAACTTTAAAGTGAATTTTTAAACAGAAGCAGAACTGTTGGTATTGTAACTAATTTCTGCCACTGGAGGTACATCAGCTCACACAGAGATAGTGAATGATTGCAACAAAGAAACACTTTTTCAGTATATACATATAAGAATTTGATATTTGCTTTCAAACATAATGAAAGAAGAATTTTTCAGGAGGAGTAATTAGAAAAAAGTATGAGTATGAGTATTAGTACTTTAAAAAAGTTCGGCCAGTGCTCTGTGTGTCATGCCTCTACTTTTCTCTCAGAGCTTTCACTTGTTTCCATATCCTGCTCTCTCTCTCTGCATCTCCTCTTCTCCTGTTTATGTCTGCTCAGTCATTATCTAACTTCCTGTCTGCCTCTAATGGACCACCCATATACACTTGTACATCTAACTAACACCTAAGTTTCTTAGATTTTTTTTTTTTAGTTTAGTTTTAGTTTTAACATTGCATTAAAAATGCAAAACGTTATTCCATGTTAGAAATTTTTTTTCCCTTTATGGCTTCTTTAAACTACTTAGCAATTCATGCATCCCTCAGCTTTCCTTGCCTCTCCTCTGAGAGTGCATGTCAGTGCTGGAGCTGGGACGCTGTCAGGGGGAGGACAGAGTCGGCTGCCTCTGTCCATCACGCTGTATCGACGGCACAGAGAGCCTGCTCAGCCATCCATTTGATTATTGACCGCCCTCTCTTTTCTCTCCTGTTTTCTTTTTTTCTCCTCCTCTGCTACCAACAGCTCCAAATCAAACACACGGTGACCGAGGCCGAGATCCAGAAACTGAAAAACAAGGTAAGGGATTAAAACCGTCTCTGGGCAATCAGGCGACTGGTTGTGGGTGTGTTTTGTCAGTGTTTACATGATTTTTAAATCAATGTGAGACTTGGGTCAGGATAGCCGGTGAGCAGCGGTTCAAGCTTGGTGGAAATGTTTGGAAGATAAACTTTGGTGTTATGAGCGAGAGATGTTTTACAGAAACAATCCACAGCTAAAATACTTTAAATACACTTTATACAACTATTGAAGGTAGTGTTGTCTCTTTGCATGAAGCACTCAGTGTTGTCAGGGTCTCTGTGAATGCATTTGTGCCTGCATGCATATAAATAACGGTGTATTATTCATATGCAGTTTGATCAAAGTGGTGCCTATAAAGCTTTTTCCATGACAGTAACGATGTTCCTTGTGATCCAATTTGTACTCTTAATAAGTCTTTGCTCCAAAAAGGCGGTTTTATTAGCTTTTGCTTGCTGATTTTATAACTGTAGGTTTGATTTTGTCTTACTTTGAGACCTTCAAAACGTCCAACAAGCTCGTGTTTTAATAATTAAAAAACAGTCTATAACTTCTTACTTAATATTGGTTACATATCCTGTTAAAAGTGCCTGTTTTTTGGCATGTGTATATCTGTAATATGTTGTATATGTAGTGTTGGACATTATTGGACAATGCTGATTTTGTCCTGCAGCTGGCATCAGTGGAGCGGGAAAAGCAGCGCTGGGAGAAGGAGAAGAGCCAGCTGAAGGCCAGCATCGAGGAGAACAAGGAAAGGATGTTGAAGCTGGAGAGCTACTGGATCGAGGCACAGACGCTCTGCCACACCGTCAATGAACACCTGAAGGAGGCCCAGGCCCAGTACCAGGCTCTGGAGAAGAAGTACAACAAAGCCAAGAAGCTCATCAAAGACTTCCAGCAGAAGTGAGTGAACTCTGGTTAAACTGATCACATTGGACCTCTCACTGTGTTTATTTTTCTCGGTCATGAAATCTCAGTTACATTAAGCATTGGACCAATGACAGTGTTTTGGGTTCAACTGCTGATACAGTTTGAAAATGTAAGTCTGCTGGACACCGGCAGCAACTTAGGTTACTATAACTAATCATGCACTTTCTAATTAGGGTCATTTATCTGAGTTTACAACATTAGTCAAACTGAAAGAATGCTGAATGTACACAATTTAAAAAAAAGCATTGCAATTTATAGTCACATCCATGAAGTAACTTCAGTGAGGCTATTTATAGTCTTTTATATGATTATATAAATTATATATGATATTATATGATTATATATGATCTTGCAGGTATTTATGATGTCACATACTGGCAATCCCAGGTTCGGTTCACTATTTTCACTCAGTTTCAGATTTTAATGTGCTAATGTGTGCTAGCAGTTAATCAGAAATGATTTATGGAAGCTAGTGCATTGGGAAAACTAAAAACTGAACATCCGAGTGATTAAAAATGGGAAGGAGACAAGAATGTCCTAACAAAGTTTCATAGTTTCAAATTCTATGAATATTGCATATTATGTAAGAAAAAAAACATTGATTACTTCTTGAGGGACTGAAATCAGGGCAAAAAAAAGACTTATGTGCGATAAATTTTGTCTAGTTAGCCATACTTCATACAAAATCAGTCTGTTTCCATATGTTACTGTAGCATAACTGAGTCAGAAACCTCTGCCTAGGTGCTTTCATTAAATGTACTCTTCTCAGCTTGCCGAGAGAAGCAACAGCTCAGAAGGAAACCTCACATTTATTAGAACACTTCAACTCGTTCAAATGAGTACTTTAGCATTAATCCTACAAACATATGTTTTAATTTAAAAAAAAACTTGGATGAATTCCTTTGTTTTTCCTTTTACAGCTACCCTCGCTTCTCTCAGTGAACCTGAAAAACAATATCTACCTCATTTCCATCTGTGAGCTGGACCAACTATCTTTCTTTTAAGCCTTATCCCAGTTCAACAGTAAGAACTGTGTTTCCATTTTAATGCAGTGCAGCACTCCCTTCTTTTCTGTGCACTGATTTCAGAACCTCTCCTGCTCAGCTTCAGTGTGACTGGATATAATTGGCTGTGCCCCTGCAGGCCAAATGGAAGCAAAGCGGTGAAACAAACTCTCCATGCTGATCTGTACCTTCGGCCTGGGCTGCAGAGGAGAGAGACTGTGTGCCTTTCATTATGCAAACGTCCTCGCGTGCTCTTTCCTCCTTTGACCTGGAAATTGTTTCTGTTTCCCATCACGGAGGTCTTCAGATCCCCTTAAATGCACCTTTAAGGAGAGAGCATCCATCTGGAGGGGCTTAAAGTGAAGAAACACAGGTGTATCCTTCCTTGTGTCTCTCCCTCACATCCTCAGTGGGAGGACTTAAGATGTGATGAAGAAATGAGAAAGGAAAGCAAATAGAGGAGGGTAAAGTAGAGGTAAAAGGGAAAAAAAAGATGTGTGTGTTAACCGGGAACAGCGTGATCGGGGTAAAATGAGTCATTCTGGCATCCTCAAACAGCCTCAACTCCCTTATTACCACAGCTGAGCGAGAGGCAAGGCACTATCACACATGATGAAATGTGCACATGCACATATTATAGCTGTATCTTGTTTCCTGTGTTAACACACATCTCCTCTCCCCCGCCTCCTGTTCCTCCAGAGAGGTGGAGTTCATCCAGAAGGAGGATGCAGAGAGGAGGCGGCTGGAGGAGGCTGAGAAAGCTCACCTGGCTGAGATCCAGGGACTGCAAGTCAGGGTAAGCTATCTTTTTTTTTTCGATCCACTTTTCATTTTTGCCATAACTGAATAGCTTCCTGCCTTGTAGCTGTTCAGAGTGGGCTTGTAAAATTAAGCTATTTGCCCTTAAATAACATTGAAAATATGCTAATGAGTGACACAGTCTGGCTTTGTGTGAAATTACATTCAAAGCCAATAATCAACATGGACATAAAGATCTTTAGGAGCACCCCCCTGTGCTTTTTCTGCCACTTGGTGTTTCTTGTGATGTGCTCAGGCCCAGTGGTCACACTTTCTCACATGTCGTACTGCCTCTGCCGCCTCTTGTTTGCCGTTTCACTCTTTTCAATAAAAAGAAAGTGCGTCACAAAGATAATCGTGCTGGTGTGAGGTTTAATCATCAACCTTTAGGCCTTTCTTCACAGCTGAATTGTCAATCAAGCCTTTATTTTTTGCATTCGACACTCATTCCTTTACTGGATTTCAAAGGGTAAATAGTCGAGGGTGGCACAGGTAAGAGTTTTGGAAAACAGTAGACTCTTTATACTCTGATACTCCCTCTGTACAACAACACACAGAGTCTCTGTTTAACTACACTGACATACTGGAACAATTGTACTATATGTTCAGATATTTGTACACACTTGGCCAACCCCTGAAACTGATTTCTAGGTCTGTGCTCCTTTGTTCAGCCCCTCATTCATCAAGGATATGAAACAAGCTATTTTAGGTCCACTACCTAAGCCAACTTTCTTCTGATTGGCTGTCCCTTGTAAACAAAAGGTTTGAGCAGCAGAGAGGTGGGGAGGCTTCTGTGTTTACAGCCAGAGCTGTCACTGCATTCCCTTCCCAATTCATGACTCAGGATTGTTTACGGGAAAACCCACTCGATTTGGATTTCCAACGCCGATTATACAATTGAAGATGGTGACAGTCCACATAAACACTGGTAAAACTGTAAAACCTTTCTTTTGTACACTGTTGTGGGCTGCAGTGGCTTATTCCTAGCTAGCTTTCTAAGGAGGAAATCTCCTTTTTCCTTGCTTTTTGTCGCCACTGTGGTATTACTATGGAACGTGATTAACTCAGGAATTAGCTCACTCTGAGCTCCAACATCTTCTGAGGTGCCAGAGCTGACCATATTAAGGATGTCCACCCTCAGTGACATCATACAGAACCGAGTCTAGTAAAACCTGCCTGAAACTGAGAGTTTGGAGTAATTTGAAACCTGAGCTTGTAGCTCATAGGGATTACATGCAAAGATGCTGACCTCTTCATTTTAAACTTTTGTCATGTTTAATTTAATTGTAACAGTAAATATATGAAAATAAGAAAAAGAATTACAGGTCCACTTTTTTCAGATCAAGTATAAATGTGTTTTCTGATCATCTCAGCATGTCACCAATTGTTCCAGCGCTTTAAAGCAGCTGTTTGACAGGTATATGCCTACAGGTGATTAACATCAACCGGTTGGCCCCTCTCTACAGATTGCAACCTTAGAGTCGGAGCTAATGCAGCTGATGAAGCAGAACGGTATCCAGGTCAACAACAACAACAGCAGCAGTTCTGAGAGGCTCAGCGCTCAACAGCACAGCCCAAGCCGAGCTGCAACACAAGCCAGAGGTCTGTTTATGTGGGAACTGCCCATTATGGAAAAAGTATAATATCTCTATATGTTGTTGTTCTGCTTTTTGTTTGTTTGTTTTTCTTACCAAGAAGCTCAATGTCATTCACATCTGTAAGAATTTTATTGGAATTTAAAGGTGAACCAAGCAGCTAGCTAAACTTTATTTAGTTTTAATCATAATTTACGCATCTAAATTCTTTTCGTTTTAGTCTTTTAAATATCACGAGATTATGATGAGAGATTCTCAACACAGTTTAGCATTTCCGTTTCCTTTACATTAATTGCAAAATGTGTCCGTCTGTCTGCTCTTCTCTTCCTCACAAGTGTTAAAAATTTGTCCCATTTTCATGCGAAACAGGGAGCATGGGTCCTAGTTGTAGCATAAAAACCAAAAACACAACTTAATAAATTCTGATTGGATCTTGTCTCTCCAGACTATTTCCATCTTGTTTTTGTCCCTGTGCATTAATTTTATTTAGTTATTGTCAAAAACTATGATGAAAATCACTGGTCAGTGAAATTAATACTGCTTAGCGGGTGTGGGAGTAGTGGTAAAACCAGAGCTGCTACCAGTCCCTCTAAAGCTCACTAATGAATATGTCATATATTGGTTTGTTTTGTATGAATCAGTAAAAAACTGATAAATTAAAAAAGAAAAGCAATCATGGTGATTATTTGCCTTCTTTATTTACACTTCATTGATTGAACAAAGATCTTAAAATGCTGGTTAGCACATTTCGCTAGCTCTGGCTAGCCGTCGCTCTCTTAGCTTTTGTGCTAAGTTAGCTTGTTTAATGAATCTTGCAGTTTAATGATGATTTTGCTTTTAAAGTACATTAAAAAAACATTGCATTATCCAGTTTTTTACTGTTATTAACTCACACACTCCATTGTAGATAATATAGAAATATCCATTTCATTTTAAAAATCCTTACACTTGAACCTCTGACTCCAGTTTCACTCTGAACTACTGCAAATAAAAACAAACAACTAATCAGTCCTGAGCCCATCTGTCAGGGTTTCTGTCAGGCTTTGTTCTCCTCAAGTCTTTTTAAGCCCCGCTGGCTTCATTTCAGTGGCTGTAACCGTCAGAACAGTAGAAGAAGCACCATATCTGGTGCAGTTCAGCGGATAGCAGAGTGATTGCATCAGCAGTGAGATGAATGATGCAGCCCATGTATGCTATATTAAAACAAGAGGGGCCAAGGGATACGGCTTGAACGGGATATAAAGGAGAGAGCACACGTGGGAGGAGAATACAGGGTCTGCTGAAATTATCTTTTTGAAATTTAAGTGATTCAGTCTTTGTTTCATCTGACAGCATCTCCATGCGCACTCAGGGAATGAGGAGAACGATGATAATTGTCTGCCTAATTAGAAGTGTCGCTCATGGGGGAAGTTTGGACGTTTTAACTGAGTTGATGTTTTTTTTTAATAGGTGTGTTTAATGTGGGTGTCGACACGGGGTCAGGGAAAATTAAGAAGTTTAAAATAAGTAAAATTTAAAAAACAAACGTCACGGATGGACAGATGTCATCATGAAGGGATGTGCTCGGGTATACCAAAAGCTGTTTTTGCTCACCATTTCTTGTGTGTGTGGGTGTGACTCTAGACACGAAGGAGGGCTCTCCCCACTCACCCAGCAAAATAAAGGGCTACGGAGGAGTTCCCAGAGACAGCATCTGCTCCACAGAAGAGGTTTGTATTAACACGTTTCCTTTACTCAGTGAAACCTTAACACAGTTACATGATTTCTTATTTAACAACTGTTGAAACATGAAACAGACGTGATGCAGACAGATGTGACTTTTAATCAAACGAGCTCCATTATTCTCATTAGCGTACTCTTACATTTAATATGTCTCAGATTTCACCACAGGGTGTTTGGTATGTGCGTGTTTGTGGGCCTTTAACCCCTGTCCATTCCACTTTATTCCTTCTAATGGATTAATTGCCGCTTGTTGCTCTGCCACTTTAATTGAGTGTGTGGTTCTGTCACAACTTATTGTCTCTCCCAGTGTGATAATAACAGCCACAGTCTTTTTTTTCTGGATGAAAGGCTCGGGTTTGGCTAATGCTGTCACTTAACTCGGCAAGTTCAGATTAGATAAACAACTCGAGAACTGGATCAGAATTGGCAGGAACACAGAAGCTAAGGCACTGTGGCGCTTCCTGGGGAAAAGAGGGCAAGGAATTAGAAATGGTGAAAGTATGTCAAGTGACTTCTGTCAGATTAGTGCGCAGCTCTGGCTGCTCAGATCTCTTATTCTTTGATTGCACTTAATTTCCTCTTCGTTCTGTGGGAGTTCTTTGGAGGTTTTGCTTGTCTTTTCTTTCGCTCTCTCCTTAGTTACATTTCTCACATTTTTATGGCTTCTTAAATTAACTTGATGTTTCTTCTTCTCACTGCTGTTAGATCTCTGAAGGTCGTGGAAGTCAATCCCACAGCCACTCTGGTCCGTTTCGTAGTGTGGCCTCTTGCGATGGAGGAGTTCCAGCACTTAGGGTCCAGGCCAGTGCAGAGGGCTCCCCCAGAAAAACACTCCACGGTTAGCACTCCTGGATCCTGATAATGCAGAACTCTTTTAAGCTCATCATTTGATGTAGGAGTAATGTCAGTGCGGGGCGTTTCTTATCACAGGTTCTCAGTCTCCGAGCCCCTCTCAGAGTTTGGAGGAGCAGAGACCAGCTCTGGACCCTGGGTAAGGCAGCAGATGATGCAATGACATGTTAACTTTTTGAGTGAATTGATGCATCGTACGTTGTCCAGAGAAATGTCGTCAAATGAAGTTGATAAATGAAGTTGTTAATCAAACACAAGGATCACGTATAGAAGAGCAGTGCTGTGTACACTCACTGGGCACCTTATTAGGTACAGCTTACTCGTACTGGGCTGGATGCCCTTTTGGTAAGGTGCTAAAATGTTATGTTCAAGAAACCAGTTAGAAGTGATCTGAGCTTTGTGACATGGTGTCTTATCCTGCTGGAAGCAGCCATCAGTAGATGAGTAAACTGTGCTTATAAAAGGATGGACATGGTCAACAACAATACTCGAGTAGGCTGTGGCATTTAAGCGATGCTCAGTTGATGCTAAGGAATCCAAAATATATAAAGAAAATTCCCACACACCATTACGCCACCTGCAGCCTCAATAACTGGTAGAAAGCAGGATGCATCTATGCTTTTTTGCCAAATTCTGAACCCAACATTCAAATGTTGCAGCAGATCATCATTAGTTTCCTGTTCCTAGTTGACAAAAGTGGTACCCAGTGTGGTCTCCTGATGCTGCAAGCTCTAGAGATGCTATTCCAGGAACATCCAAGTTTCTGAAACTCCAGACTACCTGCAGCCACAGCCTACTCTGATGCTCAGTTTGGCTTCAGCAGGTTTTCTTGCCATGCCTAAATACACTGGGTTGCTGCCACGTGATTGGCTGAATACACATTTGTCTTAACAAGCTGTTGAACAGGTGTACCTAAATGAACCAGATGAGCATTTACAAACATGCTGAGCAATGAACACACATGAGCAGATAAAACATGCTGTATTTATTTACAGCTTTTATCGTCTGCAGTTTTAATCAGAATCAGAAATTCTTTATTAATCATGAAAGAAATTATAGGTTACAGCAGGCAGCACGCTAATGGCACGTGCACATTTACAAAGGAACCCTCTGACCGAACTTTACACAAACATCACATTGGGAAGACATGTCAGAGAGGTAAGCTGATAGGAAAAAAAACAACGAAAATACAAAACATGAGGTGAGAGGAGGAGAAAAAAAACTCAGACTGAGCTCCTACTGAGAGAACCGTTTGAGAACAGAAAAAAAACACCCCAGCACAAAAAGCACATGACTGTCAATACACCATAGAAACACAAGACAAGCAACTGGGGTGGGTAAGGGTAAGAGAGAGCCGGTGTAGATAGCACATCCGGTCCTGCAGCATGTCTGTGCTGGTCCAGTCAACCCGCCATCTACCCCGGAGAGGACAAGCATCGAAGGCGTTTGGAAATGGAGGGGGGATGAGTGTGTATCAGTGTATGTGTGTGTGTGTCCTGAGTTTAGCTGAGAGAGTGTCCTTCGCCCTGCCAGGCTAAGTAAACAGTCTTCCAGCCGACCCAGGTGGCCTTGCGTAGGGGAGGAGCAGTCTAAACACAGTCTGTTCTCAGGGTGAAAATTTGTTTTGTTCAGCTCCAGCCTTGAGACCACAGCTGGCGCCTATATGGTAGCCGGATGAAATGATGGTAGCATTCCTTTAGTTCGAACAACTGCATGTCAATTTTACAGCCGCTCTAACAGTCCAACACTGGTCTCTCAATCTCCCGTTGGAGAGCCGCGAGTTTCTCCATGATGTTATCCAATTTTCGCTCATAGGTCTTAGTCTGAGTTTTCACTGCAGCCTCAAGCTTCAAGATCTTATCCATGCAGCGTTCAATGAGCCTGTTTCGAGAAGTCACAAGTCGTCCCATCGCTTCAATCACAGCAGGCAGCCTTGTGGGGTTTTGAAGAGCCGATTCTGCTTTCTTTAATCTTCGATAAACCAGGGCCAAGCCAGCTCCGATCAGCAAGAACCCTGTTATCATGGTTCCGAAAAGGTAGATGTCTTCAATGTCCTCGATCGACAGCCGCGCCAGGCACAGGACCCTCCAGTTATTCCACTCGTCCATCGTGTATCCGGCAGGGAACGTCCCTCCAGGACACTCAGGCTCACCCGAGCCCAGGCTTCTCGTTGAGAAGAGGGTGTCAGTTGCATTCAGGGACCAGTTGATCAAATCCATAATTCCCCTTTTAGGTTTTAGAGAACAGACTGTGAGAGTGTTCCAGGGCAAGAGTAGAAAAGTAGACGAGGCTAGACAAGGACACGAGAAGCCAAGCAGGGAAGATAAGGGAAAGGGGGAGGAGAAAAGTGCGACCGCCTTCGTCAGGAGCCAAGAGAGACAATTTAACAACTGATCTTTTATGGAAGTCATTTTGTATGAATAATTACTAAAGGTTCATAGTTAACAAAGCACATGAACAAAAAAATTGCATCACATATGTTACTCAACTCCACTCCACCTCCTCACAGGAAAACCAAAGTGAAGGACAAAGATCCCAGAGCTTCACCTGGAAACAGGTATTACTGTTTGCATTTTCCTTGTCTCCCTCCATCTAATAAACACGAGGATTTAAAATGTTTACTTCACGATGGCTGATTTCGGAACTCCCTGCACCTCTTTCTGTCTCTCAGCTCCACAGAGCCGTCAGCAGAGAACAGTCCAGAGTACCTCAAGGCAAAGGTGTGTGAGGTTTGGTCATTGGTACCTTGGTAAATAGTGATTCTCTCTGAATAATAGTCTGCTTTGCCCTCTGTGGTGCACAATTATACATGCACTTAAAAAAGTCTTCTTGGCATCTGTGCAGTTTTTAACAAGTTCTGCATTTTCACTGCAGGTTACTGTTCACTTTGTAGCTTTAATGTACTGCGTTGTTTCTGTTGAACAGACTGCACTCACATGGCCACACTTCTTCTCCTATTCACATTATGTGGTATTGTATTCCTTTATGTTTAATAATAATGGTTCAAACAATTGAAATGGAAATAATTTTGTACCCCAAGATGTAATTTGGGGCTTATATAAAAGGAAATTACCTTACCAGAGCCATAGAAATCCATAATTTGCTTTATAATTGCCCAATTAATTGTGTAACAGTCGATGAAACTCGGTAAAAAAAAAACCATAATGATTTAGCAAACATATGATCTGATTTTAGGTGTTAATTTAACTTTAGCAGAAAAATCTGATCACAGTGTGAATGAGTTCATTTTCTAATGTGTATAAAATCAGTTAAACCTCATCCTGATACAATAAGATTAAAGTTGTAGGAACTTACGTGAAAACTGGCTAATCCTGTGTAATATCAGATGGGGTTACCATAGGATTAAAAAGGAGATTATTTTTGATCCTGCACCAGTTCAGTCCTCTCTCACTCCCCAGCCACCCTCAGTATAAGAAGAGTGCACATGAGAAGATAAATCTTATCAGAACTTCTTCTTAATTATGTTTTTATGGAGCTTTTAGGTAAGGAGTCCTCCCAGAAAGCTGGCAGTCTAAGCCTGAGATTAGTCTCACTTTGACCTCAGATGGTACTGAGACTAAAAGGACTGAGTTAAGCTACTGTATGTTATTGAGCGTAAGAAATAGCTCTACACTCTTAGCCATATATCACTGAAACTATAAATCTGTGTATTTCAGGCGAAAAAAGGAACGTTCAGTAGCTCAAATAAAGTTTCTCTGCAGGGCAGTGTTGTGTCCACGTAAATTCCAGCCAAATTTATAGTTTGCATACTATTCAAGCATCTTTAAAAAATTACAGATATGCACACACTCCTTCTTGGAGCTTGTCAAACACCTAAAACATAATTTTTTTTAAAAACAGGGCAATGAAGCACACCAGTTACATTCTGGGAGAAAAAAACCTCCATTTTCTTGATTCATTCACTCCCCGTCCGCTCTCTCAGGTTAAAAAAATCATTCTTAAATACATTTGTAACATCTACATCGTGTTGGGCTTCACATAACGCTGCACAGAAACATCAATAACAGAGAAGCGTTCCAACTAATCGGCTAAATTCAGCCGCAGAGCCAGTTGGCTCGCCACAAGTCTTACGAACGTGTTGTTGATTTCTTAGGCACCCACTTTGTGCGATGATCTGAGTGCCAGCAGCAGCAGCTCAGTAGAGATCAGCGGTCTGCTCAGTGAAGCCAAGATGTCAGGACGCTCACACACGCTGGTGCTGTCCTCAGATGAGGTACTAAATGTTCCCGAAACTTCTTCGTGGACGTTCAATATGGAAACACAAACCATAAATACAAGCTTATTTATCTTCGCTGGTTCAAATCAGCCCATGCATAAAGTGTGTAATCTTATAGAAAACATCCAGAAAGTTTTTCTTTTTTTTTCTTTACATTATTGCACGAAAGCTTATCTTGTTTTTACTGCAGAAAAGCACTTTTTTTAATTTGCCAGGCTACCACAGAGGTAGCTTTTTCATTTCTGTTCTGTTAACTACCCAATCATTTTCTGTTGTTTTCTATGCTGCAACATTCAGAGTCTGGATATGATAGATGATGAGGTGAGACTGAGGTTCTTTTAATGCATGCGTGTCTCTGTGTCTGTTGAGCTGTGTGTAAACCATTTGTCTGTGTCTCACTGCTACACATCTTTGGTGAGGAACGATCTTTTTTTCTCTTCATGGCCCCCAGAATTTCAGTATTTCTACGTGCTGAATGTAGGCATCGGTGGAATTTTTGATGTTGTTGACTGGGTTTGAGCCCATTATTCATCCAAATTAAGCACTAAAGATGGAGCTGATAGGTTTTTTTTTATCGTATGTGCTTCTTTTCCTTGTCATGTATGTTCAGATGCTAGACGAGGGGCAGTTTTCAAAGCAGTACCAGTGGCAGAACCGCAGCATTACCGAATGGACTTCACAGCAAGTGGCCCACTGGCTTATGGGCCTAAACTTAGAACACCATATTCCAGAATTCACTGCCAAAAATATAGATGGAGTGCAGCTGCTTCAGCTGAATAGTGCTGAGCTCAAGGTAACAGAAACCTTTTTGTTATTAAATGCATCTTAATTAGATTTCGAATACAGATCACATCACAATGACCCAGTCAAAGTCCTCAAAGATAATAACGTAATTAAAAGGCTATGCCAGGACCTTAAGAGGGCTGTTTATAAATGAAACCTCCATAAAGAGTAGATAATGAATTCCTTCACAATTATGTGAAAGACTGATACATGTTTTCAGAAAACTATGACTTCATTGCTGCTAAAAGTAGTTCCAAGGGTATAGGCCTAACAATAAAGTGTTTTTATGAGATGAGCATAACTGGTCTGGCAAAAGAAATATGAAGGATTAAAAAGAATAAAGCGAAATAATTATACTTATGAGATAAATATAAAACAATTTTTGCTAATTTGTTTCAGGCTCTTGGGGTCACTTCTTCCCAGGATCGAACACTGATCAAGAAGAAGATCAAAGACCTTAAAGTTATGATGGAAAAGGCCAAGAGGAACCAAGAAAAGATGGAGAAACAGCGCGAAAAGCTGCGGAAGAGAGAGCTGGAGCAGCAGCAGAAAGATGCACGTAAAGAAAGTGCGGCGGAGTGAAACGAGCCCCCAGATTACCTCCCGCTTTACTGTAGCACCACATCAAGTAGCATCTCGCAGAACAGAACGTCAGCAGGCCCCACAAACGAACCCCGAGGGACGCCCGCTCAGTAGTTCAGTAGTTCTGAAAGGTGGAGCTCCACACCCAGCTGCCAGTTGTTGTTGAGTGACCTTTTCACCAACCAAACGAAACCAAAAGGATCAGTTGGATAACAGAATGGTGCCCTTCATTTGCCTCATTTTACACCCATCCTGTGTTTTTAGCCAGAATTTATGGATTCTGTTTTGCTGTTTATAGCTGTAAATTGGTTTTATTTATTCATATCCAGAGTGCGCCTGTGAAAAGTTTATCTCTGTAACCTACCACATCATCTCCAGAGACTTCTCTTACCCATCATAGCACCTTTAGACATAGACATGTACATGTACAGTGATAAATAAGGATGTAGATGATGTGCCATTTCAATAGACTTATGTATATCCTGCTCAAATCTAAAGATCAGCGGAATCTCTTTATGGCTTTTACGAAGCACATACAGTTCAGGTCTTTGTGTTGGATTACATGAGGCAGTGTTCATCTCCCACCACCAGGTGTCCCCATGCTGCTTACTTTCACTACTGAATAAGGCAACACTGGAACTTCCCTAAAGGAATTGAACTGGAAATTAAAGATTCGCCGGGAGAAACGAGCGCTTTGATTTCTTGTAAGAACACTGGAAGTGCAACCACTGTAAATTTGACCTGCGTACTGGCTTACAGTGCCCCTTACCGTATACATGTACCATACTCAAGCCGTTTAAAGTATAAATGATGAAGACATACTAAACTGACTGGACTTGTTCTAATAGAGATTTCAGGTACTGTGTAATTATTACATTTGTAACTTACCTAACCCGAACCACAAAAAACAGAAAAGTTGCTAAAAATGAAACTTCTTGCTTAAATGCATAATGTTGCTTTGACTCCCCCTTGTAACCTGCTTTTGACCTCTTTTTATATTCTCTCAGTAACAAAGTAATACCTGCCGCTGCCTTTAGAAATTTCAGCTTAGTAGAATTTTTCCAAACTCTGCCCTCTTCTGTGCAAGCGTCAGGACACATACGATAGACTAAACGACGTCCTCATTCGTGTCATTTTCTTATCTCCGATGCTTTGTCATGCAGATTTCTCTGGAATGTCCTGAAAATAACATTTTGTAATGCTGCCATAAAGATGCTTTGTGCGACACCTAAAGTGCAGAAACTGTCCTTAAAGATGATCTCACCTAAAACTTTGATGTTACAGTGGAATTGAACTTTACAGCCGGAATATATTTTGGACTTTATTCTGAAATTGGTTCATCATTGTTGGAACGATTTATTTTAAGATTTCAAAGCTCACCGAGAGACATTTTGCCTGTGTTACTTCTTTATCATTCCCAGGAATTATTTTATAGGTTTACATTAAATGTAGAAACACCACAGCCACCATGAGAGATATGCAGGCAGCTGTGACGATATCTTTATCTTAATGACCCTGTCTGGTGTGCTGCTAACAGGCTGAGAAGAATAGATGGGGTATCAGTGCGGGTATACATGATAGTAGATTGTGTTATTATTTATTTATTTCTGTATTTAATGAAGCAGTGTACTATTGTTTATGATAACGAAATAAGAGGATTATTAACATTTAATAATTATTTATCCAGAATTGTATGATTACCTACTTTTGCCAAACATGATCAGAAAGTGATTTCAATTCAAATGGCTGTTATCAAATGAAGGATTTAAAGGTCGATATTGCAACGAGAGAAAAAAGTCAGTAGTATAGTCCCATTGTGCTTGTGGTTTTCTTCTAATACCACCATAGTGCTGCTCCCGTGCTACTCTAATAAACTGCTCATGATGTATTCTCATGAAATGTTTTGTAACACTTGAATCCTTCTATTAATACCCCTCCACACACACCCTGACAAACCAGTCAGCAGACTCTTTTGTATGTATAGTTAAACACTGAAAGCAATATGCTGTAAGAGTCCTAAAGAAGCCTTGTTTTGTATTGTGTCAATGTGGGTGCGCTGTTTTCCAGAGGGCTGAGGATGCTTAAAGGTCAGACCTGAGCTAAATACGGGATTCCAGATCTTTTCTATGTGCTTGACCGATCTTGCCAGGCGTGATGAAACCATCGTATACATGGGACCTCAGTGCTCCCGGCGGGCAGAGACACAGATGAATCATGTCTGGAAGGTTTTTTTCTTTTTTATGTATGTAGGGATAGCAAAAAGATATTTGCCACAAACTGCTAGCCATGCTTTCACTTTTAAAAAAAGCTGTGCTTATTCTCCTCCTCCTCCTTTTTTTTTGTCATTGCCTTGCTGTCACATTCTGAAAACTTTGAAAGGGCAGCTACCTGTCACACTGAATAAAATGTGCAGCCACTGTCCACAGTTTGCTTTTGTTTCTTCTTCTTCTTTCTTCTTCTGCATGTGTCTTATTCAGTCAGACACGCACATAAAAATATTAGAGTTGTTTTTTTTCTCTCAGGTTCATAAAGCTGATTATTTTTTACCACATCCACTGATAGAATGGATACAATACAATGCCCTTCTGTCACTGGACACCCCCCAGCACACTAACTGGTCAGCCAGCTTTAGCTTTCCCATCCCACTCTCTATGCTTTCTATTTATGTTCATCCTAATTTCTCTCCAGGACTATTTTCTCCCAGTGACGACGCACTGCTGTCACTTGTTGCCCCTCTTCATCTGCTTTATTTTTGTCTTCTTTCTCCATGCAACTCCTATGGCCGGGCTGATGGAGTTGTTGCAATGGTTGGTATGCTGGAATCCTTCATCGTCAACATTTGTGCGTTGCTTTCCAACATACTCCGTGCTTTATGGACAATATTAGCGTCTAAGCCAGACGATTTGGCAGCGTTAGGGCCTTTGCACAGAGATTTCATGGAGGATTTGAGTCCCAGAAAACTGGCTGAAAAACAGCTGAAGCAACGGTTCCTGGAGGCCTTGCAGACCAACAACGCACAGGAAGTCCTTGAGATTTTACAAACCAGCAAACTAGACATTGACGTTGTGTTGGAGGTGGAAGATCCCAGCATGGTCCTCGCCTCGTACAAACAAGGTGCAGGAAAACTGTGTGTGTTTGTGAGTGTGTGTGTGTGCTGAGTATAAATGCAGATCGTGAGATTTCTCACACTTCTCCATTGTTGGTAAGCAGTCTGGTAAGTTGACCACTAGGTGGTGCAAAACTTCCATAGAACCATAGTACATAGGATGGATTGTTGCACACACTTTAATGCAACATATTGGATTGTGTGTGTGTGTGTGTGTGTGTGTGTGTGTGTGTGTGTGTGTGTGTGTGTGTGTGTAACTCAAACATTACAAAGCACTTAGATGAAACTGCTGTAATTATGAAGAATTAAAAGTACAAAAACTTTACTGTTGCTGAAAGTTACTTCCTACTTTTCTGATCTCTTTTAGGATACTGGCTACCTGGCTACAAACTGGAAAAGTCCTGGGCCATGGGTATCCATGTATGTGTAATGTACAATGCTGTGGAGACAGCGCTGGTACTCCTTCAGAAAGGCGCAGCTGTCAATCAGATGCCCAATGGGAAGACGCCTCTGCACGTGGCCTGCGAGGTGTCCAATGGAGACTGTGTGCCCTTGCTTTTGGCTCACGGGGCAAAGGTCAACAGCCTGTCTCTGAGCGGGCACACGCCGCTGCACTACTGCATTACCCGGGAGTCTGTAGAGTGTGCCAAGCAACTTATACTCAAAGGTGAGAAGGCAAGGGTAGAAGCACAAATACAGTCACTGCAGAAACCACTAAAACAACAACAAAATCTTTTTTTCCCTCTCATCGAGGTGCAAAAGTCAACAAAGCAAGCCACAACAACGAAGAGGACACACCTCTACACACGGCAGCCAGATTCGGTGTTCCAGAGCTGGTGGCTCTCTATTTGGCTCATGGAGCATCTGTGAATGCAGTGAACTCTCTGCAGGAGACTCCTCTGATGACTGCAGCCTTCTGGGCTTTTGACACTAAGGAGCAAACCTACAGCCAAGACCATCATCTAGTCTGTCGCCTCCTGCTGGACTATCAAGCTGGTAAGACGTTCTAGATAGGTTTCCTTGACTTTGACTTTAACCCCCCCCTTACTTCCACTGCAATGTTTCAGATTTGATTTCTGTTGCAGATCCCAACATTCAGGAGGCAGACCACAAAACAGCTCTTCACAAAGCTGCCTGGAACTGCGATCACGTCCTGATAAAGATGCTGCTGGAGGCTGGGGCAGATTCTCGAGCCATGGACATCAACGGCTGTTCTCCCATTCAGTATCTCCTTAAAGTGACGGAAGTCAGGCCTATGGCCATGCCAGACCTCTGCTTTCAGCTGCTGCTCAACTACAATGCAGCACGGATTTACCCACCACAGTTCCACAAGGTAGAGAAGATGATGATGTGGGTTTGTGCTGAAATGATCTGCGTTATACTATATGTTTAACCACAAAGTCTGTAATGTTTTGCACAGGTGTTCCAGAACTGCCATGACTACCCCAGAGTTGTAGAAATCTTGGTTAACTCCTATAGCAGTTTAAAACCCACAAGGAAGTGGAGAGCTGCTCTTCCTGATGACTGCTACAAGGTAGAGCTAATAAAGACTGTTTTCTTTAAATACAATACACACACACTGACTGAAATTAAAAAGGAAAAAACATAATCCTGTGTAAGAAATCTCATTTATAATTTAAAAAATTGTAAAAACTGAAAAGAATGTTAAAAGATGAAATATTTATAGATGAACAAATTCAAAGCTATATGATGTCTCTCAACTGTTAATTAGTGTATTGCCCCTTTAAATTCAGCTTACATTAGCTGAATATGACTGAGTGTGCCCTCTCATTGAAGTTAAACAAAAGCGTCTGTTTCTTTTTGTCTCCTCAGCGCCATAAAGACTTCTACGACTCCCTGTTTGCTGTTTGCACCGACGCTCCTCGCAGTCTGCTTCACCTCTCCAGATGTGCCATCAGAGCTGCCCTGGGCAGTTTCTGTGACAGAGGAGTAGCACAGCTGCCTCTGCCATTATCCATGAAGAAGTATTTATTACTAGAACCTGAGGGGATACTGTACTGATAGAGACTCTGGTGTTCTGATGTGCAGAATGAGGCCTAATGACCTGAATAGAAACATTTATTAAGTGCCTCTCCGCTAACTGTGGAAATGAAAAGTGGTGCAAGATGTAACATCATCATCATTAACATTTTATTTATTTAAAACACCTCAGAAAGCACAGAAAAAGAACAAAAAAAGGTATTTTTTGTGCTTGCAGGATGAGCCATTTCTGTGTTTTAGTTAATAGCTGCTAACATTCCAGGACAGCTGGCAGGTCGGAGGGGAGATTTGTTAAAATAGCTTTAAGATGCTTCCAGATGTTAAATCCTCCTCATTGGTGTTTTTGTTGTATAGATGGCAATGGTGTGTCTAGTCTGAATCTTAAGGCATAGTGATATATGTAATACATATAAAGGCTTGATAGTGGAGGGCCTGCCCAAATAAATAACTTCCCTGTAACATATTGTGAGAAAATTCTTACCGAAATTTTGTTTCTTGTAAATAGTGAAAAATATATAAAGTAAGTTCTTTTTTTTCCAACCCAAATGACTCCTAGTTTTGCCTTCTCTCTGTTAGGTTGTTATTATGAGAAAAAACTACCACATTCAGAATTTCTTGCATTCAAAAATAACACAACCATTTGGTCTTTTCAAAGATAAGGACCAAATTATGGGGGCGTTAAAAGTTAAATGAGAGCTGTGGATTGACATTTTTGTCTGTATAAAGAGAAGGTGTCCAATTCGAAGGACAGAGCTTCGAACACTGCCTGTCGTGACACAGTGCACCCTGAAAACAAAAGCAGCTTCATGATTAATCAGTAGTGCAAATAACACAGCCAAGGTTTCTACAGCGTCTGAACCCACTGAAAGAGGTTATTAGTAGTTAATTTGCTCCATATCAATTTTTGAGGATATAAATGTAGAATATATTGAAAAAATGAAACTAAACGTGACGTCATGCGGGGAGATATATTGCTATGTTGACACCTTTACTAGCCTGGTGAGTCTGAAATTAATTTTATTAAAAAGAAACAGTTTGATTATCAGCGTCTCGTTTCTGCCAACACCCAGAGGAGTCTGAGATAATGGGATCTATAGGTCATTTTTGTAATGACCCAATAAAAGACTAAAAATGAGATGTACGAAGCTCTAGATCACTTACATTAATGACTAAGGTGATGATAACAGCAAAGCAAAAAGAAAGAAGTTTTAAAGCAGTGACAGCATCACTCCCTAACCCTTAAATGTTTAATCGACAAATGTGCAAATGTTTGCATTTACTTTATTCTTTAGAGTGACAGAGGGACCTTTAGCCACCCAAAAAGAAGCATCTAAAGTGTCTTTAGTGCGAGTCTCTTTGCTGTAGCTATTTTCCGCCTGTGCAGTGTTGACCAGATTCTCTCTCTATGGACAGCCCATGCAGAGAAGGCTCCAAATCTACCCGGCAACCAGCCTTAATGCGCACTCTCAAACTCATGTTCCACTTTCAGGAGAACAAACACTTGACAAAACCCTCCGGAACAAGTGCTTGTTTTTCCAGTGGACTGCTTGTAGCCAAAAAAAAAGGAAAACACTGTCTGCAGTGCAAGAAAGCACCCGACGCCCTCAGATCAGAGATAACTTCTTAAAAAGGAAGAAGAAGAACTTAATATTCTTTTCAGGTTTTACCAGAATGAGCACAGTAAATCCTCTCCTAGAGGAAACTGTTCTGAAAGGTGTCAAGTCTGCCTTTAATCCTTTACAGAACATGGCCCAGTCCTTTCACAACAGCATGCTGTAATGATGTCTGTCTATTTCATCCAGATGCTGAGTCACCGGGAGAAAGACTAATGTACAACAGAGGAAAGAAGTCATTAGACTGAGGCAGACTGGAGGAGACGCTAGAGGAGATAAATGAACTGTCAACCTAATGAAACGTTAAGATTAAAGCTTCGTGCTTGGTATTTTTGTGTCGTCTCTAATGATGCATTATAGAGACACACAAAATGAATATCTGAGGCGAGGAGAAGTCATTTTAAAATATTCAGAAAACCATCTACAAAATATTTATTGTTTGGATAATCACACTTTCAGTACTTGAAAGTGTGATTATAATACTGTGTCAAAGTTTTGAGCCTAAAATAGTTGAGATATTGACACAACAACTTGGTACATCTTGGCATGAAGTGCAGTGTGTCCTTAAAAATGGGCAGGAAACTGGACAAAAGTAGCACATCTAAAATAAAATTTTAAAAAATCTAGCTACAGCATTTGAAATGATCTGAAAGTCATGTCCTTAAAAAACAGGGGAAAAAATCCAGCAAAGGCCCGACACTGGACCAGAAGCCTCATCAGAAATGAGCAGAAATGAAGCTATTCTTAAAGAACAGTGAGAAAAGGCAGCGGTCAGCCATGGATTGGCCTCCCCAGAGCCCAGACCTCAGCATTACTGAGGCAGTGTGGGAACAAAAGGCAGCCAACATCCAAAGAAGAGCTTTGATTGTCCTTCAAGAAGCCTGGAGAAGTATTCCTTGGCTGCTCCTTCATCCATAAGGGGTCGCCACAGCTGCTTGAAGAAATTACAAGACCGCTTGCCTAAGGGAGCTTCTGCTCAGTAGTGCAGTTGCAAATAAATGAAATGTGAACAAAAGAGCAGAAGCTGTTTATAACCAGTAATTCAGATAGAAAGATACAGTCATTATGAACCTTACAGCAGTCTATAGGTCATGTGGAGGTGTCTGTACTGCACCTCTGTTTTGTACTTTTTGGACAACCCAGCATTACCAAACATTACCAAAACTTGCAGCTTGAATCCCATCCATGAATCCTTTTTAGTACCTGCATATCCAGTTCAGTGGAAGGAGGCCTGGAGATGGTCCCAGCCATCCTGGGCCACTCCATCTGTGAAGTCTCAAAATTAAACAAGACAGTCGATCTCTTTATGCACCAAAAGCGCTGCACTTTGTCTGCTGCAGCTTTTCAGTACTGGCATGTCAACTTTATAAGTAAACAAACAGTGTCAACAGTAAAAAGGTTAAATCCAGGCGAACTCGTGCCCCGGCATGTTGCACAGTCGAACACGGAACAAAGCTAATATTTGTGCTGTGATATTTGTCTTCACTTGTATTTCTTAACTTTCTATGCCAAGATTCACAGCAGAGATCCAAACCAAGTGTCTGACGTAGCCTTCTGATTTGCCTGTGTTCATATTCTGTAGAGGGAACATTGTTAGGATGACTGAAGGACCAGGACCCGAGTGGCCTAATTCTAAAAATATACCAGTGAGGATTACGTCGGAGAAAAGGTCTTTGCTTTTATTGATCTTATACTTAGTCTTACTCTCTCTTATCTTTCAGATCGACCTTGCATAATCCTGTATTTGTATGATGATGGCAGTAAACTGTAAAACAGAACAGAGTGACACAAACAAACAAAGAGAAACCAAACTAGAAAGGAGCACCGCATTTGAGGGCACACAGAGGAAGCTGCAAAACAAGACAGCCTGTTCTCGGCCTCTATTGGAAGGCAGCCACAGAAAGCCAATGGACTGCGTCTATTATGGCGACTTACAAACAGCAAAGTTTCCTAAAACGAGCTGTGGAAAAAGAGAAGGGAGACTTTAAGAGGGCGGTAACAAATGGGAGCTGTTTACAGACTGTAAACAGTTTCATTTCTGTTCACCGACTGTTCAAATGAACAACAAAGTGCAGAAGCATGAAGTGGATCTGAAGAAACGATACACTGAGAGGTGACAGGAGTTTATTTTTTTAATTTCTACATTCACTGGTCCTCTTAGTGGTGAACCACAGACTCAGTGCAGGGACACTTGGCCTTTGAGTGACACTTATAGAGTAAAAGGTGAAAACTGCACATCTATGAATTCAAGGGAAAACATCACATAAAGGTTAAAATATTTTCTCAACATTAAGTTCCCAAGACATTTTTCCAAACTTAAAACTAAATGGATTGAATATAAAAGTATGTCTGGCAGCTAATGGCTTACATCTTACATAAGGTCCTCTCTCATCTGTTTGTGTTGTTCCTACGTGCCTCCAATACTGACTGTATCATGTCAGGCACAGATGACAGGGTGAAGACTTACAGTGTGTTACACAACAGGGAGCTAAAGTACAACTTCCTGCAGAAATTGTACTTCCCATTAAACTTCACACATACTTTAACACTTTAAAATCACTGTAAAGGGAACATTCGCAACTATTTTTCACCCATCTGACCAGGCATGATAAATTTCTCCACTCATTCCTCTGCATGACTCGACTTTTCAAACTCCTTTCAGCTTGCATAAAGACACGAGGTACATAATTAGTGACACTGAAAATCCTCCAACACACACAAATGTGGCATCGCAGCAAAAATAATTTCACATTTGCTGTTGTTCACAAAGAAACGCTGAAAGCTGCGCGAACGAAGCAGCGCTGCATATTATAGCTGATCGTTGGAAACAGACTTTGCTCCCTTTGTGTTTATGCGGCAGTCAGCGAACGCGCCCCCGTTCCGCTCAAAGACACAAACACTTCAGTCGGCTGTGGCGGGCCTTTTTTAAAAACAAAAAACAAAAGCGTTTAACCTAATGCACAAACACAAAATACTTGTGATTTTAATAAACCAAACGTCTGGATTGTGAATGATACTAATGTTACATAAACACAAAGAGGACTTTTTTTCTGAGCGTAATCACTGAGGTAAAAAGGAGATTATTAATTGTTCCATTCCCATTAGCAGCACATTTTGTGGGGTGAGCTTATGTTAGATGACGGCTGGTCTGAAATCAGATTCAGGTTTAGGTTTGTTACTGCTTTCTTCATACCAACAATAAACTTTTGTTTTTTCCGCCCTCCCTCAGGGAGAGAGAAGAGTCCGCGACAAAAATCCAAGTCCAGCAACACGCTGAAAGCTTTTTGGTTCCTCCGACATGTGCTCTCTTCTTCTTAATTTTCCTCATTCTCCTTCCTCAGTCTGACATCACCCGCTTGTCTCATACCTGCCGAGCTTCTTTGGATCCTTGCTGGGCATGCACCAGTCATCGGCCTCTGTGGTGGACTGGTAATGCCGCAGGGCCGACTTGTTGAAAACAGGAAGTCTCTCCACAGACTCTGAAGACAGGGCCTAGTGATAGAGCATGGAGGGGAACTCATTACTGGAGTCTAACCACACCCCCGCCCACCCTGCTCTCCTGCCGAGGTCCATGTGTGTCTAATTAGAACTCAGTAGCCTGTTTAAACGACATCCCTCGATCTCCAGAATGTAACCTTGTAAAATTATACTAACAACATTTCTGTATTAAATAGTTACTCTGCATCTGCCTCCACTCAGCCTATCCAGTACGTCCGGCTAACAGCATGCAAGTTTGTGAACTCTGCACCAACTTGGCCTTCAATGTTATTTTTTGACATTATGTGTTAAGGTGGAGCTGTTCTCACCTTCAAGTATATGACCGCTGATGTGCCATAACCCTCCATTGAGTAGAGCTGCAGGTCTCCCTGGAAATACTTGGCGTACAGGCGGGAAATGGGCAGGCCATAGCCGAAACCAGCCTGAATAAAGGTCGGGAAAGCAGAAACATAACAAGGTTACACTGTCTTTATAGATTAATCTAAAACTACTCCAACATTTAAAAAAATAGCAGAGTCTCTCATGGTTAGAGTTTAAACCAGTGAACCACTGCTGACTGCATTTCACGGTGTAATAAGCTCATTTGCAGCCATGTTTGTTTGTGTAAGTGGTTAAAACAGGGCGAATTAGACTCAGGTTTACTCCTAATGTCAGGTTTAAAGACAACAGCAAGATTTTACTGAACTTTACTCAAAGACCTTTTTTTCTTCTAAATATTGCACTTTTCTTGGCTAAATTAGAACGTGCTTAACACAAAGACACTGCAAATATTAAAAAACACCAGAATAATCATAAAAGCACCTCCAAAACAAAGAAAAACTAAGAACAATCCAGAATTTTGAAAATTAGATTTAAAAAACTCTCATAAAAGCTTGTCAATAAAGGGAACTTTTACTCTATTTTACCCCTTGAAAGCATACTGGGAGTGACCCTTTTCTAAACTGAGTGGTTTCTGTGATATTTCAGGCCTGTTTGCAGAACCAAATGACAGGGTTTGCCACAAACGTTAGTGAGGGTGGTCTCTGCCTCTGCAGCTATTCTTGGAAAAAACCCAGTCGTTAAACAGTCTTTATTGATTTGTGCTGTCATTAAAGTTTCAGAACCTATCATTAAAGGTACAGGCAAGGTCATCAAATGTTGTCTTTAGCAGAGATTTAACAGACAAAAAAGTTTCCATTATAAGTCACTGGACGTTTGTAGCCTTCAACAGTTGTGCAGGTCTAACATCACAGGCCCAGTCACCTTTGTTGTCTAGCTGAGACCCAGCAGAGCTCCATTCATCCATTCACCCACATTGAAGTCCACAATTTGAACGATAAAGCCACAATTTTCTGTAGTTTTGCCTCTGTGCACCACCACAGTGCAGTTTAAATTAAATTATCGAGAGGTCATTGATTTGCAGACTTTCATTCACTGCGGTTCACCGAAGAAATTTGCATTAACTGGTTAGGAATTACAGTCATTTTCATACATAGTATTGCATTATAAGAGGCCTAAATTAAGTGGATAAAGCTGTTTAATTTTAAACATAAGAAATGCTTTTAAAACTCCTCTGTAGTCAATGACAGCCTGAAGTCTTGAAGCCATGAACATCACTAAATGCTGTGTTTCCTTCCCTGAGATCTGCCAGGACCTTATTGCTGCTGTTTTCAGTTGCTTGTTTTTTGCTTTTTGGTCTCTCTGCCTTCAGTTTTTGACTTCACTAATTATAAAGCTTGCTCTGCTGGACTGAGATCAGGTGACTGACTTGGCCATTGAAGAATATCCCATTTCTTTGGCCTGAGAAACTCTTTGGTTGCTTTTTGCAGTCACTTCATCAATAAATGCTAGTGACCCAGTTACACTGGCGGCCACAGATTCCTATGCTATGACATTCCTTCCACCATGTCTGACAGATAATATGCTATACTTCGGAATATGAGCCGTCTCTCCCTTTCCATACACGTCATGTTGATCTTGGTTTCATCTGTCCAAAGATTTGTTTAAAACAACTGAGAAGGCCTTTTTTTAATAGATATTTTCTGGCAAAATCTAATCTGGTCTTTCTGTTCTTGAGTTTAAACACCAGTTTGCACCTTGTTGTAAACCCTGAGTATTTCAATTCAATTCAATTTTATTTATATAGTGCCAAAGCACAACAAAAAAGTCACCTCAAGGCAATATCATGAAGATATGTTAATTGTAGACTTTAATGTGTATAAAAATGTGTATAATTTCATTCTAAAATTGTTGTTAACCTCCATTAATTAAAGCTGAAAGTCTACACTTCAATCACATCCTGACTGTTTGATTTTTAAATCCGCAGTTTTGATGTACACAGGCAAAACTGCAAAAATTTTGTCACTGTTCAAAACCTATGGACTTAACTATATTTGGAAAATGACAGTGGGACAAGGATAGAGCTTTGATGAACACCACAATTTGAACAGGCAAAAACTGGCCACAGTAGAGGTTCTGTTTCAGTGGCAGAAACAGAGGTAAGGTATTTTTTTAGTTTGTTTAATGGAAAACAAGAATGTTGTACTCTTAAATATACATTTATTAGTGTTTAATTGCATCTTCCAATAAATTGTTGGATTCTTAGACTTCTTAATCCATTAAACATACATAGAAGAAAGCACCAGTTTTTGATGCCACCATGTTCCCCCACCATCTTGAATACAGTGGCCAAGATGGAGAACACCTTTCCAACTAATCACATTTGATGTATGTGGCTAGAGACTGAATAAATTTCCACCTCAGCCTCTTCCTCCTTACTTCCGGCACCACTTCCTGAACTGAAGTCAGGGCTCTAAACACACAAACATGTGCATAAACATGCTCATTTATTCCAGATATTGTTGCAGCTACTTACTGTCAGCACATTATTAGACATGTAGCCCTCCTGTCTCCAGACAGCAGACAATGTTATAACAGCTGATTTATAGCTGATTATAATCTCATATTATGACAGCAAATGTTAGGCTTGAGTGTCCTAAAAATCTCACTTTTCCTCAGAAAAACAGTTTGATTAAATTCTCACATTGAGTTTATTTGCTAAATCTAACAATGTTAGATCCACTTCAAGAAACGTTTCACTGATGCTGGCTAATAGCAGCTAACAGAGGATAATAGCTGCTAACAGAGACTAACAGCAGCTAACTGAGATTAACATAATAAATCGCAGTACTCACAAAAAAGGTCAAGATATCCTGAAAAACTCATTGAGTTTTGTGGGAATTTATAGGGCATCTTCAGAATAAATAGCCAGGGACACCGAGCATACTGACAGCTGAGCTAAACAGCAGACTAACAGCCTGCATCACTTGCTGCAAATGAACAGCAGTCAGAGTTCCTACAATAGCCACCATAGCTTCAACCGCACCACCTTCAACTTTAGGAGGAGGGGCAGTGCTACTGAGTTCTAGTAGTAAGATTTGCACCTTTAAGGACAAAAAAAAGCCTAAAAGCAAGTGTGACAGTGTTAGTCTCACCAGAGGGGCATTACGACCATTGTCTACGCGGACTGGACTGGGAGCTGTGGAGTACATGTAGCTGAAGAGACGTTCAATCTTCCTTAGAGGGACTCCGCCTCCTCTGTCAGACATCTAAAAATAAAACACAAACATTCTGCATTTACAAGAGTTCTCTTAGTGTTTTGCCTGTGAACTCTTTATCATTTAAACATAATCTAAGAGTGTGGTACTTTGCGTATCAAGTCTGCAGGTTAGTTGTATTTATGGTATACACCCAGAGCAGACTTAGAACAAAGTACAACACGTACAGTGCTGCCTGGAGCTTAAATGTTCCAGCCTATCATCACGCATGGTGTCCTCATTTACCTTGATAGTGAGATCCTCAGTGCCCAGTGAAACACGGACTTTGATCAAGGGCAACGTCGTGCTCGTCTCGTGCATCTCTACTGTAGCTCTCATGGCATTCTGACAGAGAACACGGAGTCAGAAAAACAAGTGAGGAGACCCATGAGGAACAGCATTAAATGTCCTGTTTTTAATAGTGCGTGTTTAATACTGTACCTTGAAGAGCTCAAAGAGCATATGGTAGAGATGTGATGGCACATATACAATTTGGATGGGCTGGCCAGGGATTTTGGCTGTGAAACATTTCAAAACATTGACCACAAGAAAACCCAAAAAACACTTTTTAAATGTATTATAATAGTCACAGATATTTAACCACAGCTGGTCTCTTGAATCTCTTCCTTGATAGATTAAACTCTATTTGATCAACTCTCACCATACCATGTAACAGAACAGGTGTATCTATATCATCTATATATTTAAAGAGCAGTTTCTTTTTCTGTTAAACGGCATACAGTTATCTTTACTATGTAGATATGAATGTTATGGTTCAAGTTTGGGAACCTCTAGTGTCTAGGTTTTGGCAGAGCCAGCAGACAGGTAACAGATATCTTCAGTATAAAACAAACAAAGATTATGTTCAGGAGAACAGCAGGGGCTTGTTCCAGTTCAAAGGGCTCCACGTCTATCCAAAAACTTTGGCACCTTGAGAGTTCATTCTATCAATTCTTGGTATGTCCACTCTCAGTTAAATACGTGCATAAGTAGAAGAAGAAAGCCAACAACGACGGTGCTTCGGTATCAGGATTTGCAACAAGTAATGAGCAGAGCCTTTCTTATCCAAATTGTGACTCTGTGCCGCAGAGTTAGAAAAACTGAGACTACAGATTTTATTCTGAGCTGAATATAACCCTGTGACATAACTCCTGTCTCCGTCCTTATATATTAATGACAGAATGATTGTAAAGGTGAAGCTAAAGGTGTCTACAAGTCTCAATAAATCGCTGCAACTTTTTCTCATTTTCCTAGCAAAATATAAAGAAATGATGGATGGCTCAAGACTTTTGCACAGCATATTTTGACTATCTGCAGTCTGAATTCAAAAGTCCACAACAATCCTAAAGTCATTACACTCAAATGTACTCACAAATATTTACCTAATCAGCAGGTATTTTTTCCATCATTTGGCCCGAGTAGGCCAAGTCAAATGATTGTTCATCCTAAGGCTTGATACAGATTTGTTCATTTAAACATGGATTACAACAGTAACATGCAAGCAATGCTTTAGCACCTTCATGGAGTCACAGTGTTGTAAAGATGTGACCTGCTGATTTTATTCTGAGCTGATAATAAATCCGCAAGGTCCAGTGATCCCTGTTTCTACGCTCATGACAGCTTGATTATAAAACTGTCAAACATGCGTAAACAGCAAACATGCAACTGGGATTTCAGTGTTTGTGAAGATGTAAACTTCTGCAAGTGACCACATTCTTATACATGTTCTAGTATCAGCCGTACATTTGAGGAACTGAGTGTCAAAAGGCGACTTCAGCTGCAGCAGAAGGGGAGGAGTCAAAGATAAGAAAACTTGCCAGTGATCGTGATTGGTTAACAAAGCCTGTCACCCTGGTAACTGACTTAGAGTAACTTTCAGTTAGTTCTGTTTCTGGAACAGGAAACCCAGCAAAACTTTCCTCTCACAGATGGCAACGAGCAGAAAATCCAAGCAGCGCTACATCCTGAATTATAAAGTAAACCTTATTTTTTTAAAACACTTACAATTGACTTCTGTGATCTTCATATCTGGAGAGGTCAGGTAGTACTGCTCACACAGCATCTTCGAGGTTTCGTAGGCATCTGCAAAGTGAATCAAAACGTGACGTTCTCAGCGTCAGAAACTGTTACCACAACAACAACAACAAAAAAAAACAGACCTGCACATCCTGAAATAACAAGGGTATAGAAGTCCTCGCTCTTGTTCTCACAGTGATCATATATGCACACGCACTATAACAACACAACACCGCTTACACACACTATGTGTGTTGACTCAAAACATCAGAGGTCAAAAGGTCACGAAGCTGTATGTACAGATGAGTGGTGGAAAACAGATAACACACAGCGTGCATGGGCGTGAGTGTGTGTGCATAGCTATGAGAAACATCATTATTTACCTTTTATTACTTCCACAACGTCACAGGTGGGGTCAATGCTGCCAATATGCTTGGGATGGGCCGGATTTACACTGCCGTCAAATATCAATGCTAAAGTAGACATATTAAAAAAAAAATATATATATATATAAGAGGCTCATCTGTGATACATACACAGTATACATGCTTGTTCAGCTGGAAATAAAGCCAGACTCATTAAATAGTCAGTGTGACAGCAGTGCTACACCGCTGTAAAACTGTTGTTATCAGGTTGGGCCTTGATTATGTCATTCTGGTTAAAGATGTAGTAGCCAACACTAGTAGTGGAAGTCCATAATCAGCACATTGTAATTCAGGTTTTCCTCCCCTTTGCAAAAGCAGGGTCTGAATCTTTTTCTCCTACTGCAGCTTTTTAAAAAATGCTCTTAAAAATACACGAGAACACAACTTGGTGCTGAATCAGCTCATCAAGTGTAACTTAAAGCTTTTGGTTTTACTTCCACTTAACCTTCTTTTTTTATTTTAGTTCTTTTTGTCTTAACTTCTAGTGATGTACACTAGCCTGGCTAAATAAGTACTGCCAGCTTCCTTGGAAATTTAGATCTCTAACAGAGCTTCAGCTGTAAAAGCTGATTCCCTTTGATTTGTTTAGCACTGACCAACAATACAGAATGTAAAGGAAGTCAATGGGCTCAATAGTATTTCTTACGGTGTTGTCAACACCTATAGCAAATTATAAGACAGAACATTCAGTCAGCTTGTTGGAGCAACTGAAATAAACACAGAAGGAAGATTTCTGTGCTCTGGACTATCAGAGAACACTGAGAATTTACGTTCATTTGACAGCTAGCTGCTTGCCTGTACAGACCTTTGCACATGTATTGTACCTTGCTGCATCCCAGAATGCAAAGCTTACATGGCTACAGGAAGTTTTTTAGCTCACATTCACACCATAAATGAAATGTACTGCTGTTCATTAGGAACCAGACTGAGACCAGCACCTGAGTGCGATTACAGTGTTCACACCAGACTAAACCTGGCAGGTGTGAAAACACCCTTAAACCTCATTTATTTCACTTTTATTTAAATGAAAACTTCAGAGGGCTCCTTTAATGACATGAACTGTGAATGATAACAACTGTGCGGATTAACTCACAGTTAATCACAGGTAACTATACTGACTGTGCTGGTTCATGAGCATGCGTGTGGAGATGCGGCTCATGTAGAAGCGGTCCAGGAAGTACTGAACGTTCTGGTTGGTGACGGGGTCCACGCCGAAAGCCTCCTTGTACTCCACCACCCCCTGAGCCATGGTGGGCACCACGTTGTTATGCCGGTTCCTGATGTTTACTAGAGTCTGTGTAAAGCTGGAGACAACAACATGATAAATGCATGAATATGTGAAGGCACACGATGATTGTGAGAGTTACTGCACATCAGCATAGACAGCACATCACATAGGTTAGCCATATAAGAAATCAGCTGTAGAAGTGAGCTATTATAAATGCAGTTAGTAACTTTAAGGAACTGCTTTGAGTGAAGCAAATTCAAACAGATGGCACCTGACAAAAAGTCAAAGCAAACATCAGACGGTGAATGCACTGAATGAATAAACCAGGTAAACAACTTGAGATTAAACGTCCACTGTCCCACTTTTTCTTGCACAATGATGCCTTGGTTTTAATTTTCAAATTCCAATGCATTCATTTTGCTCCTCCCTTAAAATCCAGTTCACTCCCTACCAGACTGGGGTATGTTTAGTTCAGCTCGAGCAGATATGACAAAAATGAGACGTCATATCTGCTCGATGCAATGCGAGGTATTTGTGATTTCATGTGAGCATGAATAACGGAACCGTATCAGAGATTCAGACAACTGCACTACTGATTAATTAACGTGTCATTACACAGATGTTGAATTAGCATCGGCCATCACTCGCCTAATAAATAATTTGATTTGTAACACACACACAAAAAGCCTGGCAGAGACATGTGTTTACAGTTAGTACACATATAGTGAATAGTTTCTGCATACGACTTACTTTTTCAGGACATCCTTATCGTCTGGATCTTTTTCTAAAAAGTCTATGAGCTCCAACAAACTCTGAGAATACCTGATGGACACAAAAGAATAGATTTTAAAGCAGCACAGTTTAATTTATCACAAATCAAAAGGGCAAGAAAGGCAATATATATTGAAAAAGAAGCATGTGAAAGAAGCTACTCTGGGCAGAATTTTGCTGTAGCTGTTGGAATATGACATAACAACATCCTCTCTTTAAATAAAAGATGATTGTTGTTGGTCTAGACCAGTGAATGAGGAAGTGCTGAGCTCATCTAGTCATGCTCTCTTGCACCGCCTCACTGCACAAAAACTGGGTGAAAGGTAACCAGCAGTGTAGCTTCAACTCAACACACTGAGCGTGTCCCTCAAATGACCTTCCGGGCCCTCCACACTCTGCAAACAGACATCCTGTAATAGACGTTTTATGCAACTTTCCCCCAAATGCCAAAGCCTCAAGTGTCTTGACTCGTCAACACCAATAACAAACAACAGATCGATGATTTTTGCAAGCAAAGCTCAGTGGAAAAAGGACGTTACTGTCTATGAGGTACATGGCCAAATATAGTTGCTGCTGTGACTTCTATCTAAGAGTGGGGTTGTTGCCTGGGCTTGATAAGTTATACATCATCAACATGGATAGTGTACCATTTGCAGTGTGTGATGCTGCTTTGGTGGAAAAGCAAACTGCTATTTTAGTTTTTGAGAAAAGCTGGCTGAGCTCTTCAATCATGCAAACAAACAAGGCTGACTAGCCAACATCTGTAGTGTTTGCTTTGTGATGCATACAGTAAAATCTAGAGGCAGAACACACGACAGTAAAACTCCAGTAAATGGGGCCTTTTCCACTACAGGAACCAGTGCATTCCCACCACAAGGACTAGAGCTTTCTATAAGTTCAGGAACTCTAGAGGGCTAAACATGCCAAAGTGGTAACAAAGCACTTTATTTTAGCCACCATGTGAATGAAGGACATTTACAGAAGGAAGTGAACCACACCCTGTCCAAACTCTTTAGACTAGGAACAAATGTTTCAGCTGCTTTGGTCAGAGACATAGCTACAGTATGATAACAATAAAGAGATCACAGCTGTTCTTCTCACAGTCAACGTGCTAAAAGAACAACATGGTTATGAGTTCTCCTACACCTTGAAATCGGAGTATGCACATGGGTTCATGCGATAAGTAGCATGCATTCCTCAAAAGTCAAAAACAGGTGCTGCTTCCTCACAGAGCACCGCTGAAGCGAGACCAGGCATATGCATTAATAATTAAGTCATAAAGCCCCATTGGGACAACACAACCATGTGAAACAGGGACTGGCTGTCTTATCTAATCCAGAACAGATCATAAAACATGTTCCCAGATCAGGTGCCAAGCGAGTGCACAGAAATCCTCTGGCTGAGAAAAGAAGAGATTTGGTGCACATCTAAAGTTAACAGTCACACAACCTAAGGTGCAGATTAGCAAAACTACAGGATGACTGTGTGTGTGAAGTCACTGTAGATATGCAGATGCTGTAATGTGTGGGAAGTAATATTACGAGGTGATAAGCAGAGGGCGTGAGTGAACTGCATGCTTTGAATGACCAGTTGAACAGTGCAGGAATCTGGGATTCATAAATATGATTTCTGTTGCTGTGCATCTGAATTTCTTACCAGCTGGTGAGGAGCCTCAGTGATGGAGTGCCGAGGAGTTTGTCAGGGAGGAAATCAATTTCCTTCATGATGTTGGCCAATCTGACAGGAAGCTCCTGGCGGAGGAACACAAAGGAGGTCTTCTCACATGCATTGGCCGAGCCTGCAGTCACATGACAGCCAACATCAGGGAGAAGAAGAAGAAAAAACACGGAGCAAGCACAATAACATGACCTCTGTGTCATCTTTGTGGGCATATGCTTCCTTCGGGCAGTTTGTTTCGCACCTGAACTGAACTCTGACCTACGATTAAAATCTGGGAGTGTACCACTACCACAGACACACATACAAACACAAAAATAAATAAATAAATAAAATAAAAACAACAACAATTTGCTCTAGTTCACTTACCAAAGTCGATGAACTGCTTCATAGACAGGGGAGATGGAGAAAACTTAGAAAACCTATCCACTTGTTTCGGTATCCCAGCCACAAAGTTGTTTTTCAGCAAAAACTGAGCGAACTTCATTTTTCCCCTCTCCCCTTTGCAGACCCCAACTCAGAAACAAACAGTCCTTTCTCTCTTCAGCACGGCCCAGTTTGACGACTCTCAGCTAGCTCGGTGTCATACCTCTGAAGAGCTTCGAGGAAACTATGGGTTCCCCGGTGTTTCTGTTCTCTAGCAGCGTCTTTGCATTTTACAGGCTGCTTTGTGCCCCTCAAATTCAACTTCTGTGCTGTGCTACGTGTGTTGTTGACTGTAGACGGGGAAGGGAGGGTAGGGGGTGCAGAGATTGACATCAGAAACAACCAATCAGAACCCGTGTTGTCCTCACTTTGGGTGGAGTCATTTTAGCATCGAGGGATGCTAAACGTGCTCTACGCGCATCCCCTACCGACGAAGTCTATGAATTACTTATCTGATTTCAACTTTTTTTTATCCTTAGAGTAAAAAAACCGACTGATTACGTACATATATATGGATGAAACCCTCAAATATCCAAACCACAAATTAAATCCTCTTTATTTGTTAAAGTTACGCGTCCGAAATGCTGAATAATTCCTGTTCACCTTTTAGATCTAGCCGTTTAAAATGCACTTCTCAATCTTGACCACACGATGGCGGCGTTCGCAGTTGTGGTCAAATAAGGTGGGATTTCAACCCCTCTTCCTTCTCAGCATCATCCTGCTCGCTCTTCCTAGGGATGTATCGGCGTGCCGTGCACCTGTTCCATCTGTTGTTTGAAATGCCCCGTTTTAACCCGTTTTGTCAGTAACCACACGAAAAGGCTTAACCGACCTCTTCGGTGGTACCACGGCGGCTTTGATACGGTGCCATTTGGACAGCGGTGGAGGATGTGTTGATTTGTCTTTAACGAGGTGCAGCAGTGAGACAGCATCTTTGCCGGTGACACTTCGTTATCACAACGAGTGGACGAGGAGGTACGAGTGAAACAATAACACTATTCGCTGTACGGTTGTTTTCGGTAAATTAGGCCCCTTTTGGGTTGTTAAATGTCATTGTAACGCTGATGACAAGGCCTTAAAGGCGTCGACGTTTGTATAAATGCTGTCACATTTGCAATTAGCTAGCAGCGAATGCCTTAATGGCGATAGCCGTCAATGGAGCACAGTAAATTTTGCTTTTCTTCCTGTTGCATATGTAGTTGTGTTTTTTATCTTCTCTGTTATGACTCTGTATGTGTCAGCTCTGTTGTGCTAATGTGTAAGAAGATAAAACGACCTACACAGCGGCAGATAAGCTTAATTATGTGCGTAACACTCTGGTTTGGTGATAGTTTTGAACCTCTGCCTATACACTCACAAACCATTTCATTAGGTACAGCTTCCTAATACCACGTTCGACCCAATTTTGCCTTCAGAGCTACCTTAATTCTTTATGACATACATTCAGTAAGAGATTCAGAGATTTTGATCCATATAGATATGATAGCATCTCACATTTCCTGCACATGTCGGCTGCACATCCATAATGGGAATCTCATGTTCCGCCACATCCCAAAGATGCTCTATTGGGTTGGGATCTGGTGATTGTGGAGGGGATTTGAGTACAGTGAACTCATTGTTATTTTCAACAAAGCAGTTTGAGATGATTTGAGGTTTGTGCCTCGGCACGTTATCCTGCAGGGAGCAGCCATCAAAAAGCTGATCATGCCCATCATAAAACAATGGGCAAGGACAGCAACAATACACCAGCACACTAAATGATGATCAGCTGGTAGTAAGGGGCCCAAAGTATGCCAAAAAATATCTCGAACACTATTGCGCCACCATTGTCAGCCTGAACTGTTGATACGAGCCAGGATGGATCTATAGTTTCATGTTGTTTAACCCAAAGACTGATCCTACAATCCGAACATCACAGCAAAAATCATAATTTGTCAGACCAGGTAATAATGCTTTGTTCAACTTTGATCTTAGCTGACTGGAGCGCCACCTTGGTGTGGTCTGCTGCCGTTGTGGCCATCAACAAGGCACTTTCTCCCTGAGAACTGCTGCCCACTGGATATTTTTTCAGAAAGTTTTCTGCAAACCCCAGAGATGGTTTTGTGGGAAAATCCCAATAGATCAGCAGTTTCTGAAATACTGAGTCCAGCCCGTCTGGCATCAGTTACTATGCCCTGTTCAAACTGTCTTAAATTGCCTTTTTCCCCTATTCTGATGCTCAGTTTGAAATGCAGAGGGCCATTTTGACCATGTCTGAATGAAACTGAACTGATGGTATGTAATTGGCTGATTAGATATTTGTGTTGATGAGCAGTTGAGCAGATCTACCTAATAAATTGGCCAATCACTTATATATTGTTGCTACCACGTGCAAGAGCTAATACAGGCTTCAAATTAGCAGCCTGTAGCAGGCTCATAGTTAGATGAGCTCAACCAGTAGATCACATGGTGCAGCTCTAAGGGATGAGTTAAACTAAATGAAAGAATTAGAATAGGAAAGCATAATTATACAAAGGTTTTAAGGAAGCTTTGTTTTGTTAAGCCCTGGCTTTAGAACTGCACACATGGATGCCCCCATTGGTTTGACTTGGCATAGGTGGGTGGGGCAAGCATCAAATAGGAAGTTGATCCTGAAAAGCATAGGCTGAGTTAATTTACACAAGGCAAAGCTGGTTTTTCTCAAAAGGTAAGAAAATTGTTACAGGAAGTATGCTTTAAATTCCATTGAGAGCTATAGAAATGTGATGTACTACTGCAACAAAACAGCACTCTGAATGTGGTAATAATGTGGTTTATATCTTTGAAATTAAGCCCATTCACTCAGCTGTGTTTGGGTAAAGAATAATGAAAAAATTAAATAAATCCATTTTCAACCTTGTAATAGAGAACCATTGTGTATGTTCTCTGTACTTCACTCTGCCAAGATTGCTCTCTTCTCAGTATTGACCCACTTATCCCAGACACCTGGAGCTTCTACAGCTCTGACTGGGCCACTTCCCAGGTGGCATCCACTAGTAGCGTAAGGTGGGTTCTTTGAAGAGCCCCACTTGGCTCAGTAAGGGTGGCAGCTGTTCCATGACACAAGAAATATATATAAAATATATGTATTTTATATTCATATTTGGTAATGCTAACCGATATTGTTTTGGCTTTCGAGTCAAAAATCCAGTTTTGAACTTAAAAATACGTCAAAACTTTTTTTTTTTGTCATTGACTCATACAGATTTATAGCTGCCACACAGGAGATTTTCTAAATCAATGCTTAATAGAATCATATGTAGTTTATTCTTGTTTGGTCGTCTTACTTTAAGCCCCGCAGGACAACATGTCGGACAAAAGCGACCTAAAAGCTGAGCTCGAGCGCAAGAAGCAGCGCCTTGCCCAGATCAGGGAGGAGAAGAAGAGGAAGGAGGAGGAGAGGAAGAAGAAAGAGGTAAGGAAAAAAGTGAGTAAATTCCCACCATCGTCACTCATTTTGTATGTTTTCCTTTTTTGTGTGCGGTTGACTGATTTTTTGTCAGGCTGTGACACACGAACAACATCTATGCATGTGCACAAGGTCGGTGTTTTAAGTATGGATCAAAATGTGCATGCAGCTGCATGTCTTAATCTATGATGTTTGAGCAGTGAAGCTGTTCTTTGAGTCATGATGGATAAACTGGTGGTTTTTTTTAACTTATCCGGAGCAGACAGAAAGCCAGCAGAAGACAGAAGCGACCCCAGAAGATTCAGATTTAGATCGCAAGCGTAGGGAGACTGAGGCCCTGCTGCAGAGTATTGGGATCTCACCAGAGCCTCCACTAGGTATGCAGTATTGTAATAAATGAATACTAAAATGTTCTTTGACTCCTTTCACTGAAATGTTTACTAGAACACTTAAACCAGAGAATAGCTTTTTTGTTCAAAAACTACACTAACCTTCATTATTACAGCCAAAAACCCTCCATGCATCAGGCTAAGATGCACACAATCACCAGCTATGTGTTTAATTTGTTGTCTCCCTTTGATTATCTCTGTTCTGAAATTTGGTAGAAATAATTGATCAGAAGTAATCAAACAATTTCTAATGGACCCATTTGAGTTTACAAATGAGTGTTGCTTTCCTTTTATGATAAATCTTCAAATATCAGAGCAGGTTAAATCCTCAGGGTCACTTGAAATGAGCTTTTGGAAGATCACTGTGCTCTAGTGGTCTGAAATTGTAATAACACCCCCTACACCTCAAAACTGGGTCACTTCCAGTGCTTATTATAAGCTTAGGTTATTTATAACGTGTCTTCAAAAGCTGCTGAACATAAATAGATAATAATGAGTGATAGTCTTTTTGTTTTAGATCTTTTTTTTTTCTTTTTTTTTTTATTTGTCAATGACATGCAGCTTATAATGTAAATTTTTTTATTATTTTTCAGTCCCGACTCCTGTGTCCCCCTCCAAATCAGTAAGCACACCCAGTGAGACAGGGAGCCAGGACTCGGCCGATGGAGGAGCAGCAGGCAGGTGGGCCAAAATCAAACACTGTATGCCGAGCTGTAATTCCAGAAGCCTTAGTTCATCACATTTGTTCAAATCAATACATTTCTAAGGGTGAACACAAATTCATCAAACATTTTTCACCTTCTCATATCAAACAAAAATTACATTTTAAGCACACGGCTCAAAAAAATTAAAGGAACTCTTTTTAATCAGAGTCAGTTAAACTTGTGGGATATTGATTGTGTCAGTTAAGTAGCGGAGGGGGGTGTTTGCCAGTTTCTGTTGCTTTGGTGTTCATGAAATGAACAACAGGTGCACTAGAGGGGCAACAATGAGACATCTCCCAAAACAGGAAAGGTTTTACAGGTGGAGGCCACAGGTGTTTTTGTCCCTCCTCATCTTTTGTTTTTTCACTAGTTTTGCATTTGCCTAGGGTCAGTGTCATTACTGGTAGGATGAGGTGATACCTGGAGGTTGCACAAGTAGTCCAGCCTCTCCAGAATGGCACATCAATACGTGCATTGCCAGAAGATTTGCTATGTGTCCCAACACAGTCTTGAGAGCATGAAGGAGATTCCAGGAGTCAGGCAGTTACTCTAGAGCGCTGCACAGTGTCGTATGAAGTCCTTAAACCATCAGCAGGACCAGTATCTGCCTCTTTGTGCAAATTGGAATAGGATGAGGACTGCCAGCAGGCCACTGGTGTGAATGTCAGCCATGCATGCAAGCACGCTGGAGCTATACACACAACTGAGAAGCATTTGAAGTTACTGCGGTGATGGACTAGCCTGCCACATCATTTTTCACTTTGAGTTTTGAGTGTTTATCATTTTCATTTCCATCAAATGAAATGGCATCCTTTGGTTTCTAACATTACTCAGTCCATATCATTATAAATATCCAGCTTAATTTTTCCCCCCCTCTGAGATCTGATGTGCTTTAAAAGTGTTCCTTTAATTCTTTTCGACCAGTGCATTTGCGTGGGAGACACTTGAAAACCGTGACAGAAGTTTTTATCCTCACATGTTTGGTTCTCTTTGAGAACTATACAACAAATTGTATAGTTGTGCACCGATGTAGGGCTTCTTGAAGACTTAACATCTTAAAAGGATAATAATTTTAAAAGGCTTTTGGCTGTGGGTGTTTATGGTTCATATGACATATTTTCTTTCTTTCCTTGTGAATGGCTCAACAGGTTTAGGTAAGGATGAATGTTCCTAGTGGTGAGGTTAGGATTTGAATTTGGTGTCTTTCATTTGTCATGGCATCCAGTGCTTTGATGACCACTTTACAGCTTTTCCTTTCATGTCTTTCCTGTAGAATAAATCCAGATATAAGCTGTTGAAAGCACGAACCATAGTGGAAAACCTTTAGAAAGCAGCCACAGTGAGCCAATAAAACTAGCTCTTGTATGAAGCAATGGACATGAACCATATGTTTGTCTCAAAGTGGCTCATTTGAGCGTAAGTGACAAAATATAAGCATTTCCCCTTAGATAGGCTGCAATCACAGCGCTCGTTCGTCATACATGCTCAGGCTACTGCAGGGTTTACTTTTACGCCTGTTCATTCATTACTCACCCAGACACGTGCTGGAGCTCTCTGAGTTCTGCACATGGCGGCTCTGGTGAATGCTGTTGAGACACGAGTGGTCATCAAGCGCTTTCCATTGCTTTTTAACGACAGCTGACTGTGAGGATGATGTGTGAGTGATGCCTTCAGGGGTCATTAGTGATGTGATGTTCTGGTACAGCCAGGGGTGGAATTGGGGCTACAGAACATGCAAAAGTTTGTATTAGACAGAAATTGCCTTATGTAGGATTTTTCATCTCTTTTTAGCTTTTACAAATTGGATTTTACAAATTGGTGAGTTAGTGTTAATTCCTGGAATGATTTGTTTTTCTTTTTTTCTTTCTTTCTTTTTTTTTTTACCCCCAAATCCACCCTGAATGATGGCATGCCATTTTGAGCTCTCCATTTGTGGCTGTGTATGTGTGTGTCCCTTCTTAGGTCAGGTTTCTCTAAAAACAAGTCCCAAGCACAGACCTCAAGGTAAGCATTTTCATGTTAAACACAGGAATCCCCCCCACCCCCTACCCCCTTACCCCAACCCCCAACACCCTCTCACCTCTCTTTGGCTGAGGTTACCCTCATAGGGAGATTAAACCCACAGTGTTGTCAGTTGTCTTATTTTTGTGTCCTCAATGTGATTTATAGGATCAAAACAGTGCAGTGCCCCAGCTTCTCTGTTCAGCTTTCCTCCACTCTTTGCTGGTGTTCTCATCTGACGCTTACCTGTCTCCTCTAATACTGGGGTGAAAGATTTCTGCTCTCATGAGCTGAACCACAGAAGTCATTTCAGTCTTCAGAGAATTGCCAGTGCTGCTTAAAGTGTCATCCCCGTTACTGTAAAACAGCCGGCCTGTCAGGCTAAAGAAATGCCTTGCCACTCTCACCTGGCGCTTTGTAGCGCAAGCTGAATGTTAACGGGTGTGCTCGCTGTCCCTGAAGGTATCATCAAGAAGTGTAGTGAAGGCTGGAAGCATTATCCTTTTATGGCTGCCAGAGCTCAGCCAAGCTGCCACAGAACTCCTCGGGTTTCTGCAGCAACTTTTTGACTCTTAAATCCCCAAAACCAATCTCAGCATTGAGCTCAGGGATGTATTCAAAAATGATGATGTATAGAAAGTACACTGTCATCATGTATGCAAACCACAGCAATTTTCAAACCCTTTTTTTCCATTAAATTATGTGCTCTGTGTGTGTGTGTGTGTGTGTGTTACATGATTTCCATGTATTGTTTGGCACTAATTTGAATGTGAAACACTGAATTTTACCTAAATATGTTTAGAATAACTGCACAGTGGGCGAGGATAGGTATGAAAAAAACTACAGGAGAGCAGCCCTTTAGTTTTAGATAAAAACACCATGTGAGCCTGAACTTCGACATACCCAGAATACCTTTCTGTTATCGAGATTCACTTACCGTCACATTTTCGATCAGGATAAAAGGTCAAATGCCCCTGGTTATCAACTTGCTATGTTAACCCAGAGTTTCCGCTGCACGCTTACATGAAAGGAGTGACCGCATCTGACCAATCACAAACATGCATAAATGTACTGTCATGGATTTTATAAACAAAAACCCTGCACAATTAGAAAAGTATGACGATGTTAAACACATAATGCAGACTGAAAGTAACACAGCTGCTACAGATAAAGAAACATTGTGGGGGAGTCTGTTTGGAAATGCACTGTACTGCGGTTTAGTAGTAAAAGCATTGTATGAATGTGTGGGTGCTTTAAGTGCTCAATAAGCCTGGAGGAGAGCTGTTTTATGAATAAAGTTGAGCCTTTTTGAATCCAGGAAAGAAAGCCAGCAAAAATACAGACTGTGCCATTAAGACATGAAAGGATTTAGTCGTTACAATCAAATATTTCATTAAATGTTTAAAAGACAGTTTTTTCAGCTGTAACCTCGGTGATGTTTAACAGTAAAGAATGAATCTAAAAACAGAATTCAAACGTTAGTCTACCTGTAAATTTGATAGGTCAGTAAGTAAAAATAAATTCCCTGATTTAGGATCATAATGCTTACAGAACAATAACATTGTTAAAATTGTTTGCAGCCAACAAGAAAAAAAAAAAAAACCAAGAAATAAAATTGTGTCTAAGAATCTCTGTTGATCACTGATGACTTCAGATGTTTTTAGAAAAACTTCATTAGACTTTACTGCTGAGAGAACTTCTCATAATGGTGACGCTGTTTCCTTGAGAGCTGATTGGTCAGTGGGCGGTGATTTCTTAGCTGTTGATCTCTAATTTAGACCATAACCAACTCTGGAGCAGGTTAGATTTGCAGCAGGGATTTACCCCAGGAAGAAGTGAACCGTGTTTGCAGTATTGAACCCCCAGAATTAAACCTGAAGTTACCTGGATGAGACCACTGCTTTGTAGTACAGGCTTCTAGTCAGTCATGCTACTGATGTATATTCACTGGACACATATATGTTTGTTTTAGCTGGATGTAGTGTACATAGAAATATTTCTACAGTCACTAAGACATCAAATAGCTTTTCCACTGATATAAATCAATCTTTTTCTTCCACAACGACTTGTAAGCAGAGATCTTTAAAACAACAGAGCACATTGATGTTTAATGAAATATAATATGTCTGCTTCATCTCCTTTATCTGTTTAAATTATTTCCAGTGCCATTTTGCATGAAAATCAATGGGAGTTCCTGTGATAGGCTATTATAAGTGGTGTCAGTGCATAAGATTGTGCGCACATTCATGTGCTATTGTCTGTTTTTGCACGACACGTGTGTTTTAGTGTTTTTGTATTTGTTATAAGGTGTTTGTTTGTAAACATGCATGTCCTCTCTTGCCCTCCCCCTCCCCCTGTTGGTGACATCAGGACACTGCAGTGGGACACAGACCCCTCTGTGCTGCAGCTGCAGGCTGATTCTGAGCTCGGGTACAGCTTTTTCCTCTCCTCTTGTTCACTATTAAAACATTCACCTGCAAAACATCCTATTTTGACCGCATGTCATACTGAAAAACCTCTCGACTTTAAGTAATAAAATATTTAATGGTTTAATGTAATTTGTTACTTGAAACTTTGGCGTTTGAAATGAAAAATGATGCCCTGTTTGATCGACAGCTTGGATTTATCCACAGTAGATCAGGAGCTAATGAGAACGTCTTCTCTGCCATCCAGGCGCAGGATGCAGAGATTGGGGGCCTCTAAGATCACACAAGTAGACTTCCTACCCAAAGAGGTCGTCTCTTACAGCAAGGAGACTCAGACACCCACCTGCACCCTGTCTGAAGGTGAATATTTATGTGTGTTTGTGTGTGTATGTGTTCACAAGTGAGCATTTTAGAGCCTTTTTGGATGCTAAAGGAGAAATACAGTGATTGCTGTTTTTGAATGTGACAACGATTTAGTTACCCAGGTCTAAGCCTGCAAAGCATGGAGCTTATAGATGTTACAAAGGGAGAAGACAGATCATGCTTTGGACTTCTCGTTATATGTGGAAACAGGCTGATTTAATTCACCCAAGATTACTTGATAGATGAGGGGCAATTGCAGTGTGTATATTATATGGCATACAAATGCATATCTGCATGACACTGTTGAAATAATACGTGCTTCTTACGTTTATTCATTAAAGTTTAATATTCCTGATCAGGAAAGCTCCAGTGTGCTTTAGCTTGGAGGAAATTGGTGCAAAAGTGTGTTTTTGTGCATTTAATGCGTGTGAGTTCTACATGTGAAGAACGTGAAGGTATGTGTGCATACCTGTGAAAATGTATACATGTAAGTGGGAGCTGGCGTGCTGAGTTGCAGCTACTAAACAGATCCATGTGGTTAAAATGTAGCTTTATTAGTGCAGTGTGGATTTTGTGGAACATCGATGGGTGCAAGCGAACGGCTTATAGATTTGAGTTCATTCTAATGGAGAAGGAATTGAATTGAGATTAGGGTTGAGGACAGTTTGAGTTTTTGCATAATTTCACATAGGTTTTGTGTTTGAAAAATGAAGATTTCCCATTAGGACATTACAAATGCACACAAATACTTGTGTAGCCACAACTTTAGAGGATAGTACAGCGTCTTACTATAATATCCTGGAGATAGGTTTAATCATAACCACTACATGTCGTCATCTTAAAATGTAGGGATTTATATGAGGACTTGCTTTCTCATAAGGAAAACAGATTTAAGTCCCCCACAATGTGAGTAATACCTGGCACACATGCACACAACCCCTATCATCTTCTCTATCTTCCTTCTTCTTGTTGCCAAGACAGCTGGCAGCCATGTGACTGTGAAGGGGTTGTACTTCCTGCTTCCTGTCATTATAATAGATGGTCTGGTGTGGATTCCACTGCCCCCACCCTCCACCAGCAACAACCATCTTGCACATACACACGTCTGTACCGATCAGCATCCAAATGGCCTGCTTCAACCCCTACTCCACCCACCCACCCACCCCCATTTCCTTGACAGACCCAGGAATAGATCATTTATTCAACAAGTGCACACATATGTGTGCTGGGAGACATCTACTCACACACACATACACATGTGCCTACAAGTATACTTAATGGAATTTATCGTGGTCATGTTTGCTCGCGCATACAAGGTCTCGACAAACAAACGTGCAACTGCTGTAAAATGTGCAAAACAGATATGGTAGTTAAAGAGATAAGGACTCGGCAATTAAGCAGGCAAACAAATAAACACGCAGCAGTTACTATATGCAGGTCAAGTAGTCTGTGTACACATAAACAAATAGTCGCAGTGTGACTGGTTAGCGCCCGCAGCAGTACTATATGTCTGTCCATTTAGGTTTGTTTGTTTTCAGCTTCCAAGAGCATGCTCAGGAGGTCTCTTTGTGTGTTTGTGTGTGCACGCATATGAACATCTGGGAACCAGAGCAGAGCTGTGTTGGTCTGCGGGGAGGTGACCTTGGCCTCAGGAGACCCTTCCTTTGCAGACTGCCACAAAGCTTGTGTGTCTATAGAAAGGGGGGAAAGAGGGTAGATGGTAACACCTGCCTGCATTTCTGCCTGCGTGTTTATTCAGGCTTGTTCCTTTCTGTTGATTACCTAACCCGGCTTGCAGCATACGTTTCATTTTAGGTCGCATCTACGGATAGTTAAGCTGCGATTTCAAATTTCAGTAAAAATGTTACATGGTTTATTTTCAATAAAAGTCTGTTGAACCTAAAAGTGTGACATTTAAGGCTTCTTGCACCCTCAAGAAGTAAATATAAAAAAAGGCATCACTGATCCTCAAAGAGGTTGTGTGTCCAGTACATGTATTTGTGTTAAATCTGCTTCAAGGAATTGGAGCAATGATCTCAGCTTGTAGCCCTTGGTGTTCTCGTGCAGCTGCACTAGCAAATATTCACTATTTCTACTGTCCAAAGGCCTGTTTGTATTGAGTGGATCAGGATTGATATTGCAGGGGTCTTCCTGTGGTAACAGGCTGCTCACTGTATTCATATTTCCTTAGTAATCTTTGAGTTACTCACATTCTTAGTTTTAAGTTCTTCTGAAATTAAATAGTTTCTTCTCTGTTCTTGAAGACTATGGTGGCATCCCCATAGATCCTGAGTCTTTCAGCAGTAATTCTGACTAATGACACATGTCTTGTCAGAACCATCAGATTGAGTCAGTGTGAGGATTAGTATTAGACGTATTAATTTGATAATTCCTTTTCTTTTGTGAATTTACTATTTGATTCATAAAAGCAAGAGGTGTCGTCACATTAAAACTATAACACTGATCTTTTTTGTTTTTATGTTTTTTGCCCGAGTGCGTTATTGTAATTGCTTTAAATAATTGACAGATGAGTCAGGAAGTTTCTCATGGCGTCTTTTCCTCGAACTCCTGACCCCTCGTGCTCTCTTATCTGTCCTTGTGCCCAGAGTGGCTGGCTATGCGCGTTTGTGTGGGTGTGACGTGAGCGTGTGTCGAAGCCCGAGTGCAGTTTCATGAAATTGGATTTGATCTGACGTTGCGTGCAGCTTGTACACAGGAGTTTGTGTTAAAGTGCCCATGTAGTTTGTGTGTGTGACTCTCATTTAAACCAGTTAATTTTAAGGCTTTTCATTTCCGAGACCAATTTGCGTCTACGTAATTGTAATGCGTCGCTCCCTGTGAATGTTATTTTCCCATTGGCTGCTCACTGATCTGGTCTGTACCGAGTGCCCATTGTGCCAGGCAATCGGATTAGCCCCAGTCACGATTGGTTCCAGCTATTTGCTGCTTTTCTAATGCGTATGAATGGACACGCTTGTTGTGACGGATAGATGCTTTGTTTAAGGTCATAGCAGAGAAATAAACCAAGGTCTACTGTGGTGTGTGTGATAGTAGACTGGCCTACTAAGGTCAAACAAAGTACTCGGTTCAGTTATGTCTGTGTTGTAAGACCAATAATTTTCTATATATTTAACATGAACTGTAAAACAAAGCAAAAGAAAAGAACTGCGGTAAAAGAAAATGAACACTAAACTGCTGTTCTTATTTACACATGCATAACATATCCATGTATAAATAAAAATGTCAAGGGACAAGCATGGCAAACCAAATCTTCACACTCAGATACATTTTGTATTTATCAATTCAAACGATATAACAAACCAAACACTGCATAGTTTACAAAATCTTTTAGATCAAAAATTCCAAATTGGTCTCCGACCTTGTCACGTTTTTTCCTTTCTCCTTAAGTGCACATATAATTCTTTCTAGTGGAAGGTTACAACATTTGGTCCATGAGTTTTTCCCCCCAAACTGAGGCTTATTATCGATTGTATTTTTTTTATTACTAGTACACGCCCATGTTACAGTATTTTCTGGTCCGTTTGTGCTGTTGGAAAACTGATATATTTAATTACATTGATTAAGAGAAATTGGAGCGAATGAAAAATATTGATGTTGCTTACATAAAAAAAGAGACAAATATGGTTGTGATTGTATGTTTCCATGCAGCAAAATGCATTTTCATCTAAAACAAGAGTGCACTGTGATCAACCAGACAGTGCGCACTCCCATTAAATGTACTGAATTTCTTTTTAATATATGCCAATAAAAGAGGATTTTTTTTTAAATTTACCTTTCATCATGTTACAAATTTACATGCATGTGTTTACCTATTCATGTCCCTTTTTAATTGCTTGGTTGGAAGGTGAGAAAAGCCCACTTGCCTGTAGTCGCTTGTAGTTTCCAAACGTAATTCACTTTCTCTGGTCTCTAGTCCCCACATTCTTCCATTGTGGATGCTTCAGATGTACCTGTGTGCCAAGTTTGGTTATCCTGATTGTGTAGGAGGAGTTTGTGGGCAAGTTAAAAGAGTTTGTGAAGTGGCTGCAGCACAGATTGTAATATATAAGCTCAGAGAGGATGTTAATGGGTGCAAAGCCTAAAGTAAGACGTTAACTGGAAATTAAGATACCCATAATTCTTCACCTTCTTTGAGATGCAGCACTTCCAATCTCCTCAAGTCTAACCAAAAAAAGGAAAGAGAAGCGAAAAGGTGAGATTTCACATAGGTGTAGTAAACTCTGGACACCCTTTCTGTCACCCTCTTTCGCTTTTCCCCTTCATCCCTTCTCCGGACCAGCCAGCACCGCTCTGTAATGAACAAAGCAAATGCCAGTACTTTGACAGCCACACTTAAGTCCGCTGAACCCAATCTGGGGATAGCTATCACTACGTGTATGTGCTTACTTGAGATCTTGGCAAGATAAGGAAAGGTCAAAGCGATTGAAGGCATTTTGCGCATGCGGATGTGCACGTATACAAGCGCGCAGGTTTGCATGAGAGTAGTGTGAGCCTTACACCCAGTTTGTAGTAAATTGGCTTTGCTCAGTGGAGCCTTAAAAGACCCATAATAGGTCACAGTGGAAAAGCAGAGCGAAAGAGAGAGAGAGTGAAAAAAGGTGAAGAGAAATTCATGGCCACTAGCAAATAAGCAGGAATAGAAGAGAGACAGAAATGGAGGCGAAGCGGCAGGGGCCGTCGAGGGACGACGAAGCACTTCTGACATTAAAGCAGTAATTGTTTGCAGTGAACCAGAAGCAGGCCCTCAGAAATACAACTCTTTGAGTATTTGTGTATAATTTGATATTGCAACTTTGGAAAACCCCCTTCTCAGGGTTACAAGTTCATGGGGTCAAGAGTGTACATAATCTTAATGTTTACACGCCCGTATGGAAAAAAACTAGGGGTACACAAGTCTCTCTCTCTCCCGCCTCTGTAATATTTTCTGGCCCATTAGCTCTCAGGCTCTGTACAGCTTGAGTGTATAACTGGTCAGAAATTTACTCCTCAGGTCCATTTGGTGGGCCGGTAATGGCTTTTAATTGCAAGAGAAACCTCATGTCCAGACACTAATGTGAAAATACTGAGTGTGTGCTGTTTTGGGTTTTTTTTGTTTTTTCCACACAAGCATTCAGACTCATAAATGTAAACACAGCATACACTGGAATAAACAAACAAAAAACAGACAGCCACAAAATGCACACATACGAACGCCACGCATGCACACATGTCACTCGAGCTCCACATAATCCCGTAATAGAGCAGTTAAGAAACCAAACTCCAAATTTATTAAATGATCCTGACCACTGGCAGCACACTGGTCCAATTAGAGTGTTTACTTTGGTGTGTGTGTTTTTTTTTCCACAAACTCCTAAATGTATTAAATATGGTTCAACAGGTCCTGAACTTTAGATATTTATCAACAGTTTTACAACAGATGTCTTTTGGGATTTTATCCAGTCCAATCCTGGATTTTAAATCGGCCGAATTACTGGAATCCAGGTCTGACACTCATTACTATAAGAGTTGAAGAGTTTATTGCGCTCGTTTATTGAAGTTCTTGCATTACACACATGACGGAGACACACTAGTATGGGACTGGTTTTTATTTATTTATGTATTTATTCGGTGTGGGTCCAGAGTTGGTATGTGTTACTGCTGAACTTTGATAATAGTAACAGTAGAACTGAGAATAATGCCTTAATATTGTCTTTGTTACCAAGCGTGTGTCTACAAGTTAGAAAATATCAGAAACATGAGATTTCTTTTCTAGTCATGTTTATTTTTTCTTTAATCAGATATTTACTGATTAAATATTGTTTTTCATTTTTTTTTTGATCAGGCAAAATCCAGGGCCTTTTATTAAAGCCATACTTCACATTTGAGAAGAAGAAATGGTATTGAAGAAAGTTTTTACTAAAAAAAAAGTCAAAGAATACCCAGAGACGTGCTCTGTGTGGAGTATTTTCTTCTATATCTTTTATTTCTTTAAAAAATGTTTACATAGATAATGCACAGACTGGAGAATATGTATGTTGCTGGTCACAGCATTACGATCGCTCACCGGTGACGTAAATAATGTGCATTCATTTACAAAAGTGCTGAGATAAGCTAGCTGTTACATTCAGCATGTTCAATGAAAGGAAAACAGGCAGGTGTGAAGACAAAAGTAAAACAGGCTTAAGTTGATATTACCAGAAAATTACAGCCAGATGCCTTAAACTGTGCATACACACAGGGGTAGAAATGTGGATCTGCATACTTTCAGCAGATTTTTAAAGCAGATTTTATAAATTTCAGTCATAGTGAAGTTGCATGCACGTGACCAATCCTTATGTCCTGTCTTGTCTTTTGCCACGAATGGCTTTAGATACACCATTAAATATTCATCTGCATACTCAAATGCTCTTCGTATCACGTGGTCCTGGAAGCACGACTAGATCAAAAACTACTGGATGAAAAAGGTAATAAACTCTGTTGTTGGCTCTGGCATTCGCCTCCAACATGCCAGAGCAGCTATCCATCAGTTTAAGAAGCCTCATAAAACGTAACACACGTTGATTTATGTGTGTGTGTGTGCATGTGTGTGTGTGCGTGAACAGAAAAAGAAAATTATAATGTTAAGAAATGCAAGCTCTGTGAAACTGCTTCTTTATGATGATAAATTCTTCCCCTGCCTTATATTTCATCCCCACTTCTCTACTTTGAGCCTGATTGGCTCTAAAAAAACCTCCACTCAAGTATCTGTGAGGTACACACTTTCCTACTGCACTTTACGCCTTTTGAAAAACCAATTTATGTGTAAGGGAGCTTCCGTAGTGACCATGCTGTGACTGAAGGAGGATCATGGGGCATTTGCTGCAGCATATGCAGTCTGTCCCTCTGCCCTCCAACTGCCAAACAAAAAAAAAAAAAAGAAATGGTCTGCTGCTAAAATCTTATCGCCAGGTACATCTCAGCATGTTAGCATGTATGTGTGGACACAGATGTGGACATTACGGTGATATCTGTAGAGGATTTGAAGAAAAATAAAAGGCATAACTTCTGTAAAAAAAAAAAAAAATGAAGGTAAAGTTAAAATATTAACTGTCTACAAAAAGAATTGTACCAGAGCATATGAAAACAACAATAACACAGTTATTTACAAAATAATCACGTGCATAATTGACGAGATATTGTTAATATATATATATTTTTTAAATATCAGTAACTACACGGTTGACATGCCAATCAAAAGTGGATGTAAAGTTCTGGTTCATCAGTGTGTATGTCAGCTGTGGGAGAAAATGAAGCATGTTGGAGTTTTGAGAGTGTAGTGCATGCGCTTTTATCCAGGAGGTTAAAATCAACAATAAAATCACTGCTTGTAAAATCTAAATTAACAGCATTATTTTCTTATTGGCACATTTTAAATAATAGTGCTTTTGCTTTGTCCAGTTTCTACTACCGATCGTTAGCAGGGAAAGTATTGCTGCATTAGCCAGAGGCTCACACCAGATACTCACAATTCATGTACTTGAAGTTTCCTCTGCCAACCTATCCTGCGCCCTTCATTAGGATTTCACACAGTCCAGTGATTCAAATAAAAACAGTGAATATAACACACTCCCACTCTATATGAAACTGACATGACTGATGGGTTTGTGGGCCGTCTTCAAGGTCCTGGAGAGAGGAATGCGATTGCACGAGTGTGTATTTTGCATGGCTAGGCACTTGTGTGTTTTCTGTATGTATGTGCATATGAATGTGTGTGTACCCAGCCACATATGGAAGTATTTGTCTCATACATTGTTGTTCCAGCCAGGCGGCTACAACAGGCTGAACAGAGCAGAAGGTGTGTGTGTTTTTTGTGAAGGCACAATTTGTGTAGCGATCAACCACAGTGAGCGCACAACGGAGGACCCTGGACAAAATGTACTTTGAATTAGTTTTGCTCAAAAGTACATCGAAGACGTGCCTTTTTGCGATCGTTGACTTCTGGACTTTTAAAAGAGTGACTGCCTTCAGGTAGCAGTTTCTCGTGATGCTGTTTAAACCAAGTGTGTTTCACATAGACGCGCACACAGAAGATCAGATCGGGGTTATGCTATTATGATCTCTCCCAGTGTTTTCCCTGCAGACACACTTAATCACCCGACGCTTCTCACTTTCTGTCTTTATAAAACAAGTCTGAGTTTGGCTTTCATCGTCATCGCCCTCCAAAGGGCACAACCTTCACTCCTGTTTCACTCGCAAAATTGATGCGGGGTCCCAGGCGGTTTCTGTCGAAATGGTCGTGGCAGTCAAAACTGAGAAAAAAAGTCTTGATATTAGAGAAAAATAATGTCTTTCGGTGTGTGTAAGGTATTCCAAGTGAGTCACAGATGATTGCAATTTTCCCCTATGACCACCGTATAATAAGGTACATGAACCCCTTCTTCATCTCCCTCCCTCTGGCTTTCTCCCTCTCTTAGGTAAAATGGCCATCATCCAAAATAATATCTGCCATCTGATGAGTGCTCGAGATGAGTAGGAATGTTTAGTTTCACGTTTCCCCTTTTTCTCTTTTCAACTTTTTTTTTTTTTCCATCTGCATTGTGTTGAACATGACTTTTTGACATGCACGCCCTACCCTCCCTCCTCTTCTTGAGGTTTTCTTTTTTTTTATACACATGTAAAACAAAAGTGGGTCTTTAACATTTGCTTGGGTGGTCCTCTCTCAGAGGTTTTCATTTTGATAGAGGAGCAGTTCACTGCCACAGCTATCTTCCAGAAAGCTGCTCTCAGTAATTGTTTAGAAAGAATTTTTTGTCAACACTTTCCGTTGCAAGTCTGAGCCTTTTGACTGCTTTATACTTTAGGTCAAAGCTTTAGGTGCCTTTAAAATTGCTCCTCAGATTATTGTGGTTGAAATTCAGCGAGCTTTAAAATCCATTTCTGCCGTAGTTGCGACTGATTGAGCCCTTTTAATTTTTTCAGATCATACAGCTTGACAGCTGATTGAAGTCAAATTCATAACCCCTGCTGCTTTTGTTTGGCTGCGTTTGCCATGCAATTCTGTGTTTCTCCAGCAGGGAGCACTCTTGGCACATAGACTTCTGCTCCATCAGTCTCACCAACCAAATGTGACAGCCCCCCCCCCTTTTTTTTTTTTTTTTTTTTTTTTTTTTTTTTAAACGAGATGGGTATCAAATGATATTGAATGATTAATAATTAATCCCAAATATGTGTAGGATATGTGTTGCTAAATTAACGAGCTATTTCACATTAGACTGCGTGACGTTGTGGTCTTTGCTACAAATCAAGGTTGCTTATGTGACCGCGTTGCTGAGGTGTAGTGCAAACTTTTGTCTTTTTAGCAGAAGGGAGTCTATCTTTAGTGAGCTACTAAGAAAATGGTTATCCCATGTTTTTTTTCCTCCATCATTATATCAAATCAAACACCACTTTATATGTGTGTGTGTGTGTTTGTGGCATCAGAGTCACACAAAAAAACATAGATGCAGACAGCACTTTCTCTGAGTGACACAAATACCAGCTCAGATGACGCGTCGAAAAGCAAGTCGATGCCACAGCAGCAATTTTTATTTTTATTTTTTTTTATGTAAGACCTTTTCTTTCTGTTGGTCTCGCTCTCCTTGACTGGGTTTTTGACAGTTTGGAAAGTTTGAAGTCATGGGTTTTAATCAGAGCCTTGCGGTGGGGCTCAGAGCATGGCATGGCGTGGCATGATGGCTCATTTTAAAGATGTGGGTCTGGGTCGCGGCCAGACTTGGGTGGCATTGCTAGAAAGAATGGGGGAGGGCGAGTGGGACAGGGAGAGAGAGAGAAAGAGATGGAGGGAGAATCTACCAGCCCACAGCGCACAGCGAAGTTAGCCACAGACCTCCAAAAGGCCTGTATGGGCTGCATTAATGAAAGCGGATTATGTGTGGGCATGCATGTGTTCATACGGTGTAGACTTGGGTGTACACAGGCTTAGACACACACACACACATATACACAATGTTTGATCAGTGTGGGGAAGTGTGGTGAAGAGATGAATTAATCTAAATCATGCTGCGGGTTTTAGCTTTAGCAGTTTTACATCAGGCCCTGCTGCTAATGTGTGGGTATGTGGGGAATATTTACTTACTCACCCCTACTGTGCCAATCATGACTTGATGAACTATGATGAATTTTAAACATGACTTTATATTAAGATAAATTAATACCCCCTACCTAAAAAATGAAAAAAGAATCAAATTGCCAGAGTTTGGAGGACTTTTTATGCAGTTTCACTAAAATCCAAGTATTCTACAAATAATTACTACTTGCAACTGTAGTGATTGTGTTCATGCCATGCGGTTTTTTTGTTGTTTTTTTTTGTTTTGGACAGTGTGTCACGTCTGTCTCGATCACTGAGATTTCTGCGCAGGTTGGACTTGCCCTCTCACCTCTGAGAAAAAGATCTGTTCGACTTTCCTGCATGGCTGGCTCTAAACCATCAATTTTCTTTCCAACCTGACTAACAGAGGTCCCTAAAATGTTAGCGGTGATTCTCTGCGCTCAGAAAGAGAGTTTTATGTCCAGCTGAGTATTAACAACAACAACATAAAAGAAAACAACTTTCTGATCTTCTTTAGGTTGCGCAGACACTTCACAGAGACACTCGGTGTGACAAGTCCATCTATAAAAAAACATTTAAAGTATTGTAGGGTGGTGTGTGTGTGTGGTCTTTTATACTCTTTACATGAATTTTGACCTTTTATTTATTTGAAAGCTGTGTGATTATTGCTGACTTGTAAAATTAATGTGGTTCGATTATTGTTTTTCTTCTTTTCTTTTAATGGGCGTGGGCTGTTCTTAAATATCAAGGATTGCATTACTGGAGGCAGGACTCATAAAAGTTAAAGAATTCCCCCCGGTGTCTCAGGTTGATATCCAAAGAGGTGATGTGGTTGCAGTTTGAATGTGTGTGACAATAAGAAGGTTGGAGTTTGACTTGTTCTGAGTGAAGTTAGTGGATAGGAGTGTGTGTGTGTGCGTGTGTGTCATGCCAGGGCCACATTAGAGGAGCCTTTTAAGTCTTGTTGACCTCCTCCTACTCCTCTGCATAGTGCTTGTGTTGTGGTCTGCTCCACAGCCAATCCACCAGAACGTCTGTGAAGTCTATATGTGTATGTGTGCGTGTGTGTGTATCCATATAAATAATGTGTTATTCCCAGCTCCTCAAAATCTCACCGGATTTCTCTTTTGTGTCCTCCTCCCTGCTTCCGCCGCCTCTCCTCTCTCATATCAGTATCTCTCCTTCTTTGTGATTAACACAATGAAGAACTCTAAAAAAATTATGAGCTCTGTCAACTTTGATGGTGTGTGACTCAGCCGAGTAGTCACCTCCATACTGACGTGACAAGTGTGAAGCTCTGCCCCAATAATGGCAGCTGATGACAAACTTAGGGTCTAGTCACAGCTCTTTGATAACTATGCCAATTCCTCCAAGCACGTGCGAACACATTTCAGCAAACTAGCACTTAAAGTTTTGGGTTCAGAATAAAAGTTTGGCTAACGCTTCGATCCTTCACCAAAGAGCGCGTGCTAACACATCACGGCCGTGACGCCACACCGTTCGCGCTTTATGTAGCAGCTGAAGGGAAGCGGAAGACGGCGTACATCATGTTTTATATGCTGTCAGTATCTTTCTCTCCACATGCTCAATAGTTGCTGCCTACTGTGAAGTAATACACAATGGTTAAGCTAATGAAACTCTCAGCAGTAGCTCAGCCTTCATTAAGACTATGTTTTCTTTATTCCACAAACAAATCAGCACATTACTCTCACCTGAACTATTTCACTCGTCTACTGGTCCATAAAAGCAATAATGATGCGTGTGCCGGCTAACAAGAGCCTCATGCACTGAAAACAAGATAAAGTGTTTATTAGTCTCGGTACAGTAGCTACTTACCATACATTTAGTAGCTAGCTCCAGATTTGTCTATATAAGTCTATGCAGCATATCATGTTAGGTTGTAGACATACAGATGTTTTGCTGCGTGGATACAGAAAATGTGAAATAAGCAAAAGCAAAGGGAAAAGATGTTGTATTGTATGTGATATTTTCTGTGCTTTCCCTTGTGTAAATGATCTACAATATTAATATAGAAGGATTTTGTTCTATGACACAGAATCCATCTATAGAGTGCCACTGTAATCCATATATGGTTCAAAACTGTTAACTATCGCTGGGGCTTAATTTAACAAATTATTTCTCTATAAAAGCATCAGATACTGGTTACATTATCTGTAATGGGAATATTTTCGGTTGTCTTGGTCTCTGAATGATGGTAGCATATGTACGTACACTCCAAAAAATATTTATGGCTAAAATGCTGCCTTTAAATAATTTGATTACATGTAAATCTTCAATGTAATCTTGTTACATAAGTACAATGCAAAATGTGAAATTTAATAAAATTTAAAGATGAATTATATGAATAAATAAACCTCTGATTTTATGTAATTCAGATGCATTTTATTCAGAATTATTGCTTCTTCTTTATGTATGTGCCCTGTCTCCTCCTTAACTGGTGGGTCAAGTTTTTTTTTACAAACATCTTCTTACATACAGCGATTATTAACTTCTAAATATTTTTAAAAAACATTGGTGATGACTCCCAATCCTTTTGAGTTTCCTGTTCATCATCCGCCTGAGAATGTACGTTATGGTCACCAAAATTTGTATCCGCGATGGAATTTTGTTCAACTTATCACTAAATACTAAAGTAATCAAAGTCAGAATAATTTCTGTTGATTAAAATGCAAGTAAGAAGTTGGTGATTGCATAAAAGTCATCTTTTTAAGAAAGCATCACATTTAGTCAAACATTTGTGTGTACGGCCACACAGATGTTTGACTCGTGGACTTTGTGAGGGTGATAATAGGAAAGAAATTCTCTCTTAACTTTTTTGTTTGCGTTATCTTAAAAGTATAGCTGAAGTCCCAGCACACTGATTTTTGTCCTTATAAAATGAAAAGAGTGAGTTGTTCCTGACTCGTGTTTAGTCCTCGTACTACGAGTGTTAGCAGCCCTAATCAGATTCTCACTATACATATGCTTCATATTTACTGGGAAATAGTGTTTACACATTTTCTGTCCTGACGCTAATTCTGATAGCGTATCTGCTAATCACTCCTTTTCCCCCCGTTTAAAAATCTGTCTGATACGTCTTCAGATAAATTAACGGAATATGTTTTATATCCAGTAACAGATTTGTTATTGCTGTTAAAACTGAATGATGACAGCAATAGCTGCTTGAGGGGTTAATATTAGCTGTTTTGGCATTTTATAGGTGACACCCAATCTTTCCAACTTGCTAAGCTGAAGCACATTTCTGTGTTTCTAACAGTCACATTTTATACATCTGCTCTTGTGGGTAGAGTGCATACCTCTGCCAGTGTGTGTGTCTGCGTTAACAAACACTTTTACACATTTGTGCGCGCGCGTGTACGTTGTTTCTATGCCCGCACCGTGAAGCTGAGAGAACCTGCATACCTGCTGGGCTGCTCTGAATTGACTGGGCCTGGTCAGCATGTGAAAGCAGCCACTGGAAGATTGAGGCAACCAGATGCGGAGGCCCCAGGCTACAGAGGATATCATTACCCCGGGTGTGTAGTCGGCCAAAACGGGAGCCCCCAAGCAGAGTTTCATCAAGGTGGACCCCCGTCTGCAGTGAGGGGGAGGATACCGGTTAACCGTCGTCCTGCAGCGAGGAGCGGTATTAAGCGGCAGGTGGAAAGAGAAAGCATCCCGTGACTGGAATGAGGTGGAAACAAGAAAGTGTGCAGGATACTTGCAGGGTAGCATGCAGACACGCTCACACTGTGAGAGATTGTCTCTTTTCATTTCCCTTCCCTGCTTACTTTGCTGTGCCGCAGGAAAACCGAGCAGTGCCTCTCTGCTTGTACTCGTGAACATTTTTACATAAAGTTTTAGATTACCATTTACCACAGTATAGGTTTTGTTTTAGCCTGGGCGCACGCAGAAACACATCTCTGAAAATTTCCATTTAAAGGAAATAGTAGGGATATTTTTGGTGCGTACTGTTACAGAACAACTTGATGCATGGCCGTTGGCAAAGACATCAGCAGTATCTTCGGACGGGAATTGGACCGTCTCCCCTCAGTGAGGTAACCCATACACCATGAATCACGCTGCCTTGCTCCACAGTCTTGTGGTCCCGGGGGTTGACAGTTTGACCGCTCCTCGATGTGGTTTCTTTCTGCTTTCCTCACGCTCCTCCCATCCCCATTACCGCACATTCCAACCACCGGACCGGTCACATAAGGTCAAGAAAATAGAGTAGAATAGAAGTTGTGTGTAATATACCTTCCTGTTTTCTTTTTTCTTTTTTAACTTCTTTTACATCCTGTAGCTTTTCTCATTAATGACTTCAGTTTGGAGGAAACAATGACAGCCCAAAAAAAAACAACACTTGGAAGAAATCAAACTTCACAAACTGAGTCATGGAGGAAGAGACAAAAGGACCTGGGGAGAAAAAAAAAAAAAAAGGGTATCCCTGTTTGTAGCGTGTCTGTTTTGGCAGCTCAGACATGGAGCTAGTCTGGCAGTCTGCCTGTCTGGTTCTTTCTGGTCTCTCTTCCATACTGGTGGGTCACTGGTGTTTGGATCAGTACAGCTGGCTGTTAACCACACACTTGGCTGGAGCCTCACCACTATGTATTTGATATAGCGTAGTCATTTATTATATAAACACAGTATGAAAATTAAAGTCATATATCAAAAACGTTTACTTGGAAGTGAAAAGAAAAGAAAACACAAGGACTGGTAGGGAAGGATCTTCTGGGAATACAGTGAATAGAATAAGGCAGGACATTATTGTAATAGCATCAGTATAATCAGTGGAGTGGTCCACCAGTCGCAATTGTATTCGTAGCAGCGAGTTCATCAAAAGCTTAGGCGAGCCCCAGTGACAAATGGACAGTTCATCTGGTGCAAGAGCAGCCCTCGAGCGAGTGGTTTTAACAGTGCCCCAGGCCATACTCTAGCTGAGTTAAACACACCCTGACATGTGTATGCGTGTGTGTTTCTGTGTGTGTGAGAGAGAGAGAGATGACATGTCTGAGAGTGTGATGTAGTCACTTCCTCCCACTGGACTGAGCAACTGTTGTCAGTTTGACCCTACCAGTTAACCCCTCACCACCCCTGGCACTGTGGGCGAGGGCCCGGGTGTGTGTGTGTTTGAGAGAGAGTGAAAGACAGATTGTATGTGTGTGTAGCGTGTGTGTTAGCGGACCACAGGTGTCTGGTGGCCGTGTCAGGGTGTTAAGAGGTCTTCAGAGAGGCCCCCCGACTCTCAGCATCTGTTTCAGAGGGAGGGAGCAGCAGAAAAGAGGAGGAGAGGTTGGTGAGGGTTAGCAACACATAGCCCGAGGGGTGGTGGGGCAGTAGCTGACAAGCAGGTGCCTATGTTGACAGTAACCCTTCATACTTGAACCTCAAATGCGCGCGCGCACACACACACACACACACACACACACACACACACACACACAC